>NC_090820.1:84908205-85218433 GCF_000390325.3 Nicotiana tomentosiformis
TATTTAGGATTAAAAAAATACTAAAGGTGCACATAACCTTTTATTAAACTTGCAAACTCATTCTAATAGTCAAAACTTCCTAAGATATCACAAGATGAGATAAACTATTAATTGATAGTCAAAACAAATAATATAGAATTGCTCAGCAAAAAAAATACATGATGTGTCTTACATATTCCTATTCAATTAATTGTACATTCCACCATACTTGTTTTGACTAACGATGACACTGGTATATATACTATTGTGATATTTTGACAGAGGTGACAGTGAAAACAATGGGCTTCAATGAAACCAAGATGTTTACTGATTATGATGTTTAAACTTAGCTTTGAAGTTCGCTCCTTTATCTATCTTCAGGTTTCTTAGATAGATATCAGTCCAAATTAGCTAAGAAACCCCTTAACAATGAAACTTAATTAGTAATAAACTTAATCATGTTTCTTGCATATCTAATAGTGGGTTTCTTAGCTATTAATAATCAGGACTTCATATGTTCATATCTAATAGTGGGTTTCATAGCTATTAGCTATTAGTGAAAACAAAGGACTTCATATGCACAATGAAACTTAATTAGTAATCAGGTTTCTTGCATATCTACATATGCACATATAATCCTAAAGCATTACAACAAACTCCAATGGCATATTAAACTTCATTAAAGCATTCTGGAAGAGAATGCATGTTAATATTGAGAGCAGAACAAATTTAATCTTTAGATTGCTTCTTATTATTACATCCTGGTACATTACACGAAGATCTAAGAAGTTGTGTAGTATCACATCAGCATGCAGCATAACTGTCGTAT
Source organism: Nicotiana tomentosiformis (assembly GCF_000390325.3). Classification (NCBI taxonomy): domain Eukaryota; kingdom Viridiplantae; phylum Streptophyta; class Magnoliopsida; order Solanales; family Solanaceae; genus Nicotiana; species Nicotiana tomentosiformis. The sequence goes on from NC_090820.1 coordinate 84,909,014, forward strand.
ATACCGGAGACAGAAAAGAAGAGGCGTATGTTAACTTGCTTGATATACAATATATGTGAGGATTACTTCACATTCAATATCTGCTAAAATGGAAGTAATAGCATACAACTCTCACAAAGCTCTTAAGTGCCAACGTTTGTGTGTAAAAATATGAACACTTAGTATTATTGTAAAACGACAAGGTTTAGGTGTAACTATCAATTTCTTCAGCTGCCATACTTAAATTTTAATGGGGTAATTTATAGCTCACAATGGAAGAAGAGAAGTGAAAAAGTAACTAAGTACATTAATAGCACAGTTTACATTCAAGCACAATAGGAATCGAAGTGAATTAACACTGAAATCAAAACTCTCCGCATCATCGTATGAGAAGTGAGAAGCTAAATAAATACATTCATAGCACAACACATTGTTGGAATATATTTCTATCCCAGCAACACTGAAATCAAAACTCTCATACTATTACATATTCTTAATTAACGAACAGAGACCCGCAATCTTTCATAGCTAGTGTAGTATGAATCAAACAACTGAGATTGCAGGGATCAGATAATCCAAAAATGATGTCAACATTAAAACATGCAAGTTTAAAAAGAGAAACAAAGACGATGGAGGGAGATACGTTAACAAAGACAATGCATACCATCATTTCTCCTCGTCTAAAGTTTTTCTATAATATCATATTGGATTTACCAAGATCTATAAATTGGTTATACAATTCAAATAAACCATAAAATTCTAGAGTAAAGAAACTAAATTAGAGCACATAATATCTAAAAAGTTCAACCAATTCACCACCACATAAGAAAACCCACAACAAACAATATCACACAATATACCCACGACATATATTCCTTATCCTTTCAATAAAGTTCCCAAAAGACTTGTTTAATACAACTCTAATAGACAAAGTTCCACAATTAATCCTCAAATACTTTACTGTAACGACCCGGTCGGTCGTTTCGAGAGTAGCCTCGTTTTCCCCATTTCTACTTCTTTTTGTGTTATTCAGCTATATTATGTTATATCGGGTTAGTTGGTTCGGGACAAGAGTGGTTTCAGAGTAAATTGAGACACTTAGTCTCTTAAGTAGAAACTTAAGTTGGAAAAGTCAATCGGATGTTGACCTATGGGTAAACGATCTCGGATTTAAATTTTGATGGTTCCGTTAGCTCCGTTAGGTGATTTTGAACTAAGGAGTGCGTCCGGAATGTGATTTGAAGGTCCGTGGTAGAATTAGGCTTGAATTGGCGAAATTAAAAATTTGGCGATTTCGGTCGGCAGTGGAAAATTTGATATCGGGGCCGGAATAGAATTCCGGAAGTTGGAGTAGGTTCGTAGTGTAATTTATGATGTATGTACAAAATTTGAGGTCATTCGGACGTGATTTGTTTAGTTTCGACATCGGTTGCCGAATTTGGAAATTTAGAAGTTCTTAGGCTTGAATCCGAGGGTAATTTGATGATTTGATGTTGTTTTGAGTGATTCGAAGGTTCGACTAAGTTGGTATGTTGATATTTGACTTGTCGGCATTTTTGGTTGGGGTCCCGAGGGCCTCGGGGTGATTCCGGGTGGTTAACGGATTTGTAGAAGTTGGAAAACGCAGCTGAAGCTGCTGCTACTGCTATTTTCACACCTGCGGAAGAAAGCCTCGCAGGTGTGAGGCTGCTGGTGCGTGTGGGGAGTGCGCAAGTGTGGGAAAATTTGGGCTAGGCAAGATGCGCAGGTGCAAGTTGGAGGTCGCATCTGCGAGCCCGCAGGTGCGAAACCTGGGGCGCAGATGCGGAAAAGGGAAATGGTGGGCAGGCTTCGCAGAAGCGGAGGAAACGCGCAGCTGCGCCTTCGCAGGTGCGATGGATTTGCCACAGATGCGGAGTCTGGGCGTGTAAGTGAGTTGCGTAGGTGCGACTTCTTGGACCGCAGGTGCGGTCGCGCGGGTGCGAGAAAATGGCCGCAGGTGCGAGGAGCCTGGGCAGAGGGTACATATTGCACACTTTGCGAATTCTGGTGCATTTTTCACCATTTCTATTCGGTTTTTGGAGTTTTGGGGAGAGCTTTGAAGAGGGAATCAAGGGGATTTTGTTGAGGCAAGTTACTTGAGCCCTAATACTTGTATATATGGCAATTTTCCGTTGTTTAATCATTGTAATTAGTGAAAACGAGGGGTTAGGGCTTGGAATTTTTGGAGAGTAATTTAAGGATTTGAAGGACCAAACGATGTCGGATTTTGATGAATTTGGTATGGTTAGACTCGTGAGTGAATGAGCTTTCTAGTTTTGTGAATTCTGTCTGATTTCAAGAAGTGGGCCCGGGGGCCGGGTTTGAGCCAATTTTGGGTTATGGTCTAATTTTGTAACTTTTCTTATGGAATTCATTCTATTAGCGTATATTGATGGTATTGTACTGATTGTGAATAGATTTGGAGTATTTGGAGGCCGAGTTCAGAAGCAAGAGCATTGCGGGGTAGAAATTTGATCGGTTTGAGGTAAGTAACGATTGTAAATCTAGTCCTGAGGGTACGAAACCCCTGATTTTGTATCATTCTACTATTTTTAGTGACGCACATACTAGGTGACGGGTGTGTGGACGTGTACTGTTGGGGACTGTAACTTGGTTCGTCCCGTAGCAACTTTAAAGTTGCATATTTTATTGAGACTATATGATACTTATATGTTTTAGAAACAGTTTCTGTAAATTGGGCTGAATGCCATGTTCGGGCCTTGCGCCAGTGCTGTTTGGACTCTTATGGGCTTTTTCTTACCATTCTCTCATTGTTTTCGATTGAAAATATATACTCAGTCATGTTTATACTTGTTCAACGCATAACTCAATTTTATGACTCTATTTTGATGCATATAAATATTTTGGGCCGAATGTCCTGTTTTACTGAAATGCCCGAGTGGCTTGAGAGGTTTATGACTGAGTGAGGCCGAGGGCCTGATTGTGAGGATGAGTGTGGATTGGGGCTGCCCGCCTGCAGTATACTTTATTATTATAGCACGTGAGTTGTCCGTGCAGATTATAGCGCTTGGGTTAAAGGAGCCCCTCCGGAGTCTATACACACCCCAAGTGAGCGCAGGTACCTACTGAGTGCGAGTGCCGAGTGCTGAGTGACTGGGAGGCATGAGTGATTGTGAGGTATGCCCGAGTGGCAAGAGTGATTGTGAGGTATGCCCGAGTGGCACGAGTGACTATGAGGTTTACCCGAGGGGCTGTATATGAGTGATGTTTTGCCCGAGGGGCTGTTTATGATTTCGTCATTTTGCTCACCTTTGCATTTTTTTCTCTGTCTGAAAACTGTTGGAAAATACCTTTAAATGATTTTTACTGGAACTGGGTTAAATGAGATGTTTTGATTCAAATCCTGATTTTAAAAGCATGTGGCATTTTACTGAGATTTCCCGATGTGAATGTTATATGCTTTATTTCTCGTCATTACTGCTCAGTCTTTATTTATTTTCATTACTTACTGAGTTGGTGTACTCACGTTACTCTCTGCACCTTGTGTGCAGATCCAGGTGTAGCTGGACACGGTAGTCATTGTTGATTATTCTGGTTGAATATATTTTCTCAGGGATAGCAAGGTAGCTTCCTGGCGATCGCAGCCTTGCTCTTCTCCCTCTTATCTTCCTCTAGTTGTATTTAGTTATTTTCCAGGTTGAGTTAGCCTTGATATTGTTAGATAGTTTGTAGTAGATGCTCATAACTAGTGACACTCCGATGTCGGGCTTTTTCCTTCCGTACTTTTATTTTGATTTGAACTTCTTAACGAAGGTTTTTATGTTAAAAGACATTGAAATTATATTTGAAATGAAAACATCGGTTTGTTTTGGAAATGAGTCGGCTTGCCTATTTCCACAATAGGTTCCATCACAACAGGGGTTAGTTTGGGTCGTGACATATTGGTATTAGAGCCTAGGTTGCATAGGTCTCACGAGTCATGAGCGGGTTCAGTAGAGTCTTGCGGATCAGTACGGAGACGTCTGTACTTATCTTCGAGAGACTATAGAACCTTTAGGAAACTCCACATTCTTGAATTCTTGTCATGCGAATCTGTTGATTCTAGTAACTAAACATATGTTGTTTCATTCTCTTACAGATGGTGAGGACTCGTGCTACCGGTCAGGAGGGCCAGCCACCAGTACCACCAGCCAGGTCGCGAGAGGCCGAGGTCGCGGTAGAGGATGTGGTAGGGGCAGAGGTGCAGCCCGTACAACAGCTGGGGCAGTACCTGCAGATCCACCGGTTGTCCCAGATCAGGACCAGGTTCCAGTTGTTGATGCACCAGCTCAGGCACCACATGTGCCTATTGTGATTCCAGGCCTTCAGGAGGCCCTAGCTCAGATTCTGACAGCGTGTGCTGGCCTTGCTCAGGCGGTCTCTATTTCTCAGGTCGCAGCCACTTCTCAGGCCAGGGGAGGTACTCAGACTCCTGTCACTCGCACACCCGAGCAGGTTGTTCAGGGACTTCAGACACCGAAAGCACCACCAGCCCAGCTGGTTATAGTTTCTCAGGATTATGTGGTTACTGCTATGCCTGAGGATGATCAGCATAGGTTGGAGAAGTTTGGAAGACTTCAGCCACCACCTTTCAGTGGCACAGAGAGAGAGGATGCTCGGGACCTTTTGGACAGGTGTCAGAGGATACTCCGTACTGCTGGTATTTTGGAGACTTGTGGGGTCTCATTCACCACCTTTCAATTTTTTGGGGCTGCACTCAGATGGTGGTAGATTTATGAGAGGCGTAGGCCCATTGGCGCAGCACCCCTTACTTGGCAGCAGTTCTCCGTGGTCGTTTTGGAGAAGTTCGTGCCTCGATCCCGCAGAGAGCAGCTGTGCAGATAGTTTGAGCGGCTTTGCTAGGGTGATATGTCTGTGACACAGTATGAGATACGATTCTCTGAGTTGTCCCATCATGCTATCTGGTTGGTTCCCACGGACAGAGAGAGGATCATGAGGTTTATTGATGGCCTCACTTATCAGCAACAGTTGCTCATGACCAGGGAATGGGTTTCGGGTGCTACCTTTGATGAGGTTGTCGACATTGCTTGGTAGATTGAGATGGTTCGCGGTCAGGAGAGGGTTGAGGGAGAGGCCAAGAGGCCTCGTGGTAAGGGTGGATTCAACGGTGCTCCTTTTGAGGGTCAGCTCCAGCACGGTAGAGGTCGTCATTTCAGACAGGCTGAGTCAGCTCGACCATTTCACCGTGGTGCATCATCTGGCCATGGTTCTCACAGTTCTCATCAGGGCCACTGATCACTTAGTGCCCTTCCAGTTCAGAGTTCGTCCCGTGCTCCACCTGTTCAGAGCTCTTCCATGCCAGGTTCTTCTACCAGTTATCCCGGTGCTAGGGGTTCCCTTCAGTTTTCGCCGCCATCATCAGGGAGTTGTTTTGAGTGTAGGGAGCTCGGACATATGTGGAGGCAGTGTCCTCGTCATCATAGAGGTCTATCTCAGTAGAGGAGTCAGCCTCCGACTACAGCACCAGTTACCTTACCACCCGCCCAGTCAGCTCGGGGTGGAGGTCAGTCAGCTTGGGGTCGCCCTAGAGGGGGAGGCAGATTAGGGGGTGGCCAGGCCCGTTTCTATGCCCTCCCTGCCAGACCAGATACTGTGATTACAGGTATTGTTTCAGTTTGTCATAGAGATGCCTCAGTATTATTTGACCCTGGTTCCACGTATTCATATGTTTCCTCATATTTCGCCCATTTTTTGGATATGTCCCGTGAGTCTCTAGTTTCTTCTGTTCATATATCTACTCCTGTGGACGATACTATTATTGTGGACCACGTATATCGATCATGTGTGGTGACAATTGGGGGTCTGGAGACCCAAGTGGACCTTTTGCTGCTCAGTATGGTCGACTTTGATGTGATATTGGGTATGGATTGGTTATCTCCATGTCATGCTATTCTAGATTGTCCCGCTAAGACGGTGACGTTGAATATGTCGGGAATTTTGAGGGTTGAGTGGAGCGGTTTTGTAGATTATGTACCAAGTAGGGTGATTTCATATTTGAAGGCTCAGTGCATGGTTGAGAAGAGTTGCCTATCTTATTTGGCATTTGTGAAGGATGTTAGTGCAAGACTCCTATCATTGATTCTATTCCGGTGGTATGTGATTTTTCGGATGTTTTTCCTACAGACCTGTCGGGCATGCCACCTGACAGGGATATTGACTTTGGTATTGATTTGGTGCCGGGCACTCAGCCAATTTATATTCCACCGTATCATATGGCACCGGCGGAGTTGATGGAATTGAAAGAACAACTTCAGGAACTCCTTGATAAGGCGTTTATTCGGCCTAGTGTGTCACCTTGGGGTGCACCAGTTCTATTTGTGAAGAAGAAGGATGGTTCCATGAGAATGTGTATTGATTACAGGCAGTTGAACAAGGTCACAGTCAAGAACAAGTATCCTTTGCCTCGTATTGATGATTAATTCGACCATCTTTAGGGAGCGAGGGTGTTCTCCAAGATTGATTTAAGGTCCGTTCATCACCAACTGAAGATTCGGGATTCAGATATTCTTAAGACAGGTTTCAGAACCCGATATGGCCATTATCAATTCTTGGTGATGTCTTTTGGGCTGACCAATTCCCCAGCAGCGTTCATGCATTTGATGAAGAGTGTATTCCAGCCCTATTTTGACTCATTCATTTTTGTATTCATTAATGACATCCTGGTGTACGCTCGTAGCCAGGAGGAGCACGCTCAGCATTTGAAGATTGTATTACAGAGATTGAGGGAGGAGAAGCTTTATGCAAAGTTCTCGAAATGTGAGTTTTGGCTCAGTTCAGTAGCATTCTTGGGGCACGTGGTGTCCAGTGAGGGTATTCAGGTGGATCCGAAGAAGATAGAGGCGGTGTAGAGTTGGCCCAGACCATCCTCAGCCATAGAGATTAGGAGCTTTCTTGGTTTGGAAGGTTATTACCATCGCTTTTGTAGAGGGATTTTCATCTATTGCATCGCCTTTGACAAAATTGACCCAAAAGGGTGCTCCATTCAGGTGGTCGGATGAGTGTGAGGAGAGCTTTCAGAAGCTCAAGACTGCTTTGACCACAGCTCTAGTGTTAGTTCTTCCATCAGCTTTAGGTTCTTACACCATGTATTGTGATGCCTCGAGGATAGGCATTGGTTGTGTTTTGATGCAGGAAGGTAGGGTGATTGCATTTGCCTCACGCCAGTTGAAGACCCATGAGAATAACTATCATGTCTATGATCTTGAGTTAGCAGCCATTGTTCACGCCTTGAAGATTTGGCATCATTATTTGTATGGGATTCATTGTGAGATCTATACTGATCAACGAAGTCTGCAGTATCTGTTAAAGCAGAAGGATCTTAATTTGTGTCAGCAAAGATGGTTGGAGCTTCTTAAGGACTATGATATCACTATTTTGTACCATCCGGGGAAGGCCAATATGGTGGCCGATGCTTTGAGTCGCCGGGTAGAAACTTTGGGGAGTTTAGTATATCTTCCAGCAGTAGAGAGACCTTTGGCATTGGATGTTCAGGCCTTAGCGGGCCAGCTTGTCAGATCGGATATTTTAGAGCCTAGTCGGGTATTGGCTTGTGTGGTCCCCAGGTCTTCTCTTTATGACCGTATCAGTGAGCGTCAGTATGATGACCCCCACTTGCTTGTTATTCAGGATAGGGTTCGGAGAGGTTATGCTAGGGATGTGACTATTGGTGATGACGATGTGCTGAGAATGCAGGGCCGGATATGTGTGCCTAATGCAGATGGGCTTCGAGAGTTGATTCTTGAGGAGGCCCACAGCTCGCGATACTCCATCCATCTGGGTGTTGCGAAGATGTACCAAGATTTGAGGCACCACTATTGGTGGAGGCGGATCAAGAAGGATATAGTTAGGTTTGTGGCTCGGTGCCTCAACTGTCAGCAGGTTAAGTATGAGCATCAGAGACCGGGTGGCTTGCTTTAGAGATTAGAGATCCCAGAGTAGAAGTAGGAGCGTATCACCATGGACTTTGTAGTTGGGCTCCCACGGACTTTGAGGAAGTTCGATGCTATTTGGGTTATTGTGGATCGGCTGATCAAGTCCGCGCACTTCACTCCAGTTGGTACGACTTACTCTTCAGAGTGGTTGGCTGAGATTTACATCCGAGAGATCGTTCGCCTGCATGGTGTCCCTATTTCCATCATTTCAGATAGGGGTACTCAGTTCACATCGTAGTTTTAGAGGGCCGTACAGTGAGAGTTGGGTACTCAGGTTGAGTTGAGCATAGCTTTTCACCCTCATACGGACGGGCAGTCCGAGCGCACTATTCAGATATTGGAGGACATGTCGCGTGCTTGTGTCATTGACTTTGGGGGTTCATGGGACCAGTTTCTGCCACTCGCGGAGTTTGCATATAACAACAGTTATCAGTCAAGTATTCAGATGACTCCGTACGAGGCTTTATATGGGAGGAGGTGTAGATCTTCGGTTGGATGGTTTGAGCCGGGTAAGGCTAGGCTCTTAGGTACAGACTTGGTCCAAGACGCATTAGATAAGGTGAAATTGATTCAGGAGCGGCTTTGCACGGTGCAATCTAGGCAGAAGAGCTACGCGGATAGGAAGGTCTGTGATGTGTCTTTTATGGTTGGGGAGAAGTTTTGCTGAAGGTATCACCCATGAAGGGTGTTATGAGGTTTGGGAAGAGGGGCAAGTTGAGCCCCCTGTTCATTGGGCCTTTTGAGGTACTTCAGAGGATTGGGGAGGTGGCTTATAAGCTTGCCTTGCCACCCAGCTTGTCGAGTGTGTATCCAGTGTTTCATGTTTCCATGCTCTGGAAGTATATTGAGATCTGTCCCATATTTTGGATTTCAGCACGGTTCAGTTGGAGGGTGATATGACTTATGATGTGGAGCCGGTGGCTATTTTGGATCGACAGGTTTGAAGGTTGAGGTCAAAGGATATAGCTTCAGTGAAGGTGCAATGGAGAGGTTAGCCTGTGGAGGAGGCCATCTGGGAGACCGAGCGGGAGATGCCGAGCAGATATCCACGCCTATTCAAGACTCCAGGTATGTTTCTAGACCCGTTCGATGACGAACAGATGTTTAAGAGGGGGAGGATGTAACGACCCAACTGGTCGTTTCGAGAGTTATAGCCTTGTTTTCCCCATTTCTACTTCTTTTTGTGTTATTCAGCTATATTATGTTAGATTGGGTTAGTTGGTTCAGGACTAGAGTGGTTTCAGCATGAATTGAGACACTTAGTCTCTTAAGTAGAAACTTAAGTTGGAAAAGTCAACCGGATGTTGACCTATGTGTAAATGATCTTGGATTTGAATTCTGATAGTTCCGTTTGCTCCGTTATGTGATTTTGGACTTAGGAGTGCGTCCGGAATGTGATTTAGAGGTTCGTGGTAGAATTAGGCTTAAATTGGCAAAATTGGAAATTTGGCGATTTAGGTCGGCAGTGGAAAATTTGATATCGGGGTCGGAATGGAATTCCAGAAGTTGGAGTAGGTTTGTACTGTCATTTTTGATGTGTGTACAAAATTTGAGGTCATTCGGACGTGGTTTGGTTGGTTTCGGCATCGGTTGCCGAATTTGGAAATTTAAAAGTTCTTAGGCTTGAATTCGAGGGTAATTTGATGATTTGATGTTGTTTTGAGTGATTCGAAGGTTGGACTAAGTTGGTATGTTGATATATGACTTTTTGGCATTTTCGGTTGGGGTCCCGAGGGCCTCGGGGTGATTCCAGGAGGTTAACGGATTTGTCAAAGTTGGAAAATGCAGTTGAAGCTGCTGCTGCTGCTATTTTCGCACCTGCGGAAGAAAGCCTCAGAGGTGCGAGGCTACTGTTGCGCGTGGGGAGTGCACATGTGCGGGCAACGGTGGGCTAGGCAAGATGCGCAGGTGCGAATTGGAGGTCGCATCTGCGAGCCCGTAGGTGCGAAACCTGGGGCGCAGATGCGGAAAAGGGAAATGCTGGGCAGGCTTCGCAGAAGCGGAGGAAACGCGCAGGTGCGCCTTTGTAGGTGTGATGGGTTTGCCGCAAATGCGGAGTCTGGGCGCGTAAGTAAGTTGCACAGGTGCGGGTCCTTGGATTGCACGTGCGGTCGCGCGGGTGCGAGAAAATGGCCGCAGGTGCGAGGAACCTGGGCAGAGGGTATATATTGCACACTTCGTGAATTTTGGTGCATTCTTCACCATTTCTATTCGGGTTTTGGAGCTTTTGGGAGAGATTTGAAGAGGGAATCAAGGGGATTTCGTTGAAGTAAGTTACTTGAGCCCTAATACTTGTACATATGGTGATTTTCCGTTGTTTAATCATTGTAATTAGTGAAAATGAGGGGTTAGGGTTTGGAACTTTTGGAGAGTAATTTAAGGATTTGAAGGACAAACAATGTCGGATTTTGATGAATTTGGTATGGTTAGACTCGTGAGTGAATGAGCTTTCTAGTTTTGTGAATTCTGTCGGATTTCGAGATGTGGGCCTGGGGGCTGGGTTTGAGCCAATTTCGGGTTTTGGTCTAATTTTGTAGCTTTTCTTGCGGAATTCATTCCATTAGCGTATATTAATGGTATTTTACTGATTATGAATTAGATTTGGATAATTTGGAGGCCGAGTTCAGAGGCAAGATCATTGCGGGGTAGAAATTTGATCGGTTTGAGGTAAGTAACTATTATAAATCTAGTCCTGAGGGTACGAAACCCCGGATTTTGTATTATTCTACTATTTTTGGTGATGCACATGCTAGGTGACGGGCATGTGGGTGTGCACTGTTGGGGATTGTTACTTGGTCCGTCCCGTAGTAACTGTAAAGTTGCATATTTTGTTAAAACTATATGATACTTATATGTTTTAGAAAAAGTTTCTGTAAATTGGCCTGAATGCCATGTTCGGGCCTTGCGCCAATGCTGTTTGGACCCTTAGGGGCTTTTTCTTACCATCCTCTCATTGTTTTCGATTGAAAATCCATACTCAGTCATGTTTAATGCATAACTCAGTTTTATGACTCTATTTTGATGCATATAGATATTTTGGGCCGAATGTCCTATTATACTAAAATGCCCAAGTGGCTTGAGAGGTTTATGACTGAGTGAGGCCGAGGGCCTGATTGTGAGGATGACTGTGGATCGGGGCTGCCCGCCAGCAGCATACTTTATTATTATAGCACGTGAGTTGTCCGTGCAGATTATAGCGCTTGGGCTGAAGGAGCCCCTCCGGAGTCTGTACACACCCCTAGTGAGCGCAGGTACCTATTGAGTGCGAGTGCTGAGTGACTGTGAGGCATGAGTGATTATGAGGTATGCCCGAGTGGCAAGAGTGATTGTGAGGTATGCCCGAGTGGCACGAGTGACTATGAGGTTTAACCGAGGGGCTGTATATGAGTGATGTTTTGCCCGAGGGGCTGTTTATGATTTCATCATTTTGCTCCCCTTTGCATTTTTTTCCTCTGTCTGAAAACTGTTGGAAAATACCTTTAAATGATTTTTACTGGAACTGGGTTAAACGAGATGTTTTGATTCAAATCCTGATTTTAAAAGCATGTGGCATTTTACTGAGATTTCCCGATATGAATGTTATATGCTTTATTTCTCGTCACTACTGCTAAGTCTTTATTTATTTTCGTTACTTACTGAGTTGGTGTACTCACGTTACTCCCTGCACCTTGTGTGCAAATCTATGTGTAGCTGGACACGGTAGCCGTTGTTGATTATTCTGGTTGAATATCTTTTCTCGGGGATAGCAAGGTAGCTGCCTGGCGATCGCAGCCTTGCTCTTCTCCCTCTTATCTTCCTCTAGTTGTATTTAGTTATTTTCCAGGCTGAGTTATCCTTGATATTCTTAGACTGTTTGTAGTAGATGCTCATGACTAGTGACACCCCGATGTCGGCCTTTTTCCTTCCGCACTTTTATTTTGATTTGAACTCCTTTACGAAGGTTTTTATGTTAAATAACATTGAAATTATCTTTGAAATGAGAACATCGGTTTGTTTTGGAAATGAATCATCTTGCCTAGTTCCACGATATGCGCCATCACGACAGGGGTTAGTTTGGGTCGTGACATTTACTTTAGCTTTCACACAACAACAATTAAATTTCAAATAGATACAAAAAATCAATCATAGTACGTTGAGATGGCTCTTGCCCTCCAAGCCCCAACTTCAAACCCAATACCCTTACTTCTAGTTTTCAAACAACAAAAATTAGTATTCTAACAAATAAATAAACACAACCAAAGAACCTTATTTCAAAAAGAAAGAAAGAAAAAGAGAAAGTAAATGAAGGAAAAAGTTTTCAATTTTCATTATAAAAAAATGAATCAAATGAGAAATTGAAGAAATTAACTTACTCTTAAAGTAGCTAATGCCCAGTGATTAACAAATTTGTTTAGCCGAAGAACAAAGAGCTATTGAGAGGGTTTTAGGCATCTTGGAATTTTAGGGTTGAGAGAGGGGGTAAAATATTTTAGGAAGTGCCTAAAAGTAAAAGGTTTTCACTTATTTGATTCGTGCCTCTTCTTCTGCTGAAATGTGATTATTAGAGACCAGGTATTTGTCTTTTTTTAGACCAGATTAAATACCTTCATTTATTTAGAAGAAAACAATGCGATTTTGGGATCAGGAAATAAAATCGACCCTATATGTACACTTTTAGGGACCAGATTTTTAACTAGTCACAAATGCTTGGTCCCTAATAACCGTTTTTCTTGCAGTTCGTAGATCTTCAATTTGATATGTAACACCCCGAAAAATTTTGAAATACTTAAGCGCTATTAAGAAAGTCGATGTACGCTAATTATATTATTTTATGTGTAGACAATGACTATTATATGAATGATATCAATTGATCATGATAATATATGTATGAGGTGCATTAGGATGGTTTTATGGTCTAAGGAGAGCCCAAAATCCAAGTTAAGTTAGAAATTTCATGATAGACTAAAGTTTCGAATGGGTACGCACAAGATCTAATTTCAAACGAGCATAACTCTCATGATATGAAGAGTTATATGGTGTATTACCTATAAAAGAGAGGTCTATGTGTCTAGTTTTTACCGCTTCAAACCGTTCATCATTTGAACACTCCTATAAGAAGTTATGAACAAATTACCAAAGGCTAGATCTGCGATCAATTTCGCGACTGCAAAATGGTTCTGCGGACCGCATAAGCATCGCAAAGTGGAGCAGAGATGGACAAACTATTATGCTGTCGCATAATTAATTATGATATAGCATAATTGATTATGCTGCAATTCTTCTGCCCACAAAACGATATAGCATAATTGCACCACATAATTGATTTTGGGGGTCATTTTTGAAAATTTTCATATCCGATCCAATTTTGGTATAAGGCCTTAGGGGGTCATTTTAGAAGGTAAAATGTGATTTTGTAAAGAGAGGATAGATATATATTAGAGATATAAAGAGAAGACCTAGCTATTTTGTTCATCAATTCTTGCTCAAGGCTTGAAGATTTCACAACATCTTCATCTAATAGGTAAGATTCTACTACCCTAGCCCTAAATTTTGGGATTTTGATTAAAAGTAGGTCATGAGAAGTATGATTCTTGGGTGTGAGAGTATTATGTATACATATATATGTACCAATAAGGTTTGTGGGAAGATTGTTGAGCTCAAATAATTAAAGATTGGGTTGTGGAATGAAGGAAATCTTGTAGAAGAACCTTGTAGCCAAATTGCACACCTAGTGTTTGATAAAATGCTCAAATGAGCTGAGACCATGGATATCTTCCTAATTATGGTTCAATTTTGTTATGTCTCAAAATAGATTGGAATTGCTAGAATTTCCAGAACGTTGTAGTAATTTAAGTAAAGCTCAAAGCGAGCTATGTTGGCTAAACTTTCTCTCTTAGAATTGAATTCCATGATGTTTCCATAAGTTCCAAGTATGGTTGTCTCAAGTTCCTTATTCTATGTTCTGAGTTGTTCCCAATAAATTTGATTGTACCGAATAAGCAAAGTGTCAAGAATTGTGTAATCAAAACTTGTTCCGAATGTTCCTATCACATTATGTTATCCTTTTGAAATGTGTTCAAGTATGACATGTGTATTAAAATGCCATGTCTTTGAGTCGTGTTGCAAATGAAGGTTGTGATGCCAAATTGTGTGAAAAAATCTCAATGATCTTAAGACTCTTAATTTCTCATATGTGTACCTAAAGTCTTGATTGAAAATGTCTTATTGTTGATAATCTATAAAGATGGTTGGAAGTGAAATAAGTGAATTGGGGTTATAAAGCGTGGCCAGCGTGCCAAAAATTTAAGTTATGACTGTGGCTAGTAGTGCAAATAATTTGAGAGAATGCGATAAAGAATTTGAAATGAGTCTCGACTCAATTGTTTAAAAATGATTTCGAAAATAGAATTGCCTAAAGGCTTTGTACTCAATTCATGCCCATACCGCTTTAACTAATGCTTTGCTTTATAAATATATCCAGTGTGATTCAAGTTCTTACATACTCATGTGTTGAAATTGTACATTGTTATTTCTGGGGAAGAGTATTGCAAGAATAAATGGTGTATTGATTGTTTTTGATTTTTATGAGTGTTTATATTGCTGGTTGGTATGCCCCATTCTTTGGGAAGAAACCATTTGTGTTTAAAGTTACCATTACAAATGAATTTGAAGTATATGATTTCTGAAATATTCTATATGTTGGTATTTGATGGTGATCTTTGAAATTAAAATAGGTGAAAGTGTGGAATATCAAATACGGCCATCGGGCCAGGAATAAAGAATCTTGTGAATGGCCAATGAGCCAAGGAAATATCGTCATTGTGAATGACTGAAAATACTAATGAGAATTTATACAATGTGAAAAATGTTGAGGTGAGTATAATTGCATTTATATTACCTTTGTGTGCAAATCAAATCGAAAATATTTTGGGAGCATCATTAGCAAAACCGAGGAAGGGTGGGTCATAAGGCCCATACCTGAAACTACATGTGCCGGTGTAGGGGTGGATTGTGATTATTCCCTTTATTTAGGATGAAATTAAAATATTGGTGAAATTGTGATATTATTCCCCTTAATTGGGATGAAACTGGTAATAATTGAGGATTAGAAAAGTCAACCCACACGACATATATGGGAAGGCGGCCTAGCTGATCGGGTGGAGATCTGATGCCATGTTGCGCACATGGTGGTACTACTCTTGGTAACAACTTTCTTTCGCATCACATGTCAAACCACATTATTCGTGGGGAGATAGCCTAGCCGATCGGGCATGATTGGACTCCGTGCTAACAAAGACGGTGGTATATCGGTGTTAATGATCTCCCAACCAAAATTATATATGAAGTTCGTATTTTGAAAATTATTATGTTTTAACTGGACATTTGGATATTGTTGATTGTGACTTGCTATTTCTATGTGTTGCATTCTATTTTGAAAGAGGACTTTTAGCTATACATACTAGTGCTATTCGATAGTACTAACGGCCCTTTTGCCGGGGGCGCTGCATCTTTAAATGAAAGTAGGTGGTTCTACAGCACATGACATTGATCAGTGATAGCAGTACACTCTTTTTCAGTTGATTTGGTAAGCCTCACTTCATTTCGGGGTCATGTATCTTTTGTTTCTCATGTACTGTGTTTTGAGGTATAGCCGCGGCCTTATTGCCGGCATTTCCATATTAGTCTTCTATTGTACTTAGAGGCTCCGTAGACAAGTTGTGGGTTGTGGTTGATGTTGGTAATCGAACTAGAAATGTTGGTATTTGGAAATCATATTTTTCATTAATTCTATAAACTCATAATATTTTGAAAATTATGAATAAAGCTGCTAATGGGAATGAAATAGAAGTTATTAATGAAATCTTTTCAGTGTTTGATTAATGGATTATATCCCTTCTTTATTCATGGATGAGTTTGGGTAGAAGGAAATCTAACAGGCTTGCTCGGCCTGGTTCTCTCGGTTGAGCGCCGGTCGCGCTCCCCGAGTTTGGGGCGTGACATAATATGTGGATCATCCCTTAATTCCAAATATATTAGGAGAAAACGCATATACATTTGACCTAAATTTCAGTACATTATGAATGTAAATTGTGGTGACCTTTGCCAAATTTTATTCCACAACTCGCTTGACTTCAAAACCTAATACACGACTATCATACAACTAAAATAACTCATAACATAACCTCTTTATCTTGTTAAGAACCCTAGTCTTACCCCACAATGCATGTTATAACATTCCAAACTTCTAGACTTTTGACGAAACTTATTTTTCATTTAGCTTCTAAGCTTTCCAACCCTCTTTATATTTCTAATTCATGATTTTAAAGATTTGTAACCTCCAAGCTAACATTATTAACTTACTTTATGTACTTTCAAGGACGATCTCATTTCTGAGCTTACATCAATTGACTTATGACGTACTCTCACGTACGAAAATATAGGGTGTAACAGATCTAGACTAGTAGCTTGTGACCACGCGAGGTGGATTTCGATTGTTGGTATGTGAGTTGTCCGTGCGGTTGATATTATTGGCATGTGAGTTGTCCATGCAGCACGTGAGTTGTCTGTGCGAATCCAGATATTGATATTATTGGCATATGAGTTGTCCCTACAATTGATATTATTAGCACATGAATTATTCGTGCACCACGTGAGTTGTCTGTGCAACGTGTGTATATGGATCCATCCCCTAGGTTCACCCTCTCATATTTGTCTCTTGATGGTGTACACGGGATTTTGACAAAAACTAATCAGTGGTTTGGTATGGATATGGAAAGGTTTAGGAAAATCTAGCCAGTATTTGTTTGGAGTTGCATTTCAACTTTACATGCAATTTCCCTAGTTATTTACCTGATTGATTTGCATATCACCATTATATGACATATTTGTTACTGCGTAGCTGTCAAGACCCAATTTTTCCTCCGTTGGGTATCGTGATGGCACCTAGTCTTAGGGACTAGGTAAGCCTAACATTTACTAAATAAGAACAATAATTAAATAACATCTAACAATTTGCGTTTGAAATCTCTTAAAAATTTACAATTTCAAAAACCGGTAGTACAAGTCACAAGTTCTACAGAGTGTTTGCTAAAAAACTTCTAAATACAACTGTCCAGAAATAAGAATAAACAGTGCAATATGAAAGCTTGAAAGTGACTCCGAAGCCTGCGAACGCAGCAACAGGTTTACCTTGAGTCTCCACAGTAATGACCAGCACAGCTACTAACGAACAAATACCTGGATCTGCACAAAAATATGCAGAAGTGTAGAATGAGCACACCACAGCGATGCCCAGTAAGTGTCAAGACTAACCTCAGTGGAGTAGTGACGAGGAACAGTCAAGTCACCCACTGGTCTAATAAACTAAACAAGTATGAGTATGGGAACATCAGAAATATGATATCTACATAAAGACTATGCAATATGGCTCACAATACAGTCAAGCCAATAAGAAAGGAAACAACAAGTATCAACGAAATACCATAAAAACAAATGATACAGAAAAGTGAAAGGAACACAACCTAAATCCAGAATCACCAATACGGCAAGGACATGTAATAACTCAGCAACTACAACCTCTTTTACATCAGGTTCTAGTCATCAAACTCCACGAGGTACCGAACCTCGGACAAATCACAACTCACGGGTCTCAATACCTGAACCCTAACACTTGGCTTCTTGTGCCCTCATAACACCAAATAACCGCACTGACGACTCACGTGCCAATAGAGCCATTCTCACATGGAAGGCAAGTAAACAAGGGTAAGCATCTATGCTCCACAATATCAAGAACAACTCATATTCTATAAGAGTACTTAACTACGTGTATGCTCTTGTAAGTGTCCTAACATAGTCCATACCAGCAAATAAGCATAAGAAAAAAAGAACGGACAGCACGTAGAATATTTTCTCACAGCTTTCACAAGATAAAGCTCACACAGGTAAGTGTACCACTACACAATATCAACAACAAGAATGTCCGCAGGCCATCACAAATCAATCCCTGACAGAGCCCACCTTGTCTTGCCACGTGTGCAATAATAATATAAATGCCCGCCTTGTCTCACCACATGTGCATAATAATGTTTCCACCTTGTCTTGCCACATGCGCAACCCACATATATATATATCCCGCCTTGTCACGCCGCATGTGCAAATATCAGTAGTAACATTAGCACGGCAGAAACCTCGTGCAACCCATAACAACAACCGCACGGCATAAACCTCGTGCATCACAATAACCACAACCGCACGGCAGAAACCTCGTGCATCACAATAATAAATATAACAACAACAATGATAATAATTCAAGGATATGACAAATACATCAAACTCATAAATTCTAGAACTCAAGGAAACGGAAGAACTGATTCACAAGGAGTATCCACAATAGAGAACACTAGTCATAATAAATACAGCTCAACCAGAAAGGAAATATTATGTAACAATGGTCCCACAAGGTACAATTCAACAACGAGGGAGATATCACGAGTCAATAATTCCAATAAGGATGAGTCAATTAAGATATAGAATATCTAAACTTCTTTTATGGTCGGGCAAGTATGAAAGAGACACAACAGCTTCAATTAAGGATAAGCAGTATGAAGATAATCATAGCCTCAATTAAGGATGAACAATACATAAGAGATAATTATAATTTCAGATAAAGATAAGCATTTAGGGAAAAGACAACACGGCAATAGAAGAGATACAATTTCAGTTAAGGCACATATGAATCAAATGAACAACAAAAGTGGATCAGGAAGCAATTAAATTCAATTAAAGCAGGTAGAAGTGAAACTGGAAATTTAGAAACGTAATCATAACGAGAACAACTGCATATTCAGTTAGTACAAGGACCTAAGAATCCCTAAAGGCCAATTTTTCCACAAATTATTTCGGGCACGTACTCGTCACCTCGCGTACACGGACTACAATTAGCATCGAAGACTCAAATCATAAGGGGTAGTTCCCCCACATGAAGTTAGGAAAGATACTTACCTCAAAGAAGACAGACCGATACTCAAAAATGAACTTCTCGGGTGAAATGACCTCCGGACGGCTCAAATCTAATAAAAATAACTTCAAAGCACAAAATAAACTCATAACAGACTATCCCGGGTCATAAAGCTTCAATCTTTATCAAAATCTAAAAATCGGTCCAAAAGTTGACCCCAGAGCCCGCACCTCGGAACCCGGCAAATTTTACAAAACCCAAACACCCATTCCTATATAGTCCAACCATACAAAAATTATCAAATTCCGATATAATTTTGTCCCTCAAATCATGATTTTTTATTTTGGAAATTTTCTTCAAAAACTACCATTTTCCTCAACTCAAAACACAAATTAAATAATAAAAATAAAGATAAAATCATGGAATATATAAAATTCTAGATGAGGAACACTTACCCAATCGATTTGCTTGAAAACCCACAAAGAATCGCTCAAAACCGAGCTCTAGAACTCCAATAATGTTTTAAATGGCTAACCCTCGGAATAGAGAACTTATATTCTGCCCAGGTGTTTATGCATCGCGAACGCGGAGAAAGGGTCGCATTCGCGAATAAGAAAAATTAAGGCTGCCAGTAAGTGCTTCGCGAACGCGGAGAAGAAGAGATGTAAAATACGCGAACGCGTATGGAAACACGGAACGCGAAGAGGAAAATGATCACCAGCTCCTAGTTTCTACTACGCGAACGCGAAGGTGTAGCTGCAAACGCGAAGAAGAGAAGGGAAGACTTACGCGATCGCGGATAGCAGCTCACGAACACGAAGAAGAAATATTCCCTCCTCTAAAATTACTCTTCGCGAACGCGAAGGAAGGGACGCGAACGCGATTAAGGAAACCAGATAACAGAAAACAGCAGTTCAAAAATAAAAGGAAATGGCCCATAGTCTATCCAAACACACCCGAGGCCCCCGGGACCCCGTCTAAACACACAAACAAGTTCCATAACCTAACACGGACTCGCTTGAGGTCTCAAGTTACATCAAACAACGCCAAAAATACAAATCGCACAACGAATCGAACTTATGAACTTTCAAAACTTCCAACTTCTAAAACTCGCGTTGAAACCTATCAAACCAACCCGGAATGACGTCACATTTTCAAGGCAAGTCCCAAATGACATAACGGAGCTATTCCAACTCTCGGAATCGCATTCCGACCCCGATATCAAAAAGTCCACTTCCGGTCCAAATCTCCAAAAATTCGACTTTTGCCATTTCAAGCCTAAATGAGCTACAGACCTCCAAAACACAATCCGTACATGCCCCTAAATCAAAGATCACCCAACGGAGCGAACAGAACCGATGGAACTCCATTCTGGATTCGTCTTCACATAGTTCTGACTTCGGTCAAAATCCTAAGTCTTAAGCTTCCGTTTTGTGGACTAAGTGTCCCAAATCACTCTAAATCATCTGTTAACTGAATTCAACCACGCACGCAAGTCAATACACATAATACGAAGCTGCTTAGGGTCTTATGCCACCGATCGAGACTTAAATTCTCAAAACGACCGATCGGGTCATTATATCCTTCCCCTCTTAAACAAACGTCCATCCTCGAATGTGCCAAGAATCGCGTCGAAGACTTCAAATCACTGAAAGCACATATCCAACATACACCCGCGGGTGACCTCACGTCACACCAATCCACATAAGCCTGACGACACCATCTCAACTGTAATTTAGCCTTTCTACCAACACCGATAAGCCTTAGAGTCAAAATTCTCACCTTCCATTTATCTTGAAAAGACCCGATTCTAAATCCATAACCGGTATCAGTCTCAACCAGCTATAACAACTCATGCCTACACCCACAAGGTACGACCATACAACAAGACACACCACACATAGGCCCATAATAACATTTCTGATCATAGTAGCTACCCGTAATCAAAACCAGCATCGTCTATTAGCCTCATATCCGTTAGAACCATGTTTAAAGCTCCAAAACACTGACAACGATGCAAGAAACATGAAGACCTCTTAACTATACACCCGAATCAACAAGTCATAACTAACACCATCGGGCACACCCCGCAAGCTAAAACTCAAGAAGCACAAAACAAAATTGACTGAATATGTAAAGAGAAACACATAAGATAAATATCAAACAAGCCCGACATGCACTACTCTCTAACAGTACCCTACTACGAATCAATTTAAAAGGAAAAATCAAAGTACATGAACAAATCATAAGGATGTCATCCTGGTATAACTTCCACCACGGCACGCAGCCCGGCTCAAACATATCAAATCACATGGAATCGCGAGGGTCTCACCCTCAACTCTAAATCACAAGCTGAATACACATCATACCAATTGAAATCTCTCACTAACCCAATTCTGCCAATAAAATCACAACACTTACTAAACTCTCACCCCGGTAGAGTATCCAATCACAAATCATAACCAAATTACTCAGGAATCACATTAAACCTGCCAAAATAGACAACACGAATTCACTTCTAGCCTCGAAACTCTCAATAATGAATAGAAACAAATGATAGACACGGGCTACCACTCATAGAGTCTCCCAACAGGGGTAAACACCTAAACATAATACTAAGTCATGAACTCGCCCATAGGTGGGACAACAAATAGGGGAACTCGCCCCGATAAGCAGAACCGAATCAAAATACGAATGGTGCCCCTTTGTAACAAATCAAAAGCATACCTGTATGACATCATCTGGCGCAGCGGCCTCCAGCCAACTATTTGAGACACATCAACGAGATGGGCCTTCCCCTCTTGGGCGCCCTCTACTCGCCTGAATACCCTGTTGTGACACATCTATCCGAAGTCTAGGACAATCTCTCACCTTGTGGCTGGTATCTCCAAACTCGAAGAAACCTCTCTGCTGATGTGGCTGTGGGAACTGTGTTGTACATATACTTTGAGACCCATGAGCACCTAAAACACTATACGAAGCCAGAAGTGCAAACTGAACTGGCTGACCCACAAAACCCCTACCATGTCGTACCTTGCCTCCAAAATAAGGACAAGTAGATCTCTCCGGTCTACGAGGCCTCCTCACCTCCCTGTCCTCTCTCTCTTAATCTCACATGTACTCTCTTATGGCCCCGCCTGTCTTCTCTCTCTTGATCCCACATGCCCTTTATTCGGTGAGCGATCCCTACCACCTACTGAAACGAAACATCTAACTCTAACTCTCGAGCCATGCTAAACCGAATATCATGCATGAGTCCCTCAATGAATCTGCGGACACGTTCTCTAACTGTGGCGACCAAAACAAGTACATGCCTGGCCAAATCACTGAATCTCACAGCATACTCTGACACTGACATAGTGCCCTAGCGTAGCTGCTCAAACTCTGCGCGCCATGCATCTCGAAGGGACTGAGGTACAAACTCTCTTAGGAACATCTCTGAAAACTGAACCCATGTAATTGAAGCTAACTCGGCTGGGCTACACAACTCATATGCCCGCCACCACTGATAAGCCGCTCCCCTGAGCTGGAACGTAGTAAAAGCAACCCTGCTCGTCTCCACAATACTCATAGTACGGAGAATGCGGTCACACTACTCCGGAAAATCCTGTGCACTCTCTGAAGCCAAACCACTGAATGTAAGAGGTTCATATTTCTTGAACCTTTCAAATCTAAGTTGCTCTTCCTCAGATGTTGCTGCCCTGACCACGGGCTAAACTGGTACCACAGTCTATGTCGCCATGACACCTGAAACCTGACAACATGAACTCGTTGCTCTGGGGTGTGGGCAGTGGGAGTCTGGGTTCCTCAACCGGTCTGTAAAGTAGCTGGTGCAACCCGAATCAACCCTGCCTGAGCCAATGTACCAAACATACTCAAGAACTATGCTAAGGTCTCCTGAAGTTCGGAGGTAACAACAGGCGCATTCGGTACCTGTTCCCAACTGGAAATACTGGCGGCTCATTAATTACTGCTCTGGTAGGTGCTCTGGCTGCGACACTTACTCCTCGTCGGCCTCTGCCTCTTCCTCTAGCGATACATGCTCCGGGAGCAGCGTCGTCGATAACTGCAGCTTGTGCTGTCAGAGAACGGAATGATAAAAGTTCAAACTCCGAGATAACTAAGCTCGCACGATAGGAATGAAAGAAGTGAGATTGTCCTAATAGTTCTGTAGCCTCTCGAAGATAAGTACAGACGTCTCTGTACCAATCCACAAGACTCTACTAAACTCGCTTATGACTTGTAGCACCCATGAACCTAGAGCTCTGATACCAACTTGTCACAACCCACTTTACCCTCCGTTGGGTATCGTGATGGCACCTAGTCTTAGGGACTAGGTAAGCCTAACATTTACTAAATGTTACTCCCCATGTTTTTTTACGTGAAAGTACGCCATAAGTAAATTGATATAAGCTCGGAAATGAGATGTTATGTCCCGCATCTTCGTACGTTGAAGTTTAGTCGTAAGTTAATCGACGTAAGTTCGGGAATGAGATTATTTTGAGATTATAAGCATTATGCTATTTCAAACAAGTGATGAGTAAATTCGTGAAGGTGAGAGGGTAAGCAAATCAAATAAAATGAATTTTCGTCAAAGTTTGACATGTTGGGATAAAATACGGTCCGAGGTAAAATACTCGGTATTTATGGACTAGTGCCATACAAGGTACCACATGACCATGATAGTAAGGTGTATAAGGTGTGTTAAAAGTGAATAGTATTATGAGTAATCAGAGATAATTCTTAATTATGTGGATAATTGGGTAATTATTAATTTTAGTGGGACATTAACAATTAATTAAGGTGTTGGTGGTTAATTGGTTAAGAATGGGTAAACATCAACGTGGCAGCAAGAAACCCAATATATATATGACTCTTAAGCCATTATTGAGTAGTTGGCAAGACTAAAGATTAAGGATATGTGTTTAAGCCACCACATAAAGTGGGGCCCACATCATAAGGCATCTCAAAAACTTAAGAGTCATTCAAAGTAACGTGAATCTTCGAATTCAACTGACTTACAAGACTTCTCTAACTTGGTAACGTGAGAACTTTAGCATCTTCAAAAAATTCAACATTATTTCATGGCAATTAAACACGATTTCATAGCATCTTAAGCAACGCGAGATTTTGCAATTATAAGGGAGTACAGTGCAATCTTTCTCAAGAATATCATACGGATTGTTTCCTACTCCGATCTTATCATCGCGTGTTTTGTCGCAATTAACGTGTGTTAGAGGGATTGTCAAGAGAATCGACTCAGGTATGTTAAGTCTATCCCTTCTTTCTTTTTGGCATGATCCATATGACACAAACGAAACGAGCAAATGCATAACTTCCATAAATGACTCTATTCATAGAAATGCTAGAGATGCTTATATTCTTGATTTCCCATAAGTCTTATTATTCTATCGTCTGTTCATGGGTCTCAGAAAATACGTAAGTTGATAAAGTCTATTTCATGATATTAATCAGTAGCATAATGGCCTTATGACATTCCGAAAGAATTTAATGTCGTACTTTTCATGCATTGCATTCATTTATACATGTACATTGACCCATGACCAGATTGTATTATACGCATATATATATATATATATATATATATATATACATTATATACGCGTATATTATATATATATGGGATATGGGAAAAGGTTACGGCGTTATATACGCACCACCACCTGATCAACTGGTATACGTTGATGATTTGCCCACAGTGGCCGAGATGATATGATGGGATGCCCTCAGAGGCTTGATGATATTATGAAAGCATATACCCATGCATGGTATGAGATTTATACATATATGCATGACATTATAATATTAAATGATTCACAGAGCTACTCAGATATACATGTTGAGTTTTTTACTCCATGTTTCTCTCATGTCTATTGTTTACAGATTTTCATTCCTTACATACTCGGTACATCATTTGTACTGACATCCCTTTTTCCTGGGGATGTTGCGTTTTATGCCCGCAGGTCCCAATAGACAGGTTGAGAGTCCTCCAAGTAGGCTACCAGCTCAGCGGAAGATGTTGGTGCGCTCCATTTGCTCCGAAGTTGCTGATTTGGTTAGTATGATTTAGACATGTATTGATTGGTATGTCGGGGCCCTGTACCGGCCTTATGACTTTTATGTACTCCTAGAGGCTTGTAGATATATGCCATGTATATGAAATATTGTATGGCCTTGTCGGCCTATGTTCAGTGAACGAGTGATTATTTTGGCCTTATAGTCCCGTACTTCATCTGTATAAGTCAGTATATCAGGTTGGGTTATGTTATGTCGAGTGTTCTCTCATATTTTATTCTTGTTACCTCATACGGCCCTTCTGGCCCATTTACCCATGTTTATGTAATGAGAAAGTTACGTTACGTTGGTACTCGATTGAGTAAGGGCATCGGGTACCCGTCGCAGCCCATTAGTTTAGGTCGTGACAAAAAAGTGGTATCAGTGCAGTTCTGTCCTAGGGAGTCTACAAGCCGTGTCTAGTAGAGTCTTGTTTATGGGTGTGTTGTGCAGCACACTTATAAGCAGGAGGCTATAGGGCATTTAGGATTGTCACTCTTTTTTCTTACTCTAGATCGTGTGGTAGAGCTCACTTGTAATAATTCAGATTCCTAAATTCTATTATATTCATAATACAACGATACTGACATCCAGAAAGACGGTTGGTAAGAGACATAGTTGGGGAAGAGTTGAGTTAGAGGAACTCGAGTTTGCATCATTACTATGATGGATAAATGTGAGGTCTTCAGCAGAACGTAGGTGTACTAAGACATGTAAGCTTCTTGATAAGGAGCCTCAAAGCAATAATATCTATCCACCCCTATAGTGAAAGGCAATGAGAGATTCATAAGATAGATACAAATTTCAACAAGTAAAAGAAGCAAGATGAAGAAGGGTACGAGGCACCCAGTTAACGAAGATTATCAATATTTACAATTCAGGCAGAGGAATATAAGCCATTTGAGTTACCTTCAACAATAATAGAGGTATGTACAATTGGCCACACCCATCTCATTTTTGCCCTATGGGGGCTAACAGATGTAGTATAAGAGAAGTACGGATATCAGGATTCGGTTCGGTTTAGAGTAACCCAAAATGGTGGATGGATTGTTTGCGTTAGTTGACATTTCTGAAGGATATTGCAAATATGCTAATAGATCTCCTATCTATCGCCTCAAAGCAAGAATATCTATCCACCCCTATGGTGAAACGCAATGAGAGATTCATAAGATAGATACAAATTTCAACAAGTAAAAGAAGAAAGATGAAGAAGGGTATGAGGCGCCCAGTTAATGAAGATTATCAATATTTACAATTCAGGCAGAGGAATATAAGCCATTTGAGTTACCTTCAACAATAATAGAGGTATGTACAATTGGCCACACCCATCTCATTTTTGCCCTATGGGGGCTAACAGAAGTAGTATAAGAGAAGTATGGATATCAGGATCCGGTTGGGGTTAGAGTAACCCAAAATGGTAGATGAATTGTTTGCGTTAGTTGACATTTCTGAAGGATATTGCAAATATGCTAATAGATCTCCTATCTTTCGCCTCAAAGCAAGAATATCTATCCACCCATATGGTGAAACGCAATGAGAGATTCATAAGATAGATACAAATTTCAACAAGTAAAAGAAGCAAGATGAAGAAGGGTACGAGGCGCCCAGTTAATGAAGATTATCAATATTTACAATTCAGGCAGAGGAATATAAGCCATTTGAGTTACCTTCAACAATAATAGAGGTATGTACAATTGGCCACACCCATCTCATTTTTGCCCTATGGGGGCTAACAAAAGTAGTATAAGAGAAGTACGGATATCAGGATCCGGTTGGGGTTAGAGTAACCCAAAATGGTGGCTGGATTGTTTGCGTTAGTTGACATTTCTGAAGGATATTGCAAATATGCTAATAGATCTCCTTTTGAGACACCTAGATGGTGCACTCTAAAATAGTATAGCTAGATATGAGTACTACAAAGATAGGCACTGAAAGCCTAAAAGGGATAAATATTATCTTAGTGTGGCTCTCGTCCCTAGTAGAGAGAGAATGTTAGGCAATCCGAAGAGTCAGTGGATGGAGCAAAAGGGAGCTAAAAGCAAAAGAATATCTTGTTGAAATTTTCAGAATGAAGTGATAGACAGAAATGTTAGCAAGGAAATAAGAATAGATTTAATGAAGCATTATGAGTAAAATGTAGTACATGGACGACAACAGTAGATCAACAAAAAAAAGAGGGACATTATTACAAAGTCTATAGACAAGGGAAGGAAAATACGAGAGGTAACAGGCCTTGAGGCAACAAAATAGTATAGGTCATAAAGTCATATCCTCATTTCGAGAAATAAGTTCGTGACTCTAACGTGATTACTAGAAGGAAAGGTTAAACCCTAGAGTAATAGAAATCAGTATGGACTGGTGAACAAGATAAACTAAACATGAATTAGGGACTGAGTGATTTGATAATAGTCAGCATCATGAGAATTTCAGAGAGTGCGTTCCGGCGATAATAGAATGGACAACAGAAGAATAATCTTTAAAGGACATTCAGTAAGACGCTTCCCTAAGGAAAGCAATATGAGCAAAGTTAAGCTTAAGGGATTATGTGTGCCAGTAACACTAAGTTTCACCCTCGTGAGTAAGGAATTTTGTTATCCTTGGTATAGAAGGATTTCTATAATACGAGTAAGGGTCATCGATGATATGAAAAGATGCCAAAGATGAAGAGGTAAAACATCTATAGGTAGATCGTCGTACTAAATCTGAGTACTCCCCTAAAGGGGGGAATATGGAGTGATGTGGCATTAAGTCAAAATTAAGTGGTTCTAGTAATTATGGAGTGGTAAAGGAAGAATGCAAAAAAAAAATGAGATATGGATAAGATTGCACTTACTCAAATCCTACTGATATGCTACGATTCCAGAACATTATGCAAACACGATGTCAAGGGGAGGAAGTAAGGGTTCCTTCCCGAGATGTTATTGAGACATAAGGAGCTAGTGCGAGAGGTAAGTTAAGACAAAGAAATAACTCAAGAGAGATTACGCGGAATATAGATATGAGAATGGGCCAATGAGTAGTTAGCAGTTGATTCAGGAAGAGCCTAGTTATGGCTAGACAAGAGGATACAGACAAATCGATAGATCATGCAAGATAAATAGAATGAACCCCAACATGGGAATTCAGTCTCGCGGATATGACATCATAACCTTGAGAAATATTCAGAGAGGAGTTAGGGTAGTTAAAGATACCGTATGAGTGTTATGGAATTAAAAGAGAGTCCCACTGGGAAGATAGTCAAAACTTCATTTCAGAAGCAACCGTGCGAGCACATGAGTGTGGAGGTAAGTAACTAAGGACAATTATTAGTGAGTACGAACATCAAAAATTCTGTCGGGTAAGCGATATAACAAGATTGTAAATTTACAAGAGCTAGAAGGTCTCCCTAAGTACTACAATGAAAGACTAGCTGAAGAGGTAAGGAAGAAGGCTTCAACCTAAGCTCAGTGACCTAAAGAGGGAATGGTCTTATAAAAACAGTCTCACAACAACATTGTATGCACTCCATAAGAAAGTGGCACCTACCATGGCTAATGAACGAGAAGTAAAATTGGGAGTGATATTCAAGATCATATGAGTTGTATGGAATTCCAATATGTGTGGCACTAAGGTAAGCTAAGTATGCACGCAACAAGGGGGCGGGAAGACCAGGAAAAGTAATTGCTTACATTTAAAACAAACGTTGAGAAGGAACGGAAAGAATTATTCGATTAATGACCTAGAGTACGTTATGAACGCACTTAATAGTTCGGAGTTTTATAGATGCAACATATAAGTTGACAATCAAAGAAACATAGAAGACTCCGGTATAAGTTAAAAGAAAGAATTGAGACCAGGGCATAGACAAAGGATTGAGTTGTTAGAAGATTAAATCATAGGTATTCCATAACGCCCATGAAAGGCTAAAGTAATAACTAATACCATGAGTCGCAGATCGGGAGATAGCTTAAGCCTGCATAAAGGCAGATCAGAAGGAGGAGGAAACTAAAGAGTTGCATCAACGAAGTAAATCAGGAATCTAATTATTGGACCCAAATATTTATAGACCTTGTGATTAAGAACATTGCAGGATCACTCTTAAATATCAAAGGTACAAGAGAGATAGTACAGTAGCTATATTCTATAACGTCTTTACGATAAAGCCAGTCAGAAGAGTACCATCCTCATAAAATGTTAGTATGAAGCTCTTACCGGATTGTGTATGCACCAGAGGTGCAAGTATTATAATGGAGCTTCAAGTTGTGGATGTGAATTATACCTATGTGGAATGGAGGTCATAAAAGAGATAGAAGATGTGATGCAAGATTTTAAGGTAAGTAAGGTAAAGGTGAACAACGTACGAGATACTCAAATACAGAAGGTTGTGAATAGTCCATACCTCGGATAGAAGGCTAGAAGCACTGGGATTCAGTATCCAAGCATGATAGCGGCGTCGTCAGTGGCATATTTTCCAGCCTATAGTTTCTAGGTATCGAGAGGTCTAGTTAAGAGAGTAAAGAGGAGTTAGAGACGATGTGTTGTCTTACTTGATGTTCCACAATAACATAAGGGAATCTATGGTGCAAGCAAGTTGAAGGAAGTTTGCAAGTAGTATAAAAAGATATGTGTAGGTCGCAAGGTAAAATGTGGTAGAGCGACAAGGTTTTAGGAAGACAGGAGTAAGGATGAGAAAGGGAGAGTGAGAAAGTGACGAGAATGGATAAGTCCTCGGGATTAAGCCCGTGAAAACAAGAGAGCTGATGGGTTCTCTAAGTTATAAAAAGCTCAGTATAGCCTGAATGAACTCAAAGGAGTCTAAGACTAGTAGCATTTAGAAGAGATGGAATGTTGCCCTGGTAGTAGAATAAAGGTGTAATTGTAATAGATAAAGGGTGACGTTTGGGCCTTTGATTGAGTAATAATATGAAGAAAAAAAAGAATTTCATAAATTGTACATGATTAAAATACCCATGTAAGGTGAAACACATTGGGATGCTATGAAATACGGTTATGGAAGTACAGTATCGGCCCCAGGTGGATCAAGAAAGTCACTTCAGATATTCCTCAATAAAATGTAAGCCCTAGTGATAATGCATTACGTAATATATTGTAGATCAATATTGAGGTGAATCAACAATGGATGGACAAAAATCACAAAGTATGAGGTGAGATTAGGCCGTCATTCTTAAGATGAACAGTAATGAGGAAGCATTAAAGGACTTAGTTTTATACATAAGGGATAAGCAACGAATGTAACCTGGAGTTTGGTAGAAGACCTCAGTGATGATAAAGTGAAGTAAGAGTTATAGCATAGTATGACCTACCTAGATGCAGTAAAGGCATACGGATAGATAACCTGGTCAATGAAACAAGACATAGCAATGTTCGTAAGTTCGACAAAGTACCGAGCGAAGAACTTCAGTATACCTATAGATACCCAGAGGGAAATCATATTAAGCTCTGTATATGTTTACAAAGTGAGGCCTAGAGATTGGCTAACAACTTGAGGGAAAAGGAGAGAAGATTCGCATAGGCGCACTTACAAGGTCAGAGTCGTATAGGCTGCATGATGAAAGGTAGAAACAACTACAAGATTGGAAGGATTCCGACCATAAGTCATGGTGTGAGAAAGAGGCCTAAAAGGGGGAATGCCCTGGCCTTTGGATTTATTCACAGAATAATTGCCTAGATGGCAAAGAGGGTACTAAAATTTTCGGAAGACATAAGTTATGAAAATGATAAGTGCATCAGTCAACATTCGAGGATGAATGTTACAAAGGCGGGAATGATGTTACACCCCATGTTTTTGTACGTGAAAGTACGCCCTAAGTAAATTGATATAAGCTCGGAAATGAGATGTTACGTCCCGCATTTTCGTACGTTGAAGTTTCATCGTAAGTTAATCGACGTAAGTTCGGGAATGAGATTGTTTTGAGATTATAATCATTATGCTATTTCAAACAAGTGATGAGTAAATTCATGAAGGTGAGAGAGTAAGAAAATCAAAGAAAATGAATTTTCGTCAAAGTTTGACATGTGGGATAAAATACGGTCCGAGCTAAAATACCCGGTATTTATGGACTAGTGCCATACAAGGTACCACATGACCATGATAATAAGGTGTATAAGGTGTGTTAAAAGTGAATAGTATTTTAAGTAATTTGATATAATTCTTAATTATGTGAATAATCGGGTAATTATTGATTTTAGTGGGAGATTAACAATTAATTAAGGTGTTGGTGGTTAATTGGTTAAGAATGGGTAAACATCAACGTGGCAGCAAGCCACCCCAATATATATGACTCTTAAGACATTACTAAGTAGGTGGCAAGACTAAAGATTAAGGAAATGTGGTTAAGCCACCACATCAAGTGGGGACCACATCATAAGACATCTCAAAAACTTAAGAGTCATTCAAAGTAACGTGAATCTTCAAATTCAACTCACTTATAAGACTTCTCTAACTTGGGAACGTGAGAACTTTAGCATCTTCAACAAATTCAACATGATTTCATGGCAATTCAACAAGATTTCATAG
This sequence comes from Nicotiana tomentosiformis, assembly GCF_000390325.3. Taxonomy (NCBI): domain Eukaryota; kingdom Viridiplantae; phylum Streptophyta; class Magnoliopsida; order Solanales; family Solanaceae; genus Nicotiana; species Nicotiana tomentosiformis. Next base: position 84,940,494 of record NC_090820.1, read on the forward strand.
CATATTGATCAACGTGAGATTTTGCAATTATAAGGGAGTACGGTGCAATCTTTCTCAAGAATATCATACGGAATATTCCCTACTCTGATCTTGCTGTCACGTGTTTTGTCGCAATTAATGTGTGTTAGAGGGATTGTCAAGAGAATCGACTCAGGTATGTTAAGGCTATCCCTTCTTTCTTTTTGGCATGATCCATACGACACAAATGAAACGAGCAAATGCACAACTTCCATAAATAACTCTATTCGTAGAAATGCTAGAGATGCTTATATTCTTGATTTCCCATAAGTCTTATTATTCTATCGTCTATTCATGGGTCTTAGAAAATACGTAAGTTGATAAAGTCTATTTCATTATATTAAACAGAAGCATAATGGTCTTATGACATTCCGAAAGATTTTAATGACGTACTTTTCATGCATTACATTCATTTATACATGTACATTGACCCATGACCAGATGGCATTATATGCGCATATATATGTGTGTGTGTGTGTGTGTGTGTGTGTGTGTGTGTATATATATATATATATATATATATATATATATATATATATATATGTATGTATGTATGTAAATATGGGATATGGGAAAAGGTTACGGCGTTATGTACGCACCACCACCCGATCAGCTTGTATACGTTGATGATTTGCCCACAGTGGCTGAGATGATATGATGGGATGCCCTCACATGCTTGATGATGTTATGAACGCATATACCCATGCATGGTATGACATTTATACGCATATGCATGACATTATAATATTAAATGATTCACAGAGCTATTCAGATTTACATGTTGAGTCTTTTACTCCATGTTTCTCTCATGTATATTGTTTACGGATTTTCATTCCTTATATACTCAGTACGTCAATTGTACTGACGTCCCTTTTGCCTGGGGATGCTGCATTTCATTCCCGCAGGTCCCGATAGACAGGTTGAGAGTCCTCCAAGTAAGCTATCAGCTCAGCGGAAGATGTTGGTGCGCTCCATTTGCTCCGGAGTTGCTTATTTGGTTAGTATGAATTAGACATGTATTGATTAGTATGTCAGGTCCCTATCCCAGCCTTATGACGTTTATGTACTCCTAGAGGTTTGTAGACATATGTCATGTATATGAAAGACTGTATGGCTTTGTCGGCCTATGTTTAGTGTGCGAATGATTATTTTGGCCTTTTAGGCCCGTACGTCATATGTATAAGTCAGTATATCAGGTTGGGTCATTTTATGTCGAGTGTTCTTTCATGTTTTATTCTTGTTACCTCATACGGCCCTTCTGACCCATTTATCCATGTTGATGTAATGAGAAAGATACGTTACGTTGGTACACAGTTGAGTAAGGGCACCGGGTGCCCGTCCCAGCCCATCGGTTTGGGTCGTGACACTAAATAACAACAATAATTAAATAACATCTAACAATTTGCGATAGAAATCTTTTAAAATTTACAATTCCCAAAATCGGTAGTACAAGTCATAAGCTCTATAGTGTGTTTGCTAGAAAACTTCTAAATACAACTGACCAGAAATAAGAATAAATAGTGCAATATGAAAGCTTGAAAGTGACTCTGAAGCCTACGAACGCAGCAACATGTTTACCTTGAGTCTCCACAGCAAGGACCCGCACAGCTACTAACGAACAAATACCTGGATCTGCACAAAAATGTGCAGAAGTGTAGAATGAGTACACCACAGCGGTGTCCAATAAGTATCAAGACTAACCTCGATGGAGTAGTGACGAGGAACAGTCAAGACACCCACTAGTCTAATAAACCGAACAAGTATGAGTATGGGAACAACAGAAATATGAAATCTACATAAAGACTATGCAATATGGCTCACAATACAATAATGGGAATAAGAAAGGAAACAACAAGTATCAGCGGAATACCATAAAAAAATGACACAGAAAAGTGAATGGAACACAACCTAAATCTGGAATCACCAATACGGCAAGGAGAAGTAATAACTCAGCAACTATAACCGTTTTTACATCAGGTTCTAGTCATCAAACTCCACGAGGTACCGAACCTCGGAAAAATCACAACTCACGGGTCTCAATACTTGAACCCTAATACTTGGCATCCTCTGCCCTCATAACACCTCATAACCCCACTGACGACTTACTGCCACTAGAGCCATTCTCACATAGAAGGCAAGTAAACAAGGCTGAGCATCTATGCTCCATAATATCAAGAACACCTCTTATCCGATAAGAGTACTTAACTATGTGTATGCTCGTGCAACTGTCCTAACATAGTCCATACCAGCAAATAAGCATAAGAAAAAAAGAACGGACAACACGTAGAATATTTTCTCACAGCTTTCACAAGATAAAGCTCACACAGGTAGGTGTACCACTACACAATATCAACAACAAGAATGCCCCCAGGCCATCACAAATCATCACAAATCAATCCATGACACAACCCACCTTCTCTCGCCACGTGTGCAATAATAATATAAATGCCCGCCTTGTCTCGCCACACGTGCATAATAATGTTCCCACCTTGTCTCGCCACATGCGTAACCCCTCCCCCTCCCATACACACACACACATAGATATATATATGTGTGTGTGTGTGTGTGTGTGTGTGTCCCGCCTTGTCACGCCGGATGTGCAAATATCAGTAGTAACATTAGCACAACAGAAACCTCGTGCAACCCCATAAAAACAACCGCACGGCAGACATCTCATGCATCAGAATATCCACAACCGCATGGCAGAAACCTCGTGCATCATAATAATAAATACAACAACAACAACAATGATAATAATACAAGGATACGACAAATATGTCAAACTTAGAAATTCCAGAACTCAAGGAAACGGAAGAACTAACTCACAAGGAGTATCCACAATAGAGAACGCTATTCATAAAAAGAGTAGCTCAACCAGAAAGGAAATATTATGTAACAACGGTCCTACAAGGTACAGTTCAACAATGAGGGAGATATCACGAGTCAATAATTCCAATAAGGATGAGTCAATTAAGATATAGGATATCTAAACTTCTTTTAAGGTCTGGCAAGTACGAAAGAGACACAACATCTTCAATTAAAGATAAACAGTATGAAGATAATCATAGCCTCAATTAAAGATGAACAATACAGAAGAGATAATTATATTTTCAGATAAAGATAAACAGTTAGGGAAAAGACAACACGGCAATAGAAGATATACAATTTCAGTTAAGGAACATATGAATCAAATGAACAACAAATGTGGATCAGGAAGCAATTAATTTCAATTAAAGCAGGTAAAGTGAAACTGGAAATTTAGAAACGTAATCATAACGAGAACAACTGCATATTCAGTGAGTACAAGGACCTAAGAATCCCTAAAGGCCAATTTTTCCACAAATAAGTCCGGGCACATACTCGTTACCTCGCGTACACGGACTACAATTAGCATAGAAGACTCAAATTGTAAGGGGTAGTTCCCCCACACGAGAAATTATGCAAGATACTTACCTCAAAGAAGACAGACCGATACTCAAAAATGAACTTTTTGGGTGAAATAACATCCGGACGGCTCAAATCTAATCAAAATAACTTCAAAGCACAAAAAAAAACTCATAAGAGACTATTCCGGATCATAAAGCTTCAATCTTTATCAAAATCTAAAAATCGGTCCAAAAGTTGACCCCCGGGCCCGCACCTCGGAACCCAACAAATTTTACAAAACCCTAACACCCATTCCAATATGAGTCCAACCATAAAAGAATTGTCAAATTTCGATACCATTTCGTCCCTCAAATCATGATTTTTCATTTTGGAAATGTTCTTCAAAAACTACCATTTTCCTCAACTCCAAACACAAATTAAATGATACAAATAAAGATAAAATCATGGAATATATAAAATTCTAGATGAGGAACACTTACCCAAACGAGTTTCTTGAAAAACCCACAAAGAATCGCTCAAAACCGAGCTCTAGAACTCCAAAAATGTTTAAAATGGCTAACCCTCGGAATAGAGAACTTATATTCTGCCCAGGTGTTTATGCATCGCGAACGAGGAGAAATGGACGCATTCGCGAAGAAGAAAAATTAAGGCTGCCAGGAAGTGCTTCGCGAACGCGAAGACACGCTCGTGAACGCGGAGAAGAAGAGACGTATACCTACGCGAACGCGTAGGGAAACACACGAACGCGGAGGAGAAAATGATCACCAGCTCCTAGCTCCTAGTTTCTACTACGTGAACGCAAAGGTGGAGTTACAAACGCGAAGAAGAGAAGGGAAGACTTACGCGATCGCGGATAGAAGCTCGCGAATGCGAAGAAAAAATATTCCCTCCTCTAAAATTACTCTTCGGGAACACAAAGGAAGGGCCGCGAACGCGATTAAGGAAACCAGATGGCAGAAAATAGTTGTTCAAAAATAGAAGGAAATGGCCCGTAGCCCATCCGAAACACATCTGAGGCCCCCGGGACCCCGTCTAAACACACAAACAAGTTCCATTACCTAAAACGAACTCGCTCGAGGTCTCATGTTACATCAAACAACGCCGAAAATACAAATCGCACTACGAATCAAAATTATGATGTCACATTTTGCAGGCAAGTCCCAAATGACATAACGGAGATGTTACAACTCTTGGAATCGCATTCCAACCCCAATATCAAAAAGTCCACTTCCGGTCCAAATCTTCAAAAATTCGACTTTTGCCATTTCAAGCCTAAATGAGGTACAGACCTCCAAAACACAATCCAGGCATGCCCCTAAGTCAAAGATCAACCAATGGAGCTAACGGAACCGACGGAACTCCATTCCAGAGTCGTATTCACACAATTCAAACTACGGTCAAAATCCTAAGACTTAAGCTTTCGTTTTGGGGACTAAGTGTCCCAAATCACTCTGAATCATTCGGTAACTGAATTCAACCATGCACACAAGTCAATACACATAATATGAATCTACTCAGGGTTTTGTGTCGCTGATCGGGACTTAAATTCTCAAAATGATTGGCCGAGTCGTTACAGTAAAGTACTTGAGTAATTGTACATACACATAGAGATAGTTCCTTTTGTGCCTTATACTTGATCATGTTATTGTTCTATACTAGTTAAATTGATGAAACTGTACAATTTATAGCAAGTATCACCAATAATTTTGCTTCTTTAACCTCATCGAGGTTAGTTATGATACTTGCTGAGTACATTGGGTCGGTTATACTCATGCTACACATTGTACTTAATTGTGCAGATCCAGGTACCAGACCCAGTCATCAGTAGCCGAGGGTAGTAGCAGAGTTGATTGCTGAGAGACGAGGTAGAACTGCATTCCTTATCGCAGTCCTAACGTATCTTTTCGTATATACTGTTGTTCTTATTTTAGACAGTATTGTATTTGATAATTTCACACTTATATTTCTATATTAGAGCTCATGGCTATGTATTTACTAGTTTCTAGGGGATTTTATCATGTATTAGTGGTATTTTGTTATATTGAGATTTCATACTTACGATATTTCGGTAATTCTATTATTTTTGGTTCTTTATTGTTATGTTTGGCTTGCCTAGCCGGTGTGTTAGCCACCATTACGACGAGTTGGGATTTGGATCGTTACAAATTGGTATCAAAGCCCTAGGTTCATTCGTATTACAAGTGATGAGAAGGTTTAGTAGAGTCTTGCAGATTGGTACGGAGACGTCTGTACTTATTTTTGAGAGGCTACTGAACTGTTAGGAAACTTCACTTTCTTGCATTCTTATCGTGCGGTTTTCTTATTTCCGAAGTTTGGAACTTGACTATTCTCTTCTCTCAAAGATGGTTAGTTGTTCGTGCGGATCTAGATATTGATATTATTAGTACGTGAGTTGTTCGTGCATCATATGAGTTGTCCGTGCAGCATGTGAATATGGATCCATCCACCTAGGGTCACCCTCTTATGTTTCTCTCTTGATGGTGTATACGCGGATATATTGAGGAAAACTGATCAGTGCTTTGGTATGAATATGGAAAGTTGAGGAATATCTTGCTAGTGTTTGCTTGGAGTTGCATTTAATCTTTACTTGCAATTTTCGTGGTTATTTACCTGATTCATTTGCATGTCACCCTTATATTCCGTATTGTTTATTGATAAGAGTACTTAAGTAATTTTTCACGCACCAACTTTGTGGAGCGCGACCGACGCTCAACCGAGATACCCCGGTCGAGCAAGCTTGCACAATGCCATCTACCCAACTCACCCATGAATAAAGAGAAGATACCTTTCATTAACTAGAAAGTAAGAGGTCATGAGAACAACACCAGTTCATTTCCATAAGTTGCGTCATTAGCAAGTTTCCAAAATAGTACAATATACAATCATAATTTAAGTGGAACAGGTGATATAATTACAAGACTTTTAGTTTAACTTTTCTAAACCAAGGTATAACCCACACTATGTCTACAGAGCCTCTAACAGAAACAAAAGAGTACTACAATAACACTGGCAACAAGTCCTCGGCTATACCTCAAAATATTATACACAAGGGACAAGAGACACAAGACCCCGGAATGAAGTGGGACTCACCGAGTCAGCTAAGGAGAGGGTGTACTGCTATCACTGCTCAATGTCGCCTGCTGTGGAACCACCTGCTTCCATTAAAGATGCAGTGGCCCCGTCAAAAGGGACGTTAGTACATATGGAATAGTACTAGTATAAAAAACTAAACACACCCTCAATAGAACGAGTAATAGTACAATGAGAGAAAAAGGGAATCAATGAGGGCCTCAAACAATATTAAAGTATCAAGTTATGAGAAAGGATAAATTTCATGCAAGTTTCAATAATTTAAGTTGGGAGATCTTTAGAACCGATATACCACCGTGCTTTTAGCATGGATTCTGATCTCATCCCGATCGGCTAAGCCGTCTCACCCCGAGACATCCACTCACAATACCACTATGTGCGCATCATGGCGTCTGATATCAACCTGATTGACTAAGCCGTATCACCACAATGCCATGTAGGTCGGCGTCACCTCACATTTTGCTAGCAATCAACTCATCCCATTTAAGGGGAATTATCTCAACACATGAATCTCATCCTGTATTCGGGGAAAACCTCTCACAACCTCACACGGAGATTCTGCCCCTCACTCACTCCTACACCGGCACGTGTAGTTTTGGGGTTAGGTAATTTCAACCTACCCTTCCTCGGTGACTAAATGATACTCCCAAAGTATTTAATAAATAAAGGGTTTACAACTCATTTCATAATCTTTCATACATCTTTCCATTTCAATGGCACTAGTGGCCACAGTTGTAATATCATTCTTGGCACGTCGACCGCATTTCATGTTTCAATCTCACGCTCATGACTTTAAAGCGTTACCATGGGTTATCATCAATAAGAGAATTTCAAATCAAACTTTAATTACACATATGAGAGAAGAGTCTTCAGTACATTGAGTTTCTCTCCCACAATTAGGCATACTTACTTGCAATTGAAACATGATTTTTAAATCACAACACCTTTAGTATATTGATCATACTAGATTACAATCCCGAAGGGAATCATGATATGATAGGAACATTCAAATCACATTTTTAGTACATACATGTTTCATATCAACACTTATAGTAGAATAACCAAATCTATTATGAAGGACTCGGAACATGAGAAATAAGAAACTGAGCCAATTGAAATCACAACTTATGAGGACATCATAGGAATCGATTCTGATAGAGAAGTTTAGCCAACTAACTAAAGACACAGGAAAATTTAACTATAATCAGGAAGATACTCAGGGTTTCAGCTCATTTGAGCATTTTATCAAGCACTAGGTGTGCATTAAGGTTTCAAGGTCCTCTTATGCTGGGTTCATTTACCCCACAACCAATCCCCACTTCAATTGGCCACCCACAATTACTCCACAACCTCCCTACCACCTTTATTAACACATTCATGCATAAATAACAACTCCTACCCTCAAAACCTTCTTCCCCATTATCTATTCCCAACCCAAATTTCAAAATTGAAGGCTAGGGCTAGAACATTACCTCTTGGATAAAGACCTTGTGAGTTTTCCTTGTAAATTGTCCAACTTTTGAGAATGATTGATTATCAATTAGCTTAGGGACTTCCCCTCTCACTCTATGGAACTTACTCTCTCTAGAAATATCATACCTTCTCTTTACAACTGGTCCCTGACGAATATATCTCAAAGTAGGGTCGGGTTATGAAATTAGAAAAAATAAAGCCCCGATGCAGATTTGTGGCCGCATAACACTTCTGCGGTACGCAAAATGGACTGTATGATGGCCCTCCGAAACTGGGCATTTTTGTGCAAGTATGCGACGGGTCTGGGTTCTGCAGACCAATTTTGCAGTCACATAAAGGACCGCAGAACCTCCTACCGAAATTTCTCATGCTAGGTTCAGTGACGGATGTACGGCTCGCAAAAAATTTATGTGGTCATATAATTCACTCTACGACTAATCTACGGTCCGCAGATCAATTCTGCAATCGCATAATGGACCACGAAAATGCCCTGTTATTCAATGATTTTTCTTCAACTCCCCAACGTTCTGTTCAACACAAAATGTCTGTACCGCAGAACCTCAAATGCATTATCCCACTTTGACACCACGAAACCCCAGGTTGTAGGTAAAATTTTATGGGGCTTTACATCATCTCATGTTTAGGATTATTTGTTATCAAATGAGGGTCAAAAATCCTCCATTAGCATCTAATGCGACCCAGCTGTTACTTCACACACCAGCAGTTCCAAATTTTGACTAACTCTCTAAATATCCAAATGTTTTTCCAGAGTCTCCCCTGTAGTTGGGCCTATCCACCTTCCAGAGAATTCCAAAACCAGTCCTAACAACATAACCACAACACAAAGATGTAAAACAATATGGCAACTAGAATCGCTTCATAAGTCAGTTCCTCATTAACCTTTATAGTCTCAATCGGAATAATAAGTAACGGATCTCCAACCACCTTCTTCAACATGGATACATGAAACACCAGGTGCACTAAATACATCTCTAGAGATAGTTATAGCCTGTAAGCCACCTGGCCAATCCTCTAAATAATTTTGTACGGTCCGACATACCTCGGACTCAATTTTCCTTTCTTACCAAACCACATTACCTCCATCATGGGGGAAACCTTCAAGAATACCCAATCATCCTCTTGGAACTCCAAATCCCTATGATGAACATCCGAATAGGACTTCTGATGACTCTGAGCAATTTTTAACCTTCCTTAATGATCTTAACCTTCTACATAGCCTGATGGACGAGTTCTGGTCCTATGAACTCTACTTCCTCAATCTCGAACGACCCAATAGAAGAAATACATCTCCTACTATATAGAGCCTTGAACGGTGCCATGTGAATGCTAGCATGATAACTATTATTGTAGGCAAATTCTATGAGTGGCAAATGATCATCCCAGCTACCTTTGAAGTCAAGAACACAAGCGCGCAACATATCCTCAAGCGTCTGAATAGTCCGCTCTACTTGCATGTCAGTCTGTGGGTTGAAGGTTATACTAAGATTCACGTGAGTACCCAACCCTTGCTGAAATTTATTCCAAAACCTAGCTGTGAACTGTACCTCCCGATCAGAAATGATAGAAACTGGAGTGCCATGCAACCTGACTATCTCCTTGATATACAACTAAGCATATTGTTCCGCTGTGTCGGTACCCTTAACAGGTAAGAAGTATGCTGATTTTGTCAGTCGATCCACAATCACCCAAATCGGGTCGAATTTGCAAGGAGTGCGAGGTAGTCCTACCATAAAGTCCATATTCATCATATCCCATTTCCACATCGGAATTTCTATGTTTTGTGCCAACCCACCGGGCCTTTGGTGTTCGATCTTCAGTTGCTGACAATTTGGACATCTTGCCATAAAGTCCGCTATATTACACTTCATATCATTCCACCAGTAGACTTCCTGAAGATCATGATACATCTTTGTAGAGCCCGGGTACACGGAATATCTAAAAGTATGAGCCTCGGTCTTGATTCTTTCCCGGAGACCATCCACATTTGGAACACATAGCCTCCCTTGGTACCTTAGTGTACCATCATCTATGCCAAGAGAAAAAGCTATGGTCTTATGTTTATGAATCCCCTCCTTCAACTGTATTCAGAACGGATCGTCGTACTACTTCTCCTTGACTTCCACAACCATCGATGATTCAACCCCATTTTGCACAATCACCCCTCCTTCACTACACTCCGCTAGACGAACTCCCAAACTAGCCAACCGATGAACCTCCTTGGCCAACGACCTTTGATATGCCTCCAAGTGAGCCAAACTGCCCATAGACTTCCGGCTTAGAGCATCTTCCACAACATTAGCCTCCCCGGATGATATATGATATCAATGTCGTAATCTTTGAGTAACTCAAGCCATCCTCTTTGCCTCATGTTCAATTCCTTCTGCCGGGCCATTTGTTATCCCAAAAGACATTACCAGAAATGCAAAGAGCCCATACCGGGTTCTGAAAGATGTTTTCAGAATATCCTACTCCCTGATCTTCAATTGGTGATACAGGAATCTCAAATCAATTTTGGAGAAATACCTAGGACCCTATAATTGATCAAAAAATTCATCTATCCTTGGCAGTGGGTACATATTCTTGATCGTGACCTTGTTGAGTTGCCGATAGTCAATACACATTCTCAGTGACCCATATTTCTTCCTTACAAAGAGAACCAGTGTGCCTCAAGGAGACACACTCGGCCGGATGAAACCCATCTCGAGCAAGTCCTTCAATTGTTCCTTTAGTTCCTTCAATTCTGTTGGTTCCATTCTTTAGGATGGAATAGATATAGGGTATGTGCCTGGCATCACATCAATCCTAAAATCAATCTCCCTATCTGGTGGGATCCCAGGGAGCTCATCAGGAAAGACCTCCGGGAATTCATTCACAATAGGCACGGACTTAAGTGTAGGTGCCTCAGCATCGTTGTCCATAACCCATACCAAATTGTAAATACACCCTTTGTTGATCATCTTCATCGCCTTAAGGTAATAAATAAACCTACCCTTTGGCACCACATCATCCCCCTTCCATTCAATCACTGACTCATTTGGAAATTCAAACCTAACAGTCCTAGTTTGGCAATTGAGCTTGGAAAAACATGAATAAAGCCAGTCCATCCCCATTATTACATCCAAATCAACCATGCCTAATTCAATGAGATCGGCTATGGTGTCCCAGCCATGCACCGTAACAACACAATCCCTATAAACCGGCACGGCCACAATAGACTCACCAACCAGAGTAGATACAGAGAATGGTTCTTGAATCTTTTTCGGTTCTACCCCAAATTCCATAGCAACATAGGGAGTGACATATGATAAGTTAGAATCGGGATCAATAAGAGTGTATACATCATGAGATTGGACAGTCAATATACCTGCGACAATATATATAGAAGTTTCTGAACTCTAGCGACCCTTCATAGCATAGAAACGGTTGGGTCCCCCGGAACTCTGTGTACCACCCCTAGCTGCACCACGCCCTATGGGTGCTGGAGTGCCTCAAGCTGAAGGATGTGTCACGGATGTAGTAGCTGCAGAACTGGCTGGTTGTGTTGCACCACTGCCCATGCTCTAGTGGGATGAATGGAAATCCCTTTGAATGTGACCCCTCATACCATACCCGTAGCATACGGTCTGGCCCACAAAGCAGGCCCCAAAGTGCATCTTTCTATACCTAGGGCATGGGGGCCTCTGCTGGTAGGATCACCCTCCAGGCTGACCCTGCTGGTAGGATCTCTTGTTTCCCTAGCTAGGCCTGAAATGGCTCCATTGCTGCTGACTGGGCCCTGATGGATGTGCATTAACTGAAGACTGAGCGAAAGACTAGGATGGCCCTGACAACCCTCCCCTAAATGCTAGTCTGCCACCACCACCACTAAAGTTGCCTGCTGACCGAGACTTGTTGCTACCCTTTCGCTCCATTCTATTTTTTAGTTTGAGAGTATCTGTTGTTTGAGAAAATGCCACTATCTTACCATAGTTCATATCAGAATTCAAGGCAAGTATAGCAGCCAGATTAATAACCAAGGGCCTAAGGCCCTGCACAAACCGGCGCACTCTAGCCTCTATAGTGGGCAACATGTAGATGGCATAATTGGACAGGCTCGCGAACCTTATATGATACTGCCACACACTCATGATACCTTGTTTCGGACTCTCAAACTCGAAGGCACGGGTTGCCTTAGTCTAGGAAAGCAAGAAATTGTTGATGAAGGCGTAGGAAAACTCACTCTACCTCGCCGGAGGGCTCCCCTCCTCATGGGAGTCCTCCCACATCTCAAACTAAGAATAGGCCACCAATTGCAGGCGGTAGGAGGCCAACTCCACTCCCTCCATCTTAGTATAATGCATAACTCGAAGGGTCTTGTGCATCTTATCAATAAAGTCATAGGGGTCCTCCTCAGGATCAGTACCTGTGACCATTGGAGGATCCAACTGAAGAAATCAGTTCACCCTGGAACTAGCGGAATCCCATGGTTGACTAGAAGAAGTGGGTGAAACATTTGATCTCTGGTCCTGGGAAGCCACTATCTGAGCCAACATATGTATGGCTCCCCTAAGAGCCCCATCAGAAACACCGGGACCGCAAGCTGGGGCTGGAGGTGGTATAGCTGCGCCCTCAGTAGGTGTAGGAACCGGTGCAGTCTAATTAGGAGTAGTAGAATCAGGCAACGAAGTAGTTGGGGGATATCTCACCCTTCGAGTTCTCACCCACATCATCAGGTATAGAATCAACTGGCACCCCGGGGGTGACATTGGCTCCTTAGACAATTATTGCCTTCTTCCTAGGTGCGATGTACTGAAAATCAGAGCAATGCACGAGTTAAAGGAGGAACAGTCTTATAATCATCTTTATCGCACGATCTAGAACATCAAAGAAGAGTGGTATTCCTAAATTCCCAAGTAGCATCTACTAGACAATGCTCTGAGACATCCTATGACACTTTAAAACCTTAGGCTGTAATACCAAGCCTGTCACGCCCCAACCTTGGGGAGCGCGACCGACGCTCAACCGAAATACCCCGGTCGAGCAAGCCTGCACCAATGCCATATATCCAACTCACCCATGAATAAAGAGAAGATATATTTCATTAATTTGACAGTAAAAGGTCATTAAAAAACACCATTTCATTTCCATAAGTTGCGTCATTAGCAAGTCTCCAAAATAGTACACTATACAATAATAGTTTAAGTGGAACAGGTGATACAATTACAACACTTTTAGTTTAACTTTCCCAAAATAAGGTACAACCCACACTATGTCTACGGAGCCTCTAACAGAAACAAAAGAGTACTATGACAGTGCCGACAACAAGGCTCCGGCCATACCTCAAAAATGTATACATAGGGGATAAAAGATACAAGATCCCGAAATGAATTGGGGCTCACCTAGTCAACTGAGGAGAGGGTGTACTATTGTCACTGCTAAGTGCCACCTGTTGTGGAACCACCTGTCTCTATTAAAGATACAGCGCCTCCGACAAAAGGGACGTTAGTACATATGGAATAGTACTAGTATGAAAAACTAAACACACCCTAAATAGAACGAGTAATAGTACAATGAGAAAGAAATATGGAATCAATGAGGGCCTCCAACAATATTGAAGTATCAAGTTAGGATAAAGGATAAATTTCAAGCAAGTTTTAATATTTTATATTGGGAGATCTTTAGTATCGATAATACCACCGTGCTTTTAGCACAGAGTCCGATCTCAGTCCGATTGGCTAAGCTGTCTCACCCCGAGATGTCCACTCACAATATCACCATGTGCGTGGTATGGCATCCGATCTCAGCCCGATTGGCTAAGCCATGTCACCACAATGCCGTGTGGGTCGATGTCACCTCATATTTCGCTAGCAATCATCTCATCCCATTTAAGGGGAGTTATCTCAACACATCAATATCAACCCGTATTCGGGGGAATCACCACCTCACATGGGGATTCTGCCCCTCACTCACTCCTACACCGGCACGTGTAGTTTCGGGGTTAGGTTATTTTAACCCACCCGTCCTCGGTGACTAACATACCTTGTTTGAGCTTCCTTGAATTACTACAAGGTTACGAAACTCCTAGCGACTTCAATCTTATTAAAGACACGGAGAAATTTAACTATAATCAGGAAGATACTCAGGGTTTCATCTCATTTGAGTATATTATCAAGTATTAGGTACGCATTAAGGTTTCAAGGTCCTCCTATGTTGGGTTCCTTTACCACACAATCAATCCCCACTTCAATAAACCATCCACAATTACTCCACAACCTCCCCATCAACTTTATTAACACATGCAAGCATAAATAACAACTCTTACCCACAAAACCTTCTTCCCCATTACCTATTCCCAACCCAAATTTCGAAATTGAAGACTAGGGCTAGAATCTTACCTCTTGGATGAAGACCTTGTGAGTTTTCCTTGTGAATTCTCCAACTTTTGAGCAAGGATTTATGAGCTATTAGCTTAGGGACATCCCCTCTCACTCTATGGCACTTCCTCTCTCCAGAAATATCAGACTTTCTCTTTACAAATGGTCCCTAACGACTATATATCGAAATAGTGCCGGGGCCTTACATAATTGTACACACATACACACAGATAGTTCCTTATGTGCCTTATACTTGATCATATTATTGTTATGTACTTTTTAAATTGATAAAATTGTACAGGTTATAGCAAATATCACCTATAATTCTGCTTTTTTACCTCACTGGGGTTAGTTATGATACATGTTGAGTATATTAGATCGGTTATACTTATGTTACACTCTTCACTTAATTGTGCAGATCCAGGTATCAGACCCAATCATCAGTAGTCGAGGCTAGTAGCAGAGTTGATTGCTGTGAGATGAGGTAGAACTGCATTCCTGACTGCAGTCTTGGCGTCTCTTTTCTTATGTAATGTTGTCCTTATTTCAGACAGTATTGTATTTGATCATTTCGGACTTTTATTCCGTATTAGAGCTCATGAATTTATATTTACCAATTTCTGGGGAATTTATCATGTATTAGCGATATTTTGTTACATTGAGATTTCATACTTATGTTATTTCTGTATATTCCGTTATTTTTGGCTCTTTATTGTTATATTCGGTTTGCCTAGATGGTGTGTTAGGCGCCATCATGACGGGTTGGGTTTTGGGTCGTGACACTTGCCTTAACATAGGCATGTTAGACAACCATGGATACCCCCACCTTTTTCAAGTAGAACAAGTTCTCATTATTCTCATGTATAACCCTATTGAAGTTCACTGTTCCACCATGATTTTGTGTATTCCTCCTCTTCCAACGTTCACAAACTACCACTGCATGCACTGCTTGATATAATGGCTTACATTAAGTACAATAATCTGCATCCCACGATTCTCTAATGACTTTATGAAGTTGCACCAAATTGACATGTAATCCTGTAGAATTAAAGAAGACAGTAACCCTAGTAGAAAAAGGACTAGTTAAATGTTTTCTTGTTGAGTCAACCTACAACACCAAAACAAACAGAAAAGAAAGGACTAGTTAGATGTTATCTTCCATATTTTCTCATAGTAGGTAGTCTAAACTTCCACATTCTCCATAGGAGAAAAGAAATTCTAAAAGGCAGACCTTTAACCCACACATGCTTGTATGAATCTTATGGGTGATTTCTATGTCTCAAAATATTTCAAGCACCGCTAACTGTAAACTTACCTGTACTTCTAGGCATCCAACATGGTCTATCATTTTGTTCTTCACTATCATCAAAGAGAACCTCATCCCTTATGATCTAATTACTATGCAATATCTTCTAGAAATCATTGTTGTAAAATGGGGTCATGCCACAATCCATTTGCTCTCGAGTCAGCCACATCATCCAATGCTTCATTACAATAAAAGTAAGTAGGTACTAAATGATATAGTACCCTTAACTTAGTCCAGTTTGCATACCACACATTAGAAGTACCTTTCCTCACCTCCCATCAGAATTTATGTTCACAAGCTTCTCTAGCTTCTAACATCTTATACCATACTTTTGAATCAATTCTCCATTTTACTAGTATAGGTATCTCTTTATTACAGTATTTGTTCCACATAAAGTTAGACCATGTGGTTTTTGTGGTACTAAAACTCCATCAAAGCTTGGAAAATAAGGCTTTGGGCACATCAAACAAGGACTTATACTTTAATCCACCTTTCTTAGTTGGTAATCACATATCCTACCATTTAACCCAATGCATGCTCCTCCTCTCTTCCTTATTACTCCAGAAAAACCTTTCAAAGATTCAATGTACCTCAATCAGAATATAGTTTAGAGGATCAATCACAAACAAAAGATATATAGGCATACTTGTCCCCAAAGGTCAATAGCTTCCCATTCTATGAATGTAGTTTGGGTTTCACCTTTTTTATCATGTCATCATAGTTGTCCTTTCTCCTAAAAAATAGGACAACCTAAATAAGTAAGGAAACTCCCCTCTTACAAAACCAGTGATTTCCTCAAGTGATTGAAATATGTTAGTTGCCACATTCAAGTGCATGTAAAAGGAGCTCTTCTCCTTGTTGATCAACTATCCAGAAACCAATTCATACCTCCTCAAGATTTCTATTACCATCTTCAATGATTATTTTTCTTCTTTTTATGTTCTAAACCATTCAGAAAATAGAAAATAAAAACAAGGAATTGAAGATCATAGGGCTGTGACTTTCTCATTTTCTCAAAAGTCAACACGATAAATAGCAAGTCTTTCATCTTAGCTTCTTTCTTTTTAATTGTTTTAAAAAAAGTCATCTTCATAGATTTGGAAATTCCAAAGTCGTCACTTGGGTGGGGAGTGGACCCTACATACATACACATAATGAAATGTAGGATAATTGTAAAGTCGTATATTTTGCTCATGAATCACTATTTCGGGTACGTGTTTGAGTAAATCAAATTCTTGTGGATCATACTACAACGTTCCGGAATTCGAGCAATCTCAATCTATTTTGAGACATAATTAAATTGAACCATAATTAGAAAGATATTCATGGTCTCAACTCATTTGAGCATTTTATCAAACACTAGGTGTGCAAATATAACTACAAGGTTCTTCTACAAGATTTCCTTCACTCCATAACCCAATCTTTACTTATTTGAGCTCAACAATCTTCTCAAAAACCTTATTAGTACAAGCATGTATAAATAATACTCTTACACCCAAGAATCATACTCCCAATCACCCATCATTTACCCCAAACTCGAAATTAAAGATTAGGGATTTGAATCTTAACCCTTAGATGAAGATCTTGTGGGTTTTCCTTATCAATCTTCCAAGATTTAAGCAAGACTTGATGAATAATTAGCCTAGGGTTTCCTCTCTCTCTAAAACACTCTCACTTCTCTCTAAAACATCAGATTTTGGCTCAAAAATGGTCCTTTACGTATATTTAACGAGGTAGGGTCGGGTTATAAAATCCAAAAACGAAACTCCAGAACAGGATATGCGATCACAGAATGGATATGCGGTCCGCATATCGGCCGCACAATTAGCCTCCAGAACTGGGAAAACTCTGTCTGGGTTTGCGGTCACTATGCGGCCTGCAGACTTGTTCTGCGGTCGCATAATGAACTACTAAACAGTTCTGCGGTTGCATAGTCGACCACATAATGGCATCCAAAACTGTCCCTTTCCTGCCTCACTCTGCGGCCATTATGTTGTCCGCAAAGTGATTCTGCGGTCGCATAATGGACCGCAGAAACGAATTTCTCTGGCAAATATTTTTTTTTATCCCTGAGTGCATTGTTCAACCCAAAAATTTTTCTTTATACAATCCTCAAACATGTAAACGTACTCCGGCACCACAAAACCTTGAATTCATTTACGAAATTTTATGGGGTTTACACTTAAATACTTCAAAATTTTCCGGGGTATTAAAAAAGGACTATATTTGAATCCCATATCAAACATAACATAAGAGTTAACACACAAAGCAAACTCTAAATATTCAGGTGGTAGAACTGGCATCCCCCTATCTTCTCTTCTTCTGACATTATTATATTGAAATTACTTCCTACAAACCATGGCAATTCCATGTCACTATCTAAATAATATAAGTGTCTAACATTCTAAAAAGGTTGCATGACTCCCATTATCCAAAACTTGTATTGTCTTCTTAACCTGATAAGTCTTTCAAAGTCCTATTGTGGATTAACAAATCTAATATTCCATATAAGAGACTTACTCATTCGTTAGCCTTAGAAGCCCTCTTGGGTTGTTTTCTCTTTGATTGAGTTGAGTCTTGACTCTGGTGTTCTGATTTTGGTTCTTCTTATTCCCCTTCTTACCAACCTTTCCCATAGCTCTAGATGTTAAGTTATCATCTTTAGTTATATGTTTGAAATTAGTTGCAGTATATTCATCCTTCTTCTCATCTTCAATTATTTTTTACTCTACCTTGGTCTTCTGAATATCTGCTTTAGTAATATTGTGTGTAATGATGTCATGTAGGACATGATTAGGAGAAGGTATATGCACATTAACCTTCAGTTGTAGATTATGATCAGTCTCAAAACCAAGAGGTGTAGATATCACTTCAATAGCACACCTATTTTGATCACTATTGGCCAATGCCATATCTCCTATGCTCATATTATCACCCCATACATATTGCTGCGTGTGAGGTGGAAAGATTCACCTTCTAAACCCTCTCCAATCTGTAGTTGAATCCTCCATAATTGTAGGAATTACTGTAGCATTAGGGTTTACTATTTCATTAGTTCCATCTTTTGCACCTAGGTCCAATTGAACAGCTAAACCCCCTTCAATTGACACCTTCTCATCTCCTCCACCTTCAAATGGATCAGTAGACGCACCACCATCACCCCCATTATTCCCCTCAACCCAAACTTGTAAACTGGAGTTTATTGTAGCATTACAAGCACTATGGTTTATTGTAGTAGTAACCACTATTTCATTGATTTCCTACAACTCATCATCTTCATGCTCCTCATCTTCTAGATCTTCGATCTCCTTTACTCTTTCACCCCAAAGAGGACTAGTATCCTTTTCAATCCCAATAGTAATGGATTGTGAAGAAACCTCATGACATGGTTGTCTTGTAGTTACCAAAAGTCTGACATTTGCATTACTATCCTCCACAAGCGCGTGAACCTTATTACTCTTACTGAAGATTTTATTAACCCATTATTAAATCTTCATGTCACGACCCAAAATCCTACCAAAGGTTATGATGTCGCCTAAACTGCTTGCTAGGCAAGCCACATTCAACAACAATAACATGGTTCAATTATTAAGCCATCAACTAATTTATGATATAAATAACAATGCGGAATAAGTCATAACTCAATATCAAAGTGCATGAATCTTAGGCAAGGCCTTAACATGACCACAATTGTCTCATAAACTCTTCCAAAACGGGGTGTCACAACATAACCACGAGCATCTAACAAAATTACGAAATCTCAACTAAAATACAATGTCTGTCCAAAAATGACAAAATACATAAACATATATAAAAGAGTAGGGAAAGGTGACTCTATATGCTGCTAATCGGATAAAGTAAGAAACTCACCATGAAGTCTCCAATTAGCACTCCTAGCCAGCTAGGTGAATACAACTAAAACCAGCCTCATAACCAGCACAAATTATGCAGAAGTGTAGTATAAGTACAAAACTACGACACTCCGTAAGTATCAAGTCTAGCCTTGAAAAAGTAGTGGCGAGAGGTAAATAGTGATACTTACTAACAACTCAATAAGCATACGATATATACAACACAAGGAATAAAACATGATATCATCAATCAAGTAAACTGGTAGAAACACAGTAAAGCTGGTATTTAGATATGCTTTTCAAACAAGAGATAGAACATAACATCAATTATCTCAGATCTTTCAAAAATGATCATACGAGTCAATCAAAAGTATATATATATAAGAGCCATTGCATGAGTCTAAGCTACCAATGCATTCTCACAAAACTAATACCAAATCCTAACGCACAAGTCCATATATCCAACACTGGCCAAGTATCCAAACTAGGACCAATCTGAGTGCTTGCGCTCATAGGACCCAAAGTAATATGGGTAATTGTCACGCCCCAAAAACCGAGGAGCGCGACCGGCGCTCAACCGAGTGAACCCGATCGAACAAGCCTGTTAGATTTTATTCTACCCAAACTCATTCACGAATAGAGATATACATATTTTCATTAATTACACGAAAATGTGTTCATGTCTACAATACCAATTGATTTTCAATAGTTTCATCATTTTTAAAGTCTCAAATGGACAAGTAATACAACCACAACATAACATTGTTTGTCTTTCCCCAGTACCAATACACAACCCACACTATGTCTACGGAGCCTCTATAGATAAAGAAAAGTACAATGATAATGCCGGCAACAAGGCCCCGGCAATATCTCAAACCGAATACACAAAGTACAAAAGATACATGACCCCGAAATGAAGTGGGGCTCACCAAGTCAGCTGAGAAGAAGGTGTACTGCTATCACTGATCAATATCTCCTGCTGTGGAACCACCAGCATCCATTTAAAGATGCAGCGCCCCCGGCAAAAGGGACGTTAGTACCGTCGAATAATACTAGTATGTATAACTAAATAGCCTCTCAATAGAATGACAAATAATACAAACAAGATTATCATAATATCAATAAAAGCCTTAATTAACATCAAACCTCAATTTAGGATCAAGACAGTGTTCAAATTAATTTCCATATATCACATTGGGAGATTTTTAGTATCGATATACCATTATCCACAATACCATTATTCACAAAACTAGTACCACCGTACTCTTAGCACAAAGTCCGATCACGACCCGATCGGCTAGGCCATCTCATTAGAGACATCAACCACAATTTCTCTCAATATCAATACCACCATCTTTAACACGGAGTCCGATCACGACCCGATCGGCTAGGCTATCCATTAGGGACATCGACCACAATCACAATTTAAATTATAATTTCCAGCACAATCACCACCATGTGTGTGGCATGGTGTCCGATCACGACCCGACCGGCTAGGCTCTCTTATTTGAGACACCAACCTTTTTATATTAGTCATCGCATTTCGTATTACTTTCACACCTTTTCATTTCATTGGCACTAA
This sequence comes from Nicotiana tomentosiformis, assembly GCF_000390325.3. NCBI lineage: Eukaryota > Viridiplantae > Streptophyta > Magnoliopsida > Solanales > Solanaceae > Nicotiana > Nicotiana tomentosiformis. The sequence goes on from NC_090820.1 coordinate 84,961,596, forward strand.
TGACCATTATTATAAGATCATTCTTGGCACGTTTTCCATATTCAGTATTTCATGCTCACCTTATCAATTTCAAATATCGTTATCATCATCAACAACAAATACAATTCAAATCAAGGTGTGTAATACATATGTGAGAAATTTTAGAGTGTAAGGTACATAGAGATATTTCACAAAATTTAACATAATAGCCTTCATTTGAACTTGACTTAAAGTCGAAACATTATTAATGCACAGCCCGTATTTTTAACACATCCTCAATTGGTAACATAACATGAATAAAGCATTTAGGATGCTTGTTGAATATATATATATATATATATATATATATATATATATATATATATATATATATATATATATATATATATATATATATATATATATCATTCAACTCAATCTTACTCGGAATGGCCAGTCTCATAATGAATCACTCGGGACTTACATAATTCTGCCAAATTTTTTTTTTTACTTTTCTGTGCATTGTTCAATCCAAAAAGTCCGAGCAGCGGCTTGTAAGCTCGCCGCGAAGAATTTCTACAATCCTCAAACATGTAAGCCTAGTCCGACACCATGAAACATTATTTTCTTTGCATATTTTACTGGGCTTTAGACATAAGTACTTCGAAATTTTCCGAGGTGTTACATTCTCCCCCGCTTAGGATCATTCGTCCTCGAATGAGGGTAAAACTCTGTCATTAGCATCTTATGCAACTCAGTTTGTTTCATACCACATTCGAGCAGCCCCAAATTTGACTAACTCCCAAGATTTCCAAAAATTTTGCCAGAGTTTCCCTTGTAACTAGGTCTATCCACCTGTCAGAGAGCCCCAGAAACACATCCTAACAAAATATATGTATGCCAACGATGTAACATAATACAAAACAACACCAACTATGGACTCACAAGCAATTATATTACCAGCATGGAACACCCTTAACATCAAATGTACAAATCATACATAATTTATAGAAAGCAACTCTTAGAATTTTTCATAGATCACAACTTTATAAATATATGGTCAATCAAACAAATAAGGATGCTCTTACTTTATATCTTCCTCGGCCTCCCAAGTAGCCTCTTCAACCTGTTGGTTTCGCCATAACACTTTCACTGAGGCAATTTCTTTATTTCTCAATTTTCGGACTTGCCGATCAATAATAGAAATCGGAATCTCTTCGTAAGTCAATCTCTCATTTACCTCAATAGTCTCGACCGGAACAATGAGTGTCAGATCTCCAACTACTTTCTTCAACATAGACACATGAAACACCGGGTGTACTAATGACATCTCAGGTGGTAGCTCAAGCTTGTACGCCACCTCACCGGTCCTCTAAATGATTTTGTACGGTCCGACATACCTCGGACTCAATTTCCCTTTCTTACCAAACCGCATTACACCCTTCATGGGGGAAATTTTAAAGAACACCCAATCATCTTCTTTGAACTCCAAATCCCTACGACGAACATCCGAATAGGATTTCTGACGACTCTGAGCAGTCTTCAACCGCTCCTTAATGACTTTAACATTTTTCATAGCCTGATGCACAAAGTCTGGCCCTATCAAATCTGGTTCCCCAATTTCGAACCACCCAATGGGAGATCTACATCTCCTACCATATAAAGCCTCGAACGGTGCCATTTGAATGCTAGCATGATAGCTATTGTTATATGCAAATTCTATGAGTGGTAAATGATCATCCCAGCTACCTTTGAAGTCTATAACACAAGCGCGCAACATATCCTCAAGCGTCTGAATATTCTGCTCTGCATGCCCGTCATTCTGCGGGTGAAAGGCTGTACTAAGATTCACTTGAGTACCCAAACCTTGCTGAAATTTCTTCCAAATATTAGTAGTGAATTGTGCTCCCCAATCAGAAATGATGGAAACTAGGATGCCATGCAACCTGACTATTTCTTTGATATACAACTGAGCATACTGCTCCGCTTTGTCGGTAGACTTAACCGTCAAAAAGTGTGCTGATTTCGTGAGTCGATCCACAATCACCCAAATTGAGTCAAACTTGTGAGGAGTGCGTGGTAATCCTACCACAAAGTCCATATTAATCATTTCCCACTTCCACTTTAGAATTTCTATGTTCTGTGCCAACCCACCGAGCTTTTGGTGTTCGGCCTTCACTTGCTGACAATTTGGACATCTTGCCACAAAATCCGCCACATTCCTCTTCATATCATTCCACCAATAGACTTCCTTAAGATCATGATACATTTTCGTAGAACCTGGGTGCACGGAATACCTAGAAGTGTGAGCTTCAGTCATAATTCTTTCCCGGAGACCATCCACATTTGGAACACATAGTCGCCCTTGGTACCTTAGTGTACCATCATCCATGCCAAGAGAAAAGGCCATGGTTTTATGTTTATGAATCCCCTCTTTCAACTTCACCAACGATGGATCGTTGTATTGCTTCTCTTTGACTTCCACAACAAGCGATGATTCAACCTTATTTTGCACAATTACCGCTCCTTCACTAGAGTTCACAAGACGAACTCCCAAACTAGCCAATCGGTGAACTTCTTTGGCCAATGGCCTTTGATATGCCTCCAAGTGTGCTAAGCTACCCATAGATTTTCGGCTAAGAGCATCTGCCACAACATTAGCCTTCCTCGTATGGTATAAAATATCAATGTCATAATCCTTGAGTAATTCAAGTCATCTTCTCTGCCCCAGATTCAATTCCTTTTGTTTGAAAATATATTGAAGGCTCTTGTGGTCCGTGAATATATCCACACGGACCCCATATAAATAATGACTCCAAATTTTCAATGCAAATACCACCGCCACAAGTTCTAAATCATGTGTTGGATAGTTCTTTTCATGATTCTTTAGTATCCTAGAAGCATAAGCTATCACCTTCCCATGTTGCATTAATACACATCCAAGCCCAATTCTTGAAGCATCACAATATACCACAAATCTATATATACCCTCTGGTAGAGTCAACACCGGTGTCGTAGTCAATCTTGCTTTCAATTCTTGGAAACTCTTTTCACAAGCATCTGACCATTGGAACTTAATTGCCTTCTGCGTCAATTTAGTCAATGGAGAGGCAAGAGTAGAAAACCACTCCACAAACTTTCTGTAATATCCAACTAAGCCTAAGAAATTGCGAATCTCTGTTGGAGTTGTAGGCCTCGGCCAATTCTTCACAGCTACAATTTTCTGAGGATCAACCTTAATTCCTTCATTAGAGCCGACATGTCCCAAGAATATGACCGACTCAAGCCAAAATTCACATTTTGAAGATTTTGCATATAATTTGTGTTGATGCGGGGTTTGCAGAACTACCCTGAGATGATCGGCATGGTCTTCTCGACTTTGTGAATATACGAGAATATCGTCAATAAACACTATCACAAAGGAGTCAAGGAATGGCTTAAAAACTTGATTCATAAGATCTATGAAGGCTGCTGGGGCATTTGTTAGCCCAAAAGACATCACCAGAAATTCAAAATGCCCATACCGGGTCCTAAAAGCTGTTTTCGTAATATCCCGCTCCCTGATCTTCAATTCATGATACCCGAATCGTAAATCAATTTTGGAGAAGTACCTAGCACCTTGCAATTGGTCAAACCAGTCATCTATCCTTGGCAGTGGGTACTTATTTTTTATTGTTACCTTATTAAGCTGCCTATAGTCAATACATATTATCAGTGACCCATCTTTTTTTCTTACAAAAAGGACCGGTGCGCCCCAGGGCGACACACTCGGCCGGATGAAACCTTTTTCTAACAAATCTCATAATTGTTCCTTTAGCTCCTTCAATTCTGCCGGTGCCATTCTATAGGGTGGAATAGATATAGGATGTGTGTCTAGCATCACATCAATCCCAAAATCAATCTACCTGTCTGGTTGGATCCCAGGGAGTTTATCCGGAAAGACTCTCGGAAATTCATTCACAACAGGAACGGACTCAAGTGTAGGTGCCTCAGCATCGGTGTCTGTAACCCAGACCAAATGGTAAATACATCCCTTGTTGACCATTTTCGTGGCCTTTAGTTAAGAAATAAACCTACCTTTCGGCACTACACCATCACATTTCCACTCAATAACTGGCTCATTTGGAAATGCGAACCTAACAGTTCTGGTTCGGCAATCAAGATTGGCAAAACATGAATAAAGCCAATCCACCCCCATTATCACATCAAAATCGACCATTCTCAATTCAATAAGATCGGCCACGGTGCCCCGACCACGCAACGTGACAACACAATCCCTATAAACCCGCGTGGTTAAAATAGACTCACCAACCGGAGTAGATACAGAGAACGGCTCATAAATTTGTTCTGGTCCTATCCCAAATTTCATAGCAACATAAGGTGTGACATATGACAAAGTGGAACCGGGATCAATAAGAGCATATACTTCATGAGATTGGACAGTCAATATACCTGTGACAACATCTGGAGAAGTCTCAGAATTCTGGCGACCCCTCATAGCATAGAAACGGTTGGATCCTCTCGATTATGCTCCACCCCTAGCTGCACCACGTGCTGCAGGTGTTGGAGTGCCTCGAGTTGGAGGAGGTGCTACGGATGTAGTAGCTGCAGAACTGGCTGGATGTACCATGCCCCTACCCCCACCTTGGCGGGACGAACGACAATCCCTCTGAATGTGACCCCTCAATCTGCATCTGTAGCATATGGGTAAGTTCATGTAGCATATTCCTAGGTGCATCTTTCCACACCTAGGGCATGGGGGCTTCCTCTGCTGCTGGAATCTACCACCATGATGACCCTAATTATTGGATCCCCTGTTGCCCTGATTGGGCCTGAAACGGCTCCACTGCTGCTGCTGACTAGGCCCTGATGGCGGTGCACTAGCCGAAGACTGAGCAAAGGACTGTGATGTCCCTGACGACCCTCCTCTGAATGTTGACTTGCCACCACCTGAAGAACCACCAAAGTTGCCCGTAGACCGGGCCTTATTACTACCCTCTTGCTCCATTTTGTTCCTTAATTTGCGGGTCTATGTGGCTTGAGCGAATGCCACCGTCATTCCATAGTTCATATCACAATTCAAGGATGTTGTAGCGGCCTTATTAATTACCAAGGGACTAAGGCCCTGTACAAATCGGCGAACTCTAGCCTTCATAGTGGGAAACATGTAAATAGCATATTTAGATAGGTACGCGAATCTCATATGGTAATCCCACACACTTGAGCTACCTTGCCTCAAGTTCTCAAACTCAGCAGCACGGGCTGCCTTAGTCTCGGCAGGCAAGAAATGATCAATGAAGGCATAGGCAAACTCACTACACCTCGCCGGAGAGCTCCCCTCTTCACGGGACTCCTCCCATAGTTCAAACCAAGAATATGCCACCTCTTTCATGCGGTAGGAGGCCAATTCCACTGCCTCTGTTTCAGTAGCACGCATAACTCTGAGAGTCTTGTGCATCTCATCAATGAAATCCTGGGGATCTTCCTCTGGGTTAGTACCCGTGAACACTAGAGGATCCAACTGGAGAAACCTGTTCACCCTGGAACCAGTAGAATCCCCTGGCTGACTGGAAGAAGTGGGTGCAATATTTGACCTCTGGGTCTGGGAAGCCACTATTTGAGCCAACATCTATATGGCTCCCCTAAGATCAAAATCAGAAACACCAGAATCGGAAGCTGGAACTAGAGGTGGAACTGGTATATCAGTTGGAGGAACTGTTGCACCTTCAGTAGGTGTAGGGACAGGTGTGGTCTGATCAGTTGTAGTAGAGTCAGGCAGTGTAGTAACTGGAAGAATATTCTCACTCCTCGGGTTCTCAACCGCATCATCAATTATACGATCAACTGTCACTCCTGGGGTGACATTGGCTCTTTAGCCAGTTCTTGCCTTCTTCTTAGGTGCCATGTACTGAAAATTAGAGCAACTCAGGAGTGAAAGGAGGAACAATCTTACAACAAGCTTTATCGCACGATCAAGAACATGAAAGAAGGGTATTATTCCTAAATGCCCATATAGCATCCTAATTATAGATGTGGTCAACAACACACTGATAATAAGGACTCTAGTAGACACGGCTCCGAGACATCCCAGGGCAGTTTAAACTCTTAAGCTCTGATACCAAGTTTGTCACGCCCCAAAACCCGAGGAGCGTGACCGGCGCTCAACCGAGTGAACCCGACCGAGCAAGCCTGTTAGATTTCATTCTACCCAAACTCATTCACGAATAGAAATATACATATTTTCATTAATTAGACAAAAATGTGATCATGTCTACAATACCAATTCATTTCCAATAGTTTCATCATTTTCAAAGTCTCAAATGGACAAGTAATACCACCACAACATAACATTGTTTATCTTTCCCCAGCACCAATACATAACTCACACTATGTCTACGGAGCCTCTATAGATAAAGAAAAGTACAATGATAATGCTGGCAACAAGGCCCCGGCTATATCTCAAACCGAATACACAAAGTACAAAAGATACATGACCCCAAAATGAAGTGGGGCTCACCAAGTCAGCTGGGAAGAAGGTGTACTGCTATCACTGATCAATATCTCCTGCTGTGGAACCACCTGCATCCATTTAAAGATGCAGCGCCCCCGGCAAAAGGGACGTTAGTACCGTCGAATAACACTAGTATGTATAACTAAATAGCCTCTCAATAGAATGACAAATAATACAAACAAGATTATCATAATATCAATGAAAGCCTTAATTAACATCAAACCTCAATTTAGGATCAAGACAGTGTTCAAATTAATTTCCATATATCACATTGGGAGATTTTTAGTATCGATATACCATTGTCCACAATACAATTATTCACAAAACTAGTACCACCGTACTCTTAGCACGGAGTCCGATCACGACCCGATCGGCTAGGACATCTCATTAGAGACATCAACCACAATTTCTCTCAATATCAATACCACCATCTTTAACACGGAGTCCGATCACGACCCGATCGGCTAGGCTATCTATTAGGGACATCGACCACAATCACAATTTCCAGCACAATCACCACCATGTGTGCGGCATGGTGTCCGATCACGACCCGACCGGCTAGGCTGTCTTATTTGAGGCATCAACCTTTTTATATCAGTCATCACATTTCGTATTACTTTCACACCTTTTCATTTCATTGGCACTAATGGCCATTATTATAAGATCATTCTTGGCACGTTGGCCATATTCAGTATTTCATGCTCACCTTATCAATTTCAAATAATATTATCATCATCAACAACAAATACAATACAAATCAAAGTATGTAATACACATGTGAGCAATTTTAGAGTCTAAGGCACATAGAGATATTTCACAAAATTTGGCATAATAGCCTTCATTTGAACTTGACTTAAAGTCGAAACATTATTAATGCACAGCCCGTATTTTTAACACATCCTCAATTGGTAACATAACATGAATAAAGCATTTAGGATGCTTGTTGAATATATATATATATATATATATATATATATATATATCATTCAACTCAATCTTACTCGGAATGGCCAGTCTCATAATGAATCACTCGGGACTTACATAATTTACATGAATATCGTGGGATTCAATTCTAAGAGAAGAGTTTAGCCAACATACCTCACTTGAACTTCCTTAAACTCTAAAACGTTCCAGAATTCTTAGTAACTTCAATCTATTGTAGAAATATAACAAATTGAATCAAAATTTGGAAGATGATCATGGTTCTAGCTCACTTGAGCATTTTGTCAAACACTAGGTGTGCATAAGGTTTCAAAGTCCTTTTTATGAAGGATTCCATCATCCCACAACCCAATCTTTACCATTTTTAGCTCGACAATCTTCCTACACCCTTTGATATCACATGCATGTAAAATAATCAACTCTCATGCCCAAAAATTATCTTGCTAATTACCCATTTTCAGATGATTTCGAAATTAGGGTTTAGGGTGTAGAATCTTACCTCTAGGATAAAGACCTAATGAGCTTCCCTTCTTAATCTTCCAAAACTTGAGCAAGAATTGAAGAAAAATTATTGAAGAACACCTTCTCACTCTTGGGCACTCTCTCTCACTCTAAAATATCAGATTATGTCTCAAAAATGGCCCAAAGAGTGTATTTAACGAAATATGGTCGAGTTTTAAAAACCCAAAAATGGAGCTCCGGAACAGTTCTGCGGTCGCATATGCGACCGCATATCGGTCGCATAATTGCTGATAAAATGACCAAAAAAGTTATCTGTGTATGCGGTCACTATGCAGTCCGCATAACTGTTATGCGGTCGCATAATGCACCGCATAACATTTATGAGGTCGCATAGTAGACCTCATAATTGCTTCCAACTGACCCAATTAACTGCCTCACTATGCGGCCATTATGCGGTCCGCAAAGTGATTCTACGGTCGCATAATGGACCGCAGAAATGTACATTTCCGCCAAAAATTTTCTTTTACTTTTCGGTGCATTGTTCAATCCAAAAAGTATCCTCAAACACGTAAGCCTAGTCCGACACCATGAAATATTATTTTCTTTGCATATTTTACTGGGTTTTACACTTAAGTACTTCGAAATTTTCCGGGGTGTTACAGTAATCACCTGACTCTATAGGAACATATCCATAACCAATTATCGTCGATGTGCAATCCGATCCACTAATAATAAGACCTTGCAATATGCAACCCTATCCACACATATTACTGTAGTGGTGTGAAACCCGATCCATACATATTACTATTGCGGCGTGCAACACGATCCTAACACAACAACATCAATAATCAATATCTGCTTACAAAGTCTGTGGTGCTAAAATTCTCATCTTTACACAATATTTAACTCTCCAACACATAAATATATTTATGAGCAATATAATTGAGAGGCTCCTGATTATAACAATAGGAATGCGGATAAGATCTCATATGGCTAAAAAATGGCTATGGCTAATCATGTAACTCAATTCATATCAACAATCCAATAAAAAAAATTATATGCAACAGTCTTTTCTTAACATTTAACATAAAAAGATTAAGCCATGGATCCACCAAATCATGAATCAATAAGACAAGTATATGACTATGACTTAACAAATAAGTTTAAAATAGAAATCATGTATGCCCAAATAACAAGTCATAACCTAAATCATGCTTCTAAGCCACAATTACAAGTCATCAGGTAGTCATAGAATCAATGAAACATGAACAATAAGTTCACATAGTCCCAACAAGGCATAATAATATGCCAAACTTTACCAGATATGGTCATAACTAGCTATGCATGTACACTTATCACCTCACATATACGTGGCTCCTAAATAAGCAGCAAGTAGCAACTAGATCACATATGGTGAGAATTCCCTCTTACAAAGACAGACAAGAGATTTACCTGCACTCGGTAAGCTTGAACTTTCCAAAATAGCTTTCTCTCTGAAACCAACCTACAAACAACTCCAATCTAGTCAAATACCACTCAATAATGTCAAACAAATCCATAAGAATCAATTTCAAATAATAAAGCTTCAATCTTTAATCAAATACCCAAAAGGAACAAAAGTGTCATGACCCAAAATCCCACCGGAGCAATGATGACACTTGACACTGCTTGCTACGCAAGCCAATAACCAATATGAATAAATAAACTTTATCTTCAATAAAAGTATTAAATAGTCTCAAATGTGGAATAATATAAATAACTTAAGTCAAATAATGATACAACTGAGAACTATCCCAAAATTTGGTATCACCGTGTCACTACCCAAAATCCAACTAGTCGTGATCGCACCTAACCCCAACCCGCTAGGTAAGCCAATTATCAAAAATCCTATTCAATGAGATTTAATTAGAAAATAAATGAAGAAATAACTGAACTTTTATACAGGGAATTCCCAAGGACTGGTAGTACAAATCATGAGTTTCTAAGATTTAGATTTTTACAAGACTGAATTGATATAATTACAACATCTGCTTGAAATGTAAAGGAACAGAATTCAAATCTAATGCTACCGAGGACAAGTGATATCTGTAACTAGAATGCATGTATATCTTCAGATCTAGCTCCTGCCATACACAGCAGCATCAGCATCCAACATCTATACGCAAGGTGCAGACGTGCAGTATGAGTACAACCGACCTCATGTACTCAATAAGTAACAAACCGAACCTTAGGTTGAAAGTAGTGGCGAGCTGGAACAAAGGTCAGAGGCTAACACCAATATCCAACAACAGTTCATAATAACATAATAAAAGTACAGATAGAAACAACTCAGAGATAAAATGCTCATCTCGTTCACAGTTCCGAAAAAATAGGCATGCTTTTCAAAGATGTTAGTAAAACTCAGTTCTTTTCACCAAATCACCGGAGATATGAGTAAGTTTGAAAAATGTAATTTTTTTCCCAAAAATCTTTCAACAATAATTAAGATGTCTTATTTTCAGGTAGCATGAGGAAAGTACATGTCTATAACTACATGTCAATATGCAAGTGAAATCATGAATGTCACCAAAAATCGGGTAACATGAGGAAATGCATCTCTATGCATGTATCTCAAGTATGCATGTCAAATGCAATGCATCTCAGTGATGAACTCATGTACTTACACTCTAAGAGTACTCAATCTCACTATTCTCTCTTACCATGCTCAACATTTCACACACTTAGTCACTCGGTACTGTACAAGGCAGATCCAGCCCAAACATAAATAAATCTAGGATAGATCCAGCCCAAATGTAAATAACTGCTAGCATTGCGTCCGCTGTGGATGTGCAGACTCCGGAGGGGCGATCCAGTCCAAGCGCTATAATAAGCCAAATCCTGGAATAAATCAAATAAGCATGCTCTTTCGTGCAGCCAGATCGCATAAATATCACTCACAACAGGCCCTCGGCCTCACTCTGTCGTCAATCTCTCTAGTCTCTCGGGCTCACAAAAATCATGATAATCAGCCCAAACAGTGACGATATGATGTATAAATAAAGAAAAACAGATATTGAGATATGATATGCAAATAATAGTTGTGACCGAGTATAAATTTCAAATTAAGTAATTAATTCAACATGTGACACGACCTCTGTGGGTTCCAACGGTACCAGCATCTGGCCTAAGCATGATTTCTAACATGGATCACCGCTCAATTACTCTAGCACGTACAGATTTCACGGTTACAAATAAGACTAGGTAACTACACAGTACCATAGAAACAACCGAGTCATGAAATACACGGTGCACGCCCACATGCCTGTCACCTAACATGTGCGTCACCTCAACACCAAATACATATCACGTATATTCAGGGTTCATACCCTCAGCACCAAGTTTAGAAAAGTTACTTACCTCGAACAAGCAAATTCCAATACCGAGCAAGCCAAACAATGCTTCAAAAATGTCATCTCGTGTGTACTGACCTTAGAACGGCTGGAAACTAGCTAAAAGCAATTCAAATACAGCAAATGAAGCCCAAGGAAACAATTCCAAGTGATAAAGGTTGAATCTTTAATCAAAAGCCCAAAGTCAACCAAAACGTCAACCCCGAGCCCGCACCTCAGAACCCTACAAAACTCACAAAATCTGACAACCCATTTAATTATGAGCCCAACCATACTAGTTTCACTCAAATCCGACTTTGAATCGATGTTCAAAAATCAAGAATTCGCTCTATGAAACTTTTGTCAAAACCCCCCAACTTTCTCTTTTGAAATCATCAACCAAATACTAAAAATGAAGATAGATTCATGAAATATAAACAAAACCGAGTTGAGAACACTTACCCCAATCCATATGGTGAAAATCGCCTCAAAACTTGCCTCAATCTGAGCTCTATAGCTCCAATTATGCAAAAATGGTCACAACCTCCGAAATAGAGTACTTTATAATCACTCGGCAAATTAATGAATCACGATTGCTGAACAACCTTCGCGATCGCGATTAATAACCTACACTGCCTCCACAATTATGCTACATGATCGCGAACTAAGTCATGCGAACACGAAGCACACATGAAGCCACACTCCACGACCACATTCCCTCATACGCAACGCGATGAAGAAGCTCCCAACTCCAGCTTTCAGCCTAGCCCTATGCGAACGTGATGGCTCTTATGCGAATGTGATGCCCAATGTCAAGAAACCAACGCGAACGCGGACATCTACTTACGAATACGAAGAAGGAACTACTCAACTCCAGATTTTTCATCTACGCTATCACACCTCTAAGTACGCGATCGCGAAGAAGACTTGGTGCACTAGTCACCAGTAGGGACCAGCAAGGCCAAAATAAAGGAAAATGATCTGAAACACACCCGCAAATCACCCGAGCTCCTCGGAACCCCGTCCAAACATACCAACAAGTCCCATAACTTAATATGGATCTACTTGAGACCTCAAATCACACATACCAATATCGAAGTGACAAATCACACTTTAGATCAAACCTAAATGAACTTTGAACTTTCAACTTCTAAAACTAGTGCCGAAACATATCAAATCAACCGGAATGAACTCAAATTTTGCACACAAGTCCCAAATGACATGACTAATCTATTCCAATTCCCGTAACCACAATCCGAATCCGACATCCTCAAAGTCAACTCTCGGTCAAACTTATGAACTTTCCAAACCTTCAAATTTTCAACTTTTGCCAATTAGCATCGAAACCTTCTAGAATTATCCAAATCAAATTCGGGCATATGCCCAAGTCCAAAATCACCATCCGGGCCTAGTGGAACCATCAAAACTCCATTCCAGGGTCAAATACACAAAAGCCAAACTTGGTCAACTCTTCTAACTTAAAGTTTCAAACATAAAATTCATTCTTCCAAATCACTTCTGAATAACCTGAAAACTAAAACCGACAATTCACAGAAGTCATAATACATCATACGGAGCTACTCATGCCCTCAAACTACCGAGCGAAGTGCAAATGCTCAAAATGACCGGTCGGGTTGTTACATACTCCCCCACTTAAACATACATTCGTCCTCGAACGTGCCAAGAGTAGTTCCAAAGCCATCAAACCGTCGTGTAACCTTACCATGCACATACCCGGCGGTGATCCCACGTCACCCTAATGTATATAAGCCTGACGACACAACATAACTAAAAATATTTAATTCAACCTTAGCTCATAACATTAGAATCCAGTTTCCAACATCCTGAATTTCCTATGAGACATGAATCTCGCATCTACATACTGTGTAAGTCTGAACAAGCTGCATCAAGCCATAATCATAACCCAAGACACAATCGCATGGTATACCACTTACTTCAAATACTAATACAATAATTTCTAACCACTGTAGCTGCTTGAAAAATAAACCTGGTAATGGTAATAAACCTCTTATCAAACAAAACCTCGTTCTAAAACCTTCATACACTGCATATGATGAAAGAAACACGCAAAAACTCATAACCACTCATCAGGTCAACAAGTCATGGAGCTCCCTCTACTTCGACAAGAACTATAGCCAATTTCTATGCCAACTTCTGATATTATTCCTCCATGCATACTATAATCAAATCCGATAGCACCCATTCTACATCCGATGACCCCATCTAATTTAATACGGCCGCCCTAGTGACATGCCCCACCAATTCAACCTAGAGAGACAAATTGTGCAATCCGTGCAGCAATACGCAATAATTCAAATGCACCCAAAAATAGGAAATGACTTAGATGAGAGAACGTCCTACAAGCTCAACAAGCACCACCACAACCGCAATGCTACGAACCCATCATATATAGTGGAACCAAGACACACGAATCTAACACAAAAGATCATATTCTATCATAGCCCAGATGCAATACGTGACCCATCCAAACACCAATCTATATGAAATACCTCGAGTCCCCAATGCTCAAAATCAATAACCATAAGCAATTCAACGCCAAGTACACAAGTTCATGACCATAACTATGGAGAAGCAAACAACACAATACCATAGTCTGGAAAGAACATAACCAATGCACAGTCAATCATTCAACACGCTAATACCCATCTCTCTCAAATTCTGCTATAAGGCCCAAACAGAACCGCACCATGTGTGCATATAACCAACAAGTCATAACCCCTCGTAGCATAGAGAAGTAATACATAGATCATATCATAACACGAATAAGCTCAACTCTAACCGAATGGAACATCCCCCAACAATAGCAGTATGAAGTCAACCAATCCGACCTGGTGTAGAATACACATCCTCGTTGGGCCCACCAATAGGCCCCAAATCAACTCTAGTCATCCATAAATATATAAATAATCCTCCGAAATTCTACAATGACCTAACCATAACACATACTATCATCTGGCTAGCTTTGGCCACACCTTCACCATCCACACCCACAAAATAATCTGCTTTTGAGAACTCCCGGTCTCCAAATCTATAGAACACATGAACCACCATATATGATCCCAACTTCAGCGCCCAAATGTCTAACACATCTCTCATACACGATCATCCCACAAGGAATACTTCTATAATTCTTCTGTGCCACATAGCAAAATTTGAATATCAACAGTCGATCAACCAGACGAGTATCGTAGTACCAATGAAGCATCTATAAGTCAACACTCAGTGCATCTTCTAAAATGTACACTCTCCTCAGGCAATACCAAGTAGTAATATCATTCATCTAGTCATCTGAAACCGCCCATGTTGTTTAAGAATTCATGTTCTTCCCTTCAAAACTAAATTGTGACCTTACACACGCAAATCTAATCTTAATATCACACAACATACCGCATCTATCATGCCATCGTATGAAAAGAATCTCATAATCGACTTTGAGTTACCAGCAGAGCACATACCCGATCAGTCAGAAACCTTCCATTGATCCCATCCAGGAGAAAATCACAATACGCAACATGCTCCTCATGCCGGTAGGAAATATCTGTCTCAACATGTGGTAGAAACCATCGAGAACTCTTCGAAACCCATTTGTACATAACCAAGCCATCAAAACTGAATATCTCTAACTCAACTAAGCCACGCAGGTCGCCAAACCCAAAATTATTTCCACAAAATACCTTTAGAGACTCACCACATTATAGGTACCCAAGGAACCGATCATACCCATTACTGTGCTGATCCAACCTACTACCAAGCCATCCTATTTTCTCTAAATTCCTTCCAAATTACCCTCAAGTTGACACACCTCCTCGCCATAATACCATGATCCTAAACCAAAACTCACCCCACAAGATCCTAGAATAAAATCACATCGCCCAAAGGCCCATAAGTTGTTGTGTTCTCTATTAAGCACCCCAAATGTACCACAACCGAGACACCCACTCTAAAGAGACCTTCTATGAATCTAAAGTTGTTTCCTTCACCTTCCTGATGCTGAAATGTAGAATCCATAATGATATAGAAATGCCACAAGTCTCGACACCATCCAACTTAAATCTCAAATTCTAGTCATATACAAATCCGCAAAATTCTCAATTGCTACTTATATATCTTGAATTCATTAGAACCTTCTCGAGAGTCATCCACTCTACTCAAATCGCAATTGCACTAACCAAATGGGCCGAATGACTTGTGTCCTATTAGCACGACAACAACCTAAGAAGTAATCAACACCTTTAAGAAACCGAGCAATTTCCTACTCCCCGCACACCACATCCTTCACGAATAACAACTCAATCATCTCATGATTCCCAGATACCCATAAAGTGTAACATAACCCATATCCAGAAATTCCTTTACTCGAGTCATCCTCTATCTGAACCTCCACAAGTCACATGACTATGCAATCAAATCGGTGATAGCAGACTCCCCCACTTGGCCCAAAGCCATAGATAAAAACACTCGATAACTCACAATACCCATACTGTATTACTACCATAATACTACAGGGAATTTCAACTAAATCGTTCATAAGATCACATAACACAAACCATATAATACCTCAAATCATCTACTAAGCTCGCATACATCCATGTGACGGTCAGGTCAACTATTACAACCAATCCAAACTCAAATCGCACAAATATAACCCACTGGTAGAAAAGAAAGCCTCCACACAATACCATAAGGGTCACACATCCGTAGATTACCTCGCAGGTGATAACCCACTTGCTTAGCTTCAAACTGACATCTCTCTATAACCTTTCACAGCCACAACTGCTATGCCATCCCTTAATCTTCCTGAGTCTAAACTCACAACAAGATATGAAAATCTACTTCGTTCCACAATTAAACAACATGAAAAAATCTTTCAACACACTCATAACTCGAGACTACACGTCACATCAAGACAGAAATCAAGCACCCAATAGTCCTTTTCACCTCCCAAACAAACTTGTCCTGTCACATTCATACCATCTGAACACATCTCGCAGTCACATCATACTCATCATATGGTCATCCAACCACTCATCGGGCCACAAATTTCACTAATAAGGAAACTACCAGACTTATAAGTCCAAAAGCACGTTCCCACATAGCTGAAATCCCAGTGCTCAAGCTATAGTCGAAACTCGGCCTCAAGTCCTCCAAACTGGCTCATCATTAGAAGACAGAAATCATATCTCGCACCCCATACATGGAATCACAAATCATCGACGCATAGCTAATACCGAGCACTCCTATGCACATACGAATGCGTGGAAGGGATTCAAAGAGTTAGGCTTCAAGCTGAATCAATACCACATGATAAGGAAAGAAAGATGGGAAGTTTATCCTAAATGCCTTGTAGCCTCTCGAAGATAGGAATGGACGTCATCATACCGATCTGCAAGACTCTTCTAGACACTTGCTCATGACTTGTAGAACCTATGAACCTAGAGGTCTAATACCAACTTGTCACGACCCAAAATCCAACTAGTCGTGATGGCACCTAACCCAACCCGCTAGGTAAGCCAATTATCAACAATCCGATTCAATGAGAGTTAATAAGAAAATAAATGAATAAATAATTGAACTTTTATACAAGGAATTCCCAAGGACTTGTCACGCCCAAAACTCGGGGAGCGCGACCGGCGCTCAACCAAGAGAACCCGGCCAAGCAAGCCTGCTAGATTTTCTTCTACCCAAACTCATCCATGAATAATGAGGATATGTACTCTATTAATCAAATACTGAAAAGATTTCATTAACAACTTCCTCTTCATTACCATTAGCAGCTTCATTCAAAATTTCAAAAATATTACGAGTTTATAGATTTAATGAAAAACATGATTTCCAAATACCAACATTTCTAGTTCAATTCCCAATATCAACCACAACCCACAACCTGCCTGCGGATCCTCTAAGTATAATAGAATAGTAATACGAAAATACCGCCAACAAGGCCCCGGCTATACCTCAAACCACAATGCATGAGAAACAAAAGATACATGACCCTGGAATAAAGTGGGGCTCACCAAGTCAGCTGGGAAAAGAGTGTACCGCTATCACTAATCAATGTCGTCTGTTATAGAATCACCTGTATCCATTAAAGATGCAGCGCCCCCGACAAAAAAGACGTTAGTATCGTCGAATAGCACTAGTATGTATAGCAAAAAGTCCTCTTTCAAAATAGAATGCCCATATAAGAAAAAAACTATACATAGAAATAGCAAGTCACAATCCACAATATTCAAATGTCCAGTTAAAACATAATAATTTTCAAAATAAGAACTTCATATACAAATTTTTTGTTGGGAGATCATTAGCACCGATATACCACCGTATTTGTTAGCACGGAGTCCGATCATGCCCTATCGTCTAGGCCATCTCCACACGAGCAATGTGGTTTCACATGTGATGCGAAAGAAAGCTGTTACCAAGAGTAATACCACCATGTGCGCAACATGGAATCCAATCTCCACCCGATCAGCTAGGCCACCTTCCCACATATGCCGTGTGGGTTGACTTTTCCAATTCACAGTTATTACCAGTTTCATCCCAATTAAGGGGAGTAATCACAATATTTCCCATATTTATATTTCATCCCAAAAAGGGAATAATCACAATCTACCCTACACAGGCATGTGTAGTTTCAGATGTGGGCTTTATGACCCACCCTTCCTCTGCTTTGCTAATGATGTTCCCAAAAATATTTTTTATTTGATTTGCATACAGAGGTAACATAAATACAATTATTCTCACATCAACATCTTTAACATTGTATAAATTATCATTATATATTTCCAGTCACTCACAACAACAATATTTCCTTGGCTCATTTGGCCATTCGCAAGATTCTTTATTCCTGGTACGATGGCCGTATTTCATATCCCACACTTTCACCTCTTTCAAATTCAAAGATCACCATCAAATATCAACATATAGAATATTCTGAAATTCACAACTTTAAGTTCATTAGAAATGAACAATTTAAGCACAATAGATTTCTTTCCGAGAAATAGAGTAAAATAATTGGCAATTGTTGCGCAAGTTAAAATCATCAATAAGTAACACTCCATTTATTCTTGAAATACTTTTCCCAAAAAAGGGAAATACACAATTTTCACTCACGAATATGTAAGAACGCAAAACACATTGAAAATACTCACAAAGCATAGTATTAGTTGAAGCAGCCATATATGGCATGACTTGAATACAAAAGCTTTTAGGCAATTTTATTTTCGTAGTCATTTTAAAATAGATGAGTCGAGGCTCGTTTCATAATCTTAATCATATATTCTGATTTCATTGGCACCACTAGCCACAACTATAACTTAAATTCTTGGCACATTGGCCACACTCTATATCCCAAATTTACTTATTTCACTTCCAACCATCTTTATAGATTATCAACAATAAGACATTTCCAATCAAGATTTTAGGTAGACATATGAGCTATTAAGAGTCTTAAGAATATTGAGATTTTCTAACACAATTTGGCATCATAACCTTCATTTGGAACATGACTCAAAGACATAACATTTTAATACACATATCATTCTTGAACACATTCCCAAAGAATAACATAATGTGATAGGAACATTCGGAACAAGTTCTGATTACACAATTCTCAACACTTTTCTTATTCGAGACAATCGAATATATTGGGAACAACTCGGAACATAGAATTAGAAACTTGAGACAACCATACTTGGAACTTACGGGAACATCATGGAATTCAATTCTAAGAGAGAGTTTAGCCAACATACCTCGCTTTGAGCTTTTCTTAAATTACTACAACATTCCGGAAATTCTAGCAATCCCAATCTATTTTGAGACATAATAAAATTGAACCATAATTAGGAAGATATTCATGGTCTCAGCTCATTTGAGCATTCTATCAAACACTAGGTGTGCAAATTTAACTACAAGGTTCTTCTACAAGATTTCCTTCACTCCCCAACCCAATCTTTACTTATTTGAGCACAACAATCTTCCCACAAACCTTATTAGTACAAGTATGTATAAATAATATTCTTACACCCAATCACCCATCTTTTACCCCAAACTCGAAATTGAAGACTAGGGGTTTGAATCTTACCTCTTAGATGAAGATCTTGTGGTTGGCTTCCTTGATACTTGAAGTTTGGTGCAAGATTGGATGATTATAATATTAGGTTTCCTCCTTCTCTCTCTAAAATGCTCTTACCTCTCTCTAAAACCCTCAGAAAAACACCCCAAAATAAGGCCCTAAGGCTATTTATGAAAATGGGGTTGGGTTATGAAAATAGAAAAATCAACCCTCCGAAATCAAGTATGCAGTCGCATAATGGACCGCAAAAGGGATATGCGGGTCGCACAATTGACCACAAAACTGGTGCCCAAAACAGGGCTGCACTTGTCCATTCTGCGACCA
Organism: Nicotiana tomentosiformis; assembly: GCF_000390325.3. NCBI lineage: Eukaryota > Viridiplantae > Streptophyta > Magnoliopsida > Solanales > Solanaceae > Nicotiana > Nicotiana tomentosiformis. Next base: position 84,981,274 of record NC_090820.1, read on the forward strand.
GTTTTGCGGTCGCATAACAACTTTTGCGATCGCAAAATTGGCCGCAGAATCACCTTCTGCTAGCCTTTGGTAATTTGGCCATACCTTCTTGTAGGAGTGTCCAAATGACGAACGGTTTGAAGAGTTATAAACTAGACTTGAAGATCTTTAATTTGATAGGTCATCCATTACATAAACCCTTACATAGATGTAGATATACTCGTTCAGAGTTATATCTAGTGCGTACCCATTCGAAACTTTAGTCTATCATGAAATTTCCAACTTGACTTGGACTTAGGGCTCTCCTTAGGCCCCACATCACTTATAATATGCCTCGCACACTTATTATCATATCCAATTGATATTCATTATATTAATAGTCATTGTCTGCACACAAAATAATATAATGAGCGCATATCAACTTTCTTACTAGCGTTCAAGTAATTCAAAATTTTCTGGGGTGTTACATTCTCCCACACTTAAGAACATTCGTCCTCGAATGTTTTACAAGTCACTTCTAAGAATAGAGTTACCATCCTTTTGCCTCCAATCATTAAGCATAGGCACTTATGACTACATGGGTCTCATACTTGCTTTCCAAAATCTCAACTTACTTATGGCCCTTAAATTTGGCTATCTTTACAAATTCTTAAACATTTAGATAGAGTTTCCCCTGTAACTGGGCCTATCCACCTGCCAGAGAATAACCAAAATCACACCCTATCAACACATCCACAACTCGACAAAGCATCACAATGTATATCAACAGCACTAATCTCAACATTACAGGTATTATATTATCAAGAGTGATATTTGGACATGAACTGCACATTTTTAAATCATAACACCTAGAAATTACCTTTCAAATCAAAACCAATTGCTATACAATCAAGTGAGAATATTTTATTTCCACAACACTTTCGGCCTTCAAGGTGACCTTCTCGCCTTACAGACTTCGCCATAACACATGGATGACAACTTCCCAACTTCCAGTCTTATCCAACATGGATGACAATTAGGTATCTCTCATAAGCTAACTATCTATTAGCTTCACGTTCAATAACCTCCACCGAAACGATATACAAAGGATTTCCAATTACCTCCTTAGACAAAGACACATGAACCACCGGGTACACGGAGGACAATAATAGGGAAACATCATATTCACAGTTTGGCCTATTTCCTTCAAGATTTCATAAGGCCTATTGTGATTATACATACTTTACCTTTATTAGCAATTCACATAACATATTCATAGAGAAAAGCTTGAGAATGACCTGCTCACTTTCTTCAACTATAAATCCCTACGCCAAACACCCAAACTAAACCTTTGGCGACCTCTAACAATTACTCTAAGATGTGCTAGCTTTAATATTACCATAAAACTTCGTATCCAATATGTTTGTTCACTGGATGACGCTTCTTCTATGACATGTTTGAACCTTCAATCCCCATAGGTTACTATAAATATGAACAACGAGATTAGAGATTGGGTAGAATAATTCAAGAATCCATCAATGTGCTGAGAACGACATTTCAGGAGGTTATATCCTAAGGGTTATGAAGGTTACTACCAATAGCGCTGACATGATTAATCATGGTGATGACATCATTGATTCGACAAATGAGTCATAGAGTTTCCTAGTATGCATTGATAATGTAGGGACCATGTACATGATCTTAAGATACAAAGAATAGCTCATATGGTTGTTCCGACTCTATCCCAAATTCCATACCAACATAAGGATTTGACATATGACAAAGTGGAACCGGGATCAACAAAAGCATGTACATCATGAGATTGGACATTCAATATACCTGTAACCACATCTGAAGAAGCCTCTAACTTTTGACGCCTCCTCATAGCATAAAACCTGTTGGGTCCTCCCGAGCTCTGAATACCACCCCTAGCTGCTCCAAGTTGTGCGGGCGTTATAGTGCATCGAGTTGTGGGAGGCGTTGTGGATATAGTAGCTATAGAATTGGCTGGTTGTGCCACACCCCTGCCCATGCTCTGGCGAGACATATAACAATCTCTTTAAAAGTGACACGTCATACCACACTTGTAGCATACATTGGTACCATAGTGACATACTCCCAGATAACATCTCCCATACTTCACACAACGGGGATGAGGTCCACTAAACTGACTTGTCTCACTGACCTGGTATTTACCCTTTCTGCATACATCATAAGCATCCCCATTATCCTTCTTCCACGTTTCCAATGAGGGAGCAACAATTCCAGTACTGGTTTGCTGTGTGGGCCTTTTGAATTTCCCAGATCTAAAACCCCAAACACGTTTCTAAGAATACTCACAACACGATGCCAAATGTTCCTTCCCACATACTGGGCAGACCAGGATAGTTGTACCCAACCTAGGTCATTTGTTCTTCTTGTGCCCTCTATTTCCACAACCATAACATATTTTAAGAGTCATCCAACATCTCCCCAAGTGACGCTTCTTGCAAACCAAAATATTTGGCTCATTAGTACCAACAACCTTTTTTCGCTTCTCATATACTCTCACAACATGATCCGGTGGTGCGGTGACATGGGTAGGAACAATGACACTTCCCTAGTAACAATTTCTTCCAACCCTTCCACGGCTCGACACATTCTTCCAACAAACTCTTGTGCAATTTCCTCCAGATTCAATGGTGGGTTCATTCCATCCTCGCTACTCTGAACATGTGAATTACTCATCTGGAAAATGAGACATGGCGAGGAAATTAGCTCCTTATCTTGGGCTCTATCGCACGATATGGAATATCAAAGAAGTGTGAAATTTCCTAAATATACGAGTAGCCTACTCATTATAGATGTGGTCAACAACACACCGATAAGAAGGACTCTACTAGACACGGCTCCGAGACATCCTAGGACACTATAAAACCTTAGGCTTTGATACCAAGTTTGTCACGCCCCTAACTTGGAGAGCGCAACCGACGCTCAATCGAGAGAACCTGGCCGAGCAAGCTTGTTAGATTTTCTTCTACCCAAACTCATCCATGAATAAAGAGGAGATGTACTCCATTAATAAAACACTGAGAAGATTTCATTAACAACTTCCTTTTCATTCCCATTAGCAGCTTCATTCATAATTTTCAAAATATTACGAGTGTATAGAATTAATCAAAAACATGATATCCAAATACCAACATTTCTAATTCAATTCCAAACATCAACCACAACTCACAATTTGTCTACAAAGCCTCTAAGTACAATAGAAGAGTAATATGGAAATGCCGGCAATAAGGCCCCGGTTATATCTCAAAACACAGTACATGAGAAACAAAAGATACATGACCCCGAAATGAAGTGGGGCTCACCAAGTTAGCTGGGAAAAGAGTGTACCGCTATCACTAATCAATGTTGTCTACTGTAGAACCACCTACATCCATTAAAGATGCAGCGCCCCCGGCAAAAGGGACGTTAGTACCGTCAAATAGCACTAGTATGTATAGCTAAAAGTCCTCTTTCAAAATAGAATGCCCATATAAGAAAAAAAATAACACATAGAAACAGCATGTCACAATCTATAATATTCAAATATCCAGTTAAAATATAATAATTTTCAAAATACGAACTTCATATACAAATTTTTGGTTGGGAGATCATTAGCACTGATATACCACCGTTTTTGTTAGCACGGAGTCCGATCATGCCCGATTTGCCAGGCCATCTCTACACGAACAATGTGGTTTCACATGTGATGCGAAAGAAAGTTGTTACCAAGAGTAGTACCACCATGTGCACAACATGGCATCCGATCTCCACCCGATCAGCTAGGCCGCCTTCCCACATATGTCATGTGGGTTGACTTTTCCAATTCAAAGCTATTACCAATTTCATCCCAATTAAGGGGAATAATCACAATTTTTCCAATATTTCAATTTCATCGGAAATAAGGGGAATAATCATAATCCACCCTACACCGGCACGTGTAGTTTCAGGTGTGGGCTTTATGACCCACCCTTCCTCGGGTTTGCTAATGATGCTCCCAAAAATATTTTTTATTTGATTTGCACACGGAGGTAACATATATACAATTGTACTCACCTCAACATCTTTCATATTGTATAAACTCTCATTATGTATTTCCAATCATTCACAACAACAATATTTCCTTGGATTATTTGGCCATTCACAAGATTCTTTATTCCTGGCATAATAGCCGTATTTCATATACCACACTTTTACCTCTTTCAAATTCAATGATCACCATCAAATATAAAAATATAGAATATTCCGGAATTCACAACTTTAAGTTCATTAGAAATGAACAATTTACGCACAATAGATTTCTTTCCGAGAAATGGAATAAAATAATTGACAATTGATGCGCAAGTTAAAATCATCAACAAGTAACACACCATTTATTCATGAAATACTTTTTCCCAAAAAGGGCAATACACAATTTCCACTCACGAATATGTAAGAATGCAAAATACATTGAAAATACTCACAAAGCATAGTATTAGTTGAAACAGCCACATATGGCATGACTAGAGTACAAAAGCTTTTAGGCAATTCTATTTTCGAAGTCATTTTAAAACAGTTGAGTCGAGGCTCGTTTCATAATCTTTATCACATATTCTCACTTCATTGGCACCACTAGCCACAGCTATAACTTAAATTCTTCGCACATTGGCCACACTCTATATCCCAAATTCACTTATTTCACTTCCAACCATCTTTATAGATTATCAACAATAAGACATTTCCAATCAAGACTTTAGGTAGACATATGAGCAATTAAGAGTCTTAAGACTATTGAGATTTTCTAACACAATTTGGCATCATAACCTTCATTTGGAACACGACTCAAAGACATAGCATTTAAATACACATATCATTCTTGAACACATTCCCAAAGGATAACATAATGTGATAGGAACATTCGGAACAAGTATTAATTACACAATTCTCAACACTTTTCTTATTCGAGACAATCAAATTTATTGGGAACAACTCAGAACATAGAATTAGGAACTTGAGACAACCATACTTGGAACTTACGGGAACTTCACGGAATTCAATTCTAAGAGAGAAACTTTAGCCAACATACCTCGCTTTGAGCTTTTCTTAAATTACTACAATGTTTCAAAAATTCTAGTAATCCCAATCTATTTTGGGACATAACAAAATTAATCCATAATTAGGAAGATATTCTTGGTCTCAGCTCATTTGAGCATTTTATCAAACACTAGGTGTGCAAATTTAACTACAAGGTTCTTCTACAAGATTTCCTTCACTCCACAACACAATCTTTACTTATTGAGCTCAACAATCTTCCCACAAACCTTATTAGTACAAGCATGTATAAATAATACTCTTACACCCAAGAATCATACTCCCAATCACTCATCTTTTACCCCTCCCGTTTACCCCAAACTCGAAATTGAAGACTAGGGGTTTGAATCTTACCTCTTAGATGAAGATCTTGTGATTGGCTTCCTTGATTCTTGAAGATTGGTGCAAGATTGGATGATTAGAATGTCAGGTTTCCTCCTTCTCTCTAAAATGCTCTTACATATCTCTAAAACCCTCAAAACAAACACCAAAATAAGCCCCAAAGGCTGTTTATTAAAATGGGGTTGGGTTATGAAAATAAAAAAATTAACCCTCCGAAATTACGTCTGCGGTCGCACAATAGACCGCAGAATGGGTATGTGGGTCGCACAATTGACCGCAAAACTGGTGCCCAAACCTGGGCTGCACTGGTCCATTCTACGACCAGTTTTGCGGTCGCATAACCACATTTGCGATGGCAGAATCCGTTTTGCGATCGCAGAATTGGCCGCAGAATCACCTTCTTCCAGCCTTTGATAAGTTGGTCATAACTTCTTGTAGGAGTGTCCAAATGATGAACGGTTTGAAGCGTTAGAAACTAGACTGAAAGAAATGTAATTTGATAGTCATTTATCACATAACTCCTTACATATATGTAGATATGTGTGTTCAAAGTTTGGTCTTGTGCGTACCTATTCGAAACTTTAGTCTATCATGAAATATCCAACTTGACTTGGACTTAGGGCTCTCCTTAGACCCCACATCACTTATAATATGCCTCGTACTGTTATTATCATATATAATTGATATCCATTATATTAATAGTCCTTGTCTACACACAAAATAATATAATGAGCGCTCATCAACTTTCTTACTAGCGCTCAAGTACTTCAAAAATTTTCAGGGTGTTACAGGACTGGTGGTACAAATCATGAGCTTCTAAGATTTAGATTTTTATAAGACTGAATTGAAATAATTACAACATCTGTTTGAAATGTGAAGGAACAGAATTCAAATATAATGATACCAAGGACAAGTGATAGCCGTAACTGGAACACAGTTACATCTTCAGATCCAGCTCCTGTCGTACACAGCAACATCAATATCCAACATCTGCACACAAGGTGCATAAGTGTAGTATGAGTACAACCGATCCATGTAGTCAATAAGTAACAAACTTAACCATAGGTTGGAAGTAGTGACGACCTGGAACAAAGGTCGGAGCCCAAAACCAATATCCAACAACAGTTCATAATAACACAATAATAGTGCTGAAAGAAACAACTCAGAGATAAAATGCTCAACTCGTTCACAGTTCCGGAAAAATAGGCATGCTTTTTAAAGATGTCAGTAAAACTCAGTTCTTTTCACCAAATCACTAGAGATATGAGTAAGTTTGAAAACTCTAAATTTTTTTCCCAAAAATCTTTCAACAATAATTAAGATGTCTCATTTTCAGGTAGCATGAGGGAAGTACAATTCTATACCTACATGTCAATATGTAAGTGAAATCATGAATGTCATCAAAAGTCATGTAGCACGAGGAAATACATATCTATGCATGTATCTCAAGTACGCATGTCAAATTCAATGCATCTCACTGATGAACTCATGTACTCACACTCTTAGAGTACACAATCTCACAGTATAGCCTAGGGCAGATCCATCCCAAACATAAATAAATCGAGGGCAGATCCATCCCAAATAAAAATAACTGCTAGCATTGCGCCAACCGTGGATGTGCAGACTCCGAAGGGGCTGATTCAGCCCAAGCGCTATAATAAGCCAAATCCTGGTATGAATCAAATAAGCCTTCTGGTGTGCAGCCCGATCCCATAAATATCACTCACAACAGGCCCTCAGCCTCACTCAGTCATCAATATCTCCAGTCTCTCGGGCTCACAAGAATCATGATAATCAGCCCAAACAGTGATGACATGGTATATAAATAAAGGACAGCAGAGATTGAGATATGATATGCAAATAATAGTTGTGACCGAGTATAAATTTCAAATTAAGCAATTAATTCAACATGTTACACGACCTATGTGGGTTCCAACAGTACCATCATGTGGCCTGAGCATGATTTCTAACGTGGGTCACAGCTCACTTACTCTAGCACGTAGAGATTTCACGATTACAGATAAGACTAGTAACTACACAGAAACAACCAAGTCATGAATCACACGGTGCACGCCCACACGCCCGTCACCTAGCATGTGCGTCACAACAACACCAAACATATAACACGTATATTCGGGGTTCATACCCTCAGCACCAAGTTTAAAAGTGTTACTTACCACGAACAAGCCAAATTTAATACCGAGCAAGCCAAACGATGCTCCAAAAAAGCAATCTCGTGCGTGCCGACCTTCGAATGGCTCGAAACTAGCCAAAAACTACTCAAATACATCAAATGAAGCCCAAGGAAATAATTCCAAGTGTTAAAGGTCAAATCTTTAATCAAAAGCCCAGAGTCAACCAAAACGTCAACCCTGGGCCCTCACCTCGGAACTCGATAAAACTCACAAAATCCGATAACCCATTCAATTACGAGTCCGACCATACTAGTTTTACTCAAATACAACTCTGAATCGATGTTCAAAACTCAAGAATTCGCTCTATGAAACTTTAGTCAAAACCCCCCAACTTTCTCTTTTGAAATCATTAACCAAATACTAAAAATGAAGATAGATTTATGAAATATAAGGAAAATCGAGTAGGGAACACTTACCCCAATCCATATGGTGAAAATCGCCTCAAATATCGCCTCAATCTGACTTCCATAGCTCCAAATATGCAAAAATGGTCGAAACATCCAAAATAGAGTACTTTATAATCACTCGGTAAATTAATCAATCGCGATCGCGGAACAAACTTTGCGATCGCAATGAATAACCTAGACTGCCTCCACAATTATGCTACGCAATCGCGAACTAAGTCCTGCAAATTTGAAGCACACAGGCACCCAAACTCCGCGACCGTGTTCCCTCATACGCAACACGATGAAGAATCTCCCAACTCTAGCTCTCAGCTCAGCCCTATGCGATCGCGATGGCTCTTATGCAAACTCGATACCTGTTCTACAGAAACGAACGCGAACACGGACATCTACTCGCGACCGCAAGAAGGAACTACTCAACTCCAGATTTTTCATCTACGCAATGGCACCTCTAAGTTCGCGAGCGCGAAGAAGACTTGGTGCACCAGACACCAGCGGGGACCACCAAGGCCAAAATGAAGGAAAATGATTTGAAACACGTCCGCAACTCACCCGAGCCCCTCGGAACCCCATCCAAACATACCAACAAGTCTCATAATTTAACACAAACCTAATCGAGGACTCAAATCACGCATAACAACATCGAAAAGACGAATCACACTTCAAATCAAACCTATATGAAGTTTGAACTTTCAACTTCCAAAACTCGCGCCGAAACATATCAAATCAACCCACAATGTACTCAAATTTTGCACACAAGTCCCAAATGACATAACAAAGCTATTCAAATTCTCTGAACCATAATCTGAATCTGATATCCTGTAAGTCAACTCTCGGTCAAACTTATGAACTTTCCAAACCTTCAAATTTCTAACTTTTGCCAATTAGCGCCAAAACCTTCTAGAATTATCCAAATGCAAATCCGACCAAAATCACCATCCGCACCTAAAGGAACCATCAAAACTCTGTTCTGGGGTCAAATACACAATAGCCAAAGTTGGTCAACTCTTCCAACTTAAAGTTTCAAACATGAAATTCATTCTTCCAAATCACTTCCGAATAACCTGAAAACCAAACATGAAGATTCACACAAGTTATAATACATCATACAGAGTTACTCATGCCCTCAAACTACCGAGCAAAATACAAATACTCAAAATGATCGGTCGGGTTGTTACACACCGCGTACATGAGCTCTATTGATTAAGTAAATCCAAGGTATGAGTCAAATCCAATATTGTCTGAAAGACTAAACAGTAATAACATAAAATAAGAAAAGGGACTTCAAGGTCTGCGAACGGAACAATAGTGTTACCTCAAATTTTCTACTAGTCCGGATCCCGCTCACTGGCAGCTACAACAATCAACAACACCTGGATTTGCACAGGAATCTCTATGTGATATTTTTTTCAACTATGAGTAGAGTAGTTATATTTCTACAGCCTCATCAATGCACTATTAGATATTCCCAACTTCACCGTCCAAAGTTCTACAGAGTAATATTTTCCTTGTCAATTGAAGATTTAATGATATATTATTTTCACCATAATCTTGCACAATTAGTAGTAAAGACTGCAGCGAATCCAACATTTAACAATTGTTGTGCAAGCGTTAGTGGTCGCTCAATTTCATCTCCAATTAAAATCTTAAACATTTAAACAGTTTTGTTCATCTATTCTTATTAAAAAGCCTGTCATCAACATCAAAATTATTCAATTATTATATTGAACAAGGGATTGCAATAACCTTGATGGCTCATAACATTTTTATCCCTATCTTTGCCATTGAAAAAAATTAATAAAAGAGAAAAATGAAATAAGCACACTAATTTCTTCTCCGTTTAGAGCTTTCTTTTTGGGTAGCGAACAAGCGGCTTCTCAATAGTCTCACACTACTTTGCAGAAAAGCTCTGTAGTGACAGAAGTCCCAAGTAACTTCTTTATATGCTATATCACAAATTTATATAGCCAGGTAAATGGAATCATGTGAATAGATGAGAAGATTCATTACTATATGGGCTATAGTAACTAAAGTTTATAGGAAACAACTCGAATAACTTCCGCTTATCAGTTCTGATAAACCAAATTCTTGCATATGAGAGATCAAATTATTTCATGAAAGTAGAAAGCGCTGGGCAAACAAATATTAAAAGCATAGAGACAATGAGGTTAGGAATATATCATTATTCTTTATCGTTATCTATCCAAGTCACACCCTCTGATTTAGCACAAAACAACCATGAAATTACAAAATTAGGAGGTATGAAGAAAATCCAGAAAAATCACCGACAGGGAAAACAAAAGATTAAGAACGGAAGTTGTTGCTCCAAATCACACACGCAAGTATACGTGGTTGATAAGAAATAAAGTGATAAGAATGTTTACCCGAAAAACGGATAGAGTTGAATTTATACGTAGTTCTAAAGATACGTGGTATAACTTGGTACAAATCGGAAAATAAGTAGAAATATATCGAATATAGACTGTAAAAAAGAAATGAAATACAAACCAAATTGAGTAGAGAATGATTTATGAACAAGCAAGATGAATCAATGTTCAAAGCCCAAAAAAGGATAATCACTACTATACTTCTGTGTAAATATCAATAATCTTTGAAATGTGAGAGTGTATTGATGTCTCAATGTTCAATGTGTCCTTTACATAAATGATAGTCACTCTTCTTATAGTGAATAGATCATACTTTGGATATAATTAAAAATACATAGTGGGGATCCCATGATAGATTAGTTAATTAGTTTTTCCTTAATTCTCGCCGAGATTCTCTCCCTTGGCGCGGCTACAACGGTTCTTTGTCTCTTAGCTCGATCTTGGTCGGTCTTGGAACTGGTCGATCTTTGGATCTCGAATTCGATATTGACTCGAGCTCGATATTGACTCGATCTCGGTATCGACTGGTCTGAATCTCGAGTTCGATAAAACCACTTCACATCATAGTTCGATTTGGACTCGAGCTCGATATTGACTTCGAGCTCGGATTGATCGGTCCCTGAATCTTGAGATCGATAACCTGGCTTCAAATCTCATCTCGATATTATGATGACGACCCTCGGTCCATCATGTTCCAATATCAACTAATTACACAAAGGAAAAAACTGATTTTGACCGTATACAAATAGTCCCCTCGTTTCTAGAGAGGAATGTAGCGAGAAATGACATGATTTTCCGAATTCCAACTAGGTGGGCAATGATATCAGTGATGAGCCCGATTATGACGTATGTGACAAACATCCCTTCGGTCCAGTTATCAAGACATTAAATGTTTGTCAGTCGTTGGTCGGCCACTACCGGTTCTGAACCATCATCATCAGGCCTATAGATATTCAAACTTTTATTCACATCCAAACTTTTTACTCAAAAGTTTTTCTTCTACTATCGTATCTTCTTCAAAAATACTTCTGCTTCATATACTTTACATCACAAAAAAAAACCCAATTCTCTTTTTCTTTATTCATCAATGGAGAAAACCTCCAAAACGGTGCCACAGAAAGATGTCGCTTCTTCATCGCAGCCTACCGGCGGCGAGGATGCGGCGGAGCCCCGCCCCGAGGAGTTTTTTCCAGTAGGGTGCTCGACTGTCATTGATTTCAAAGTTGAAAAACCCTCTTCGGTACCGGGCCAATGTGAGCCGGTTTCGAGGTACCAGTATTCAATCACCGAGAACATTCTAGAAAAGGTAAAAAAGGAAACTGGGGCGACAAGCGCGTGGTAGTTCCATCGCCCGAAGAATCAATTACTACCCACATGGAAGGGTTCTTAAGTGTTTATACTTACCCTTTCATGTTGGGTCTATTAGATCCCGTCATCGTCACTTTTTTGCAAAAGATACGACGTGACCCTTGGCCAGATTTATCCTTCGTTTTGGAGAATAGTTATTATTCTCCGATTCTTCTCAAGAAAAAATCGAGGGGTGTCTTTTCACCCTCGATCATCTTATGCGCCTGTATAGTCCCCGACTCTATCGAGGAGGGCTGATAAAGTTAGCTCGCCGAGCCAATAAAGCGTCGTTCTCAAGTATAGATGAAACTCATGATCGAGATTGGATGGGTCGGTTTTTTCGAGTCAAAACCTCGGACCTGATTTATGCCGCTAACATGCCGCTTCGTAAGAAATGAAATATGAGTCATGAGCATTACTTCCTTTCGATCATTTAAATGTGGGGCCGCCTTTCATTCTCTTGATCCACTCTTTCTTTTCAGTTACAGTTGTGGCTCAGATGCCTGAACTAATCCCGGACCTTAAGCAATGGGTTGAAGGTCTCGTGCTACAGAGACCGTAATCTGAGCGTGCTTGGGTGGAGCTATCAAAGGGTCGATGGGAGGCCCGTAGCCACGGTAAGTCTCTTTCTCAGTTTTGTTTGTATGTCGATCTTCTTCACTTACTTACCCTCTTTTTTTTCCTTTATAGAACTCGGGAAAGATGTTGTTATGAGGCCCCCATCTGGTGATGAAGAGGTCCCTGCCCCGAAGCAGGTTAAAGAGAGGAAAAGAAAGATGCACCGAGTTCCCCGGTCTCGGACAAGAAAAACCCGATGAAGAGAACTCGCAAACCCAAGGGGGCTTCGATATCATGCCTTTGGACTCGATCCGCCGATTAAGGGATGATCCCGAAGAAGAAGAAGAAGAAGAGTTAGCCTGTGTGCGAGCCAATGTTGTGATACAACAATCCTCTGAATCGGCAGAGGTTAACAAGGGAGTTCTGGCTGTGATTCCCGAACAAGGAAAAGCTGAGAATATTCAATCTCGAGCTGGGATGGTTGAGGGAGAGCCCGAGGGCAGGACATCTCGGACAAAAGATATCTTGAGGGACGAGCTCGGGATAGTTGATATTATTGGATCCCCTCGGATATCGGATGCTATGATCCTTGAGGCCAGCATGTTAGAAAGTCGATCCTATGAGACCATTCAGGAGCCGACCGATATCCACGATTTTCTGGATGGGATCGAGTTAGCTGCCTCGGAGGAGGTTATCAATTTTGGCGGATTACCGATACCAAAGAAAGAATCATGGTCAGGCTATGCCGGGTCTTCATCAGTTCTGAAACTGGTAGACCGATTCCCGTCCCCGAGTATTGATCCCGATCATAGGCGGAGGGTAGTTCCCTCCGTCCCGGAAGATACTCGAATTTTCTCTCCCCCCGTGGGGGTTGCCAGTTACCTTCGGTACTTGCTGACCGAAGAGGATCAATCAGTGATGAATGCGGTAGAACCCGCCTGCCATTTCAACGAGGCCCAGCATGCTCTAAATCGGGTAACTTCGATGGCATTTTTGTTGTTTCTCTTATATTTAGATGTGTAGTTAATTTTAACATTTTTCCTTTGTTTGTAGGCTTCGGTGTTGCATCACGAGACCTTCCTACGAGTCCGAGAGGAGCACAAGGTTATGGTTCGGAACCTCACTGAGAAGAGTACGAGGAGATGACTGAGCAGGTATTCCGAATTTTCAATGATAGTGAAGATGAATTGGAGATAACCACTAACGATCTGATTCTGCGGGTTTGGCAGAGGATCGAGCAGATCGAACGGCTTAACTCATAGGTAGATGGGATACTGGCCGAGGCGAAAGAATTTAAAAAGAATATGGATATCCTTGCCTCAAAAAAAGATGTCGTTCAAGCTCAGTTGGAGTTGTCTGAGGCCCAACTTTGATCTACGAAAGAAAATGCCCCGGGGCTAATCAAGAGGATGAAGAAGCTTCAGCATCGGTTGGATTTGGCTATCTTTGATAAAGCAAGCTTGGATGATGAACTTGAAGTGGCCAGATCTGAGGTGATCGAGGCCAATAAAATAGCTGATACTAAAGTTGCCCAGTTCAGGATCGATGTTGAGGTCAACTAAGCCAAAGCCAAGAGCATGGTCGAGCACGCTAAATGGAAGGCTCGGAGAGAAGCTCTCCAGGAGGTCAATTCTTAGGGCTTCAATGTTGGGGTCGAGATTGAAATTGCCAAGGCAGAGGAAAACAAGGCTTGAAGGCTGGCCTTCCCTGAGGAAGACTCCTATAGCGAATCGGAAGGCGAGGAAGATACCGAGAACGTGGCCTCCGATGAAGACCAAGCCATTTAAGACCTTAGGTAGTTGTTGTTATTTCTTTTGAGGCTGCCTTCGGTCTTTGTAAAGAACTTCTTTCGGGTCGAGTTGCCTTTGTACAAGATTTGTATATAAAAAATTTCCCTTTTATCGCTCCCGAATCTTTTTTTTGTTAATTTATACAAAGGTCAAAAGTGCCTTAGCATTGAATAAGTCCAATATTGAGATAGTAAGGGCCGAAAGTAAGTACTGCACTCGACCATTTCTTATAGGCAGTCCATGAGTGAATGTCTGAATTCGAACTGAGGTAGCCTTTTTAAGCTTGATTCGGGGCAATAGTTCGAACTCGAATCAATGTGGCCCTTGACCTTAATGGTTGAGTGAAAATGATTTCTTGAACTCGAAGCAAAAAATAGTCCTTTATGCTTTATGGTCGAGTGAGTGTTTTCTTCGAACTCGAAGTAAGAGTAGCCCTTAGGCTTAATGGTCGAGTGAGTGTTTGTTCGAACTCGAAGTAAGAATAGCCCTTGGGCTTTAATGGTTGAGTGAGTGTTTGCTCGAACTCGAATTAATGTAGCCCTTAATGGTCGAGTGAGTGTTTGCTCGAACTCGAACTAATGTAGCCCTTAGGCTTAATGGTTAAGTGAGTGCTTGCTCGAACTCGAACTAATGTAGCCCTTAGGTTTAATGATCGAGCGAGTGCTTGCTCGAACTCGAATTAATATAGCCCTTAAGCTTAATGGTCGAGTGAGTGTTTGCTCGAACTCGAACTAATATAGCCCTTAGGCTTAATGGTCGAGTGAGTGTTTGCTCGAACTCGAGTTAAGAATAGCCCTTAGGCTTTAATGGTCGAGTGAGTGTTCGCTCGAACTCGAATTAATGTAGCCCTTAGGCTTAATGGTCGAGTGAGTGTTTGCTCGAACTCGAACTAATGTAGCCCTTAGGCTTAATGGTCGAGTGAGTGTTTACTCAAACTCGAAGAAAGGGTAGCCCTTAGGCTATATGAAGCTCGATCTCGTTGATGTTTTGGTTTTCAGACCCCGATTTATGGGGTAATTATTCAAACTTCAATCATGGTCAGCCCTTAAGCCTGTTTATATAATAGATCGGGAACATGAAGTAGAGGAAACTTTCTGAGGAATGAGATATCGGTAAAGAATAAATTTCTCTTTATAGTCATTATACATGTGTTCATGTTTTGTGCCAGGGCTCGAGCATACTATGCGGGCATGGTTCGTTTTGACCATTTGGCCCTTACAAATTTTTCCTATTGAGACCCTGTTGTCATGAAGTAACTTTCTTGCATTGAACTTGATATATTCGAGGGTAATGCCCCCCAGTATTCGAGGTTGATTGTAAAGAGGCCTCAGATACTGTTGAATTGTTCTAAGTTAGCACGATCAATGGTTGCCTCATTAAACACCTTGCCGAAAAACCTATTTGGGACAAAACCGGTCTAAGGGAAAAAGAGTGCAACGCGTGCTTTCAGACCTAAAGGCTTGAATAATCCATCCCTGTTTCTGGTCAAATATCTGCAAGGGTTAATTTTTGAAATACAAATGCACATGGAAGGGTCATACCTTAGCATTAGTATCATTTTAGGTGCAACACATTCCAATTGCTTGGTAGTTGTTTGCCGTTTATCACTCCAAGTTTGTAGGATCCTTTTCTGATGATTTCGAGAACCTGATATGGCCCTTCCCAGTTCGGACCCATTTTCCCTTCATTTGGATTTCGGGTGTTGAGGGTGACTTTTCTTAGTACCAAGTCCCCGATTTTGAAATGTCGAAGATTGGTTCTTCGATTGTAGTATCTTTAGATCCGCTATTTTTGGGCCGCCAAACCGATGAGAGCAGCCTCTCGTCTTTCATCCAGTAATTCTAGGCTCGTGTTCATGGTCTCGTTATTTGAATCCTTTGTAGCATATCGAAACCCGATGCTAGGTTCTCCGACCTCAACCGGGATCAAAGCTTCGGTGCCATAGACCAACGAAAATGGCATTTCTCCGATAGTGGATTTCGATGTTGTGCGATATGCCCATAGGACCTCGGGTAGTATTTCTCTTAATTTTTCCTTTGCGTTGGTCAATCACTTCTTAAGATTTTGGATGATGGTTTTGTTGGTCGATTCGTCTTGTCCATTTTCGCTGGGATGGTACGGTGTTGATAGGATCCTTTTGATCTTGTGATCCTCAAGAAATTTAGTTACTTTCCTGCCGATGAATTATTTTCCATTATCACATAAAATCTCGGCTAGCACCCCGAATCGACATATGATGTGGTCCCAAATGAAGTCTATCACTTCTTTTTCTCTGACTTTCTCGAAAGCCTGTGTTTCAACCCATTTAGAGAAATGATCAGTCAAAAACAATATAATCTGAGATTTTCCTGGGGCCGATGGGAGGGGGCCGACGATGTCCATTCCCCATTTCATGAAAGGCCATGGAGATAGGACCGAGTGGAGCAGCTCCCCCAGGTTGATGAATCATGGGCGCATGTCTTTGGAATTTATCGCATTTTCGAACGAACTCCCTCGCATCTTTGCCCATATTGGTCCAATAATACCTTGCTCTAATTACTTTGTGGACCAGCGAATCAGTGCCAGAATGGTTTCCACAAGTGCCTTCATGAATTTCCCATAGGATGTAATCGGTATCTCCTGGTCCCAAACATATTGCCAAAGGCCCATCGAACGTCCTTCTATACAGCGTTCCATCCTCAGATATGGTGAACCGTGCTGCCTTTATGCGCAAAGCTCTCGATTCCTTTGGATCTGATGGAAGCTTCCCGCTCTTGAAGTACTCTATATATTTGTTTCTCCAATCCCAAGTTAGACTTGTGGAGTTTATCTCAGTGTGACCTTCTTCGACCACCGATCTTATGAGTTGTACGACAGTCCCCGAGTTGAGTTCGTCATCTTCGACCGATGAACCTAAGTTTGCAAGAGCGTCGGCCTCGCTGTTCTATTCTCGGGGTACATGTTGCAAAGTCCATTCTTTAAATTGATGTAGAATCACCTGTAATTTATCCAAGTACCTTTGCATTCAATTTTCTCGGACTTCAAAAGTCCCATTAACTTGGTTTACCACGAGGAGGGAATCATACTTAGCTTCTACGATCTCTGCTCCCAAGCTTCTAGCTAGTTTGAGACCTGCAATCAAGGCCTCACACTTAGCCTCATTGTTAGTCAATTTTGTAGTTCTGATAGACTGTCTAACTATATTACTTGTGGGTGATTTTAGTACAATGCCTAGTCCGGAGCCCTTCGCGTTCGATGCAGCGTCCGTGAAAAGGGTCCAAACTCCCGAAGAGGTACTCGATTTTATCAGTAGCTCTTTTTTAATTTCGTGTATGAGGGTCGGTGAAAAGTCAACCACAAAATCTGCCAAGATTTGAGATTTGATAGCGGTTCGGGGTCGATACTCGATATCATATTCACCGATTTCTATGGCCCATTTGGCCAATCGACCCAAAAACTCGGGTTTGTGCAAAATGTTTTGAAGAGGATAAGTTGTTACAACATGTATCAGATGACATTGGAAATATGGTTTTAGTTTCCTAGAGGCACTTATTAAAGCGAGCGCTAATTTTTCTAAGTGGGGATATCTAGTTTTGGCCTTGCCTAAGGTCCGACTGACATAGTAAATAGGGAATTTCGTACCTCATTCTTCTCGAACCAGGACTCCACTTACTGCTATCCCTGAGACAGCTAAGTACAAGTAAAGTTATTCGTCCACTTTCGGGGTATGAAGCAGAGGCGGGCTCGATAAATACCGCTTTAGTTCTTCCAAAGCCTACTGGCATTCCGGAGTCCATGCAAAGTTGCTTTTCTTCTTAAGCAGTGAGAAACATCGGTGGCTCCTATCTGAGGATCTCGAAATGAATCATCCAAGGGTGGCTATCCTCCCTATTTACCTTTGCATGGCCTTCACATTATCTACTACCGTGATGTCCTCGATAGCTTTGATTTTATCGGGGTTGATCTCGATTCCTCGGTTGGACACCATGAAACCAAGAAACTTGCCCAAGCTAACCCCGAATGCATATTTTTCTGGGTTGAGTGGCATATTGTACTCCTTTAGTACATTGAAAGTTTCCTACAAATGCTTTAAATGGTCCTCTACTCGTACGGACTTAACTAACATGTCATCAATATACACTTCCATTGATTTTCCTATTTATTTTTTCGAACATTCGATTTTCTAGGCATTGATAAGTTGCACCAGCATTTTTTAGACCGAATGGCATTACGTTATAGCAATAGGTACCGTACTTAGTGACAAACAAGATCTTTTCCTGATCTCCGGGTTCATCTGTATCTGGTTGTACCCAGAGTAGGCATCGAGAAAACTGAGAGTCTCGTGGCCGGCCGTGGCATCGATCATACAATTGATGCTAGGCCAAAGAAAAGAATCCTTAAGGCATGCCTTATTCAAGTCTTTATAATCTATACACATTCTAAGTTTTTTCCCTTTCTTAGGAACTATCACCACATTTTCTAGCTACTTGGGGTATTTTACTTCTCGAATGGATCCTATTTTAAGAAGTTTGGTTACCTCGTCCTTGATGAAGGCATGTTTTACCTAGGACTGGGGCCTTCTTTTTTGCTTTACCGGATGGAATTTTGGATCCAAGCTCAGTCTATGAGTGGCTATTTCCGGTGGGATCCCTGTTATGTAAAGATGTGACCAAGCGAAATAGTTCATGTTATCTATAAGAAATTGAATAAGCTTTTTCCTGAGCTCGGGATCTAACCCCGTGCCCAGGTATACCTTTCGCTCGAACGGATGTTCGATTAGCATGATTTGCTCCAGTTCTTCGACCATTGACTGGGTAGTGTCGAAATTATCGGGGACCACAAAGGATCGAGGGATCCCATAGTCATCGTCTTCGTCCGTCTTCTGATTCTCTAGTTGGGTCGAGGATGACGTTTGTGATTGCTATTTGGTGTCATGTTCCTCCTTCGAATCTGATCCCTTTGTTGATGATAGTGAGGATATTGGAATTACTTCATCGACGGCAAACATTTCTTTTGCTGCTGGTTGCTCCCCATAGACCATTTTGATTCCCTCCGATGTTGGGAATTTCAGAACCTGGTGAAGGGTCGAGGGCACTTCTCTCATGTTGTAGATCCATGGCCTCCCAAACAGGGCATTATATCTCATATCTACCTCGATTACGTGGAACTTTGTTTCCTGGATGGTCCCGGCCATGTTTACTGGCAAGATTATCTCACCCTTAGTAGTTTCACATGCCATATTAAATTCGTTCAGTACCAGGGTAGCGGGTACAACCTGGTCCTATAGACCGAGTTGCTTTACGACCCGTGATCGAATGATGTTGGCCAAACTACCTGGATCAATTAACACACATTTAACATGATTTTTATACATAAGTATAGATATTACCAGTGCATCGTTATGGGGTTGCATGATTTCTTTCGCGTCTCTGTCACTAAAGGAAAAAGTTCCTTTAGGTGTGTAATCCTGAGTCAGAGATCGCCTTTCTCTTACAATAGATATCTTAGTGCGTTTAAGCACCGGTCATTGGGGAACGTCGATCCCTCCGATGATCATGTGGATGATGTATTGTGGCTCTTTTTGTTCGTTTTGTCTATTGACATCTCTGTTTTTGAAATGGTTTTTGGCCCGGTCACTTAAAATTCTCGAAGGTGCCCTTCATTGCGTACAGAATTGCGTGTAGGTTCGCTATCCCTACGATCTCCGCTATACGGCTGATATCGGTCCTTATTCGACCTTGGTTCTCGGTTGATGTCCCTTTTAGTAGCGGACCCAGAACCCAATTGATCGTCTTCAACTCTGATCTTCGATTGACATCGATTGTGCACATCGGCCCAGGTAACAGCCTAGTACTCGACCAAATTCTTCTTCATCTATCGTGAAGCCATCGAGCTTCGTTCATTCAGTCCTTGAGTAAAATCTTGTACAGCCCAATCATCTGTGACCGGTGGTAGATCCATTCGTTCCGTTTGAAAATGAGATACGAACTCTCTTAGCATCTCGTTATCCTTTTGCTTTACCTTGAAAAGGTCCGACTTCCTGGTCTCGACCTTTATGGCTCCGGCGTGTACTTTTACGAAAGAATCTGCAAGCATAGCAAAAGAATCGATAGAGTTAGATGGTAAATTATTATACCATATCATTGCCCTCTTTGACAGGGTTTCCCCAAACTTCTTCAATAGTACGGATTCGATCTCGTCGTCTTCTAGATCATTCCCATTGATGCCACATGTGTAAGAGGTGACATGTTCGTTGGGGTCGGTCGTTCCATTATATTTAGGAATTTCGGGCATGCGAAACTTCTTGGGGATCGATTTAGGAGCCACGCTCGGGGGGAAAGGTTTTTGTATGAATTTTTTGGAATCCAAGCTCTTCAATACCGGTAGTTCCCCCAGGATCTGACCAACCCTGAAGTTATACGTTTCTACGTTTTTGTCATTTGCTTAAATCCTCTTTTCTCCTAACTCAATTCGTTTTGTCAATTCCTCTAATATCTTGATAATTTCGGGATTAGTCCCCGATTTTTGTTCATTTGATCTTACTACGGCTGGCCCCATTTCGTGGGTGATTTCTCAGGATGGATCGGGCTCGGCCCTGCTCGGTGCCTGGGTTTGGCTCTGTAACTAAGCTATTGCTACCTGTTGAGCTTGTAACATTTCGAAGATCATACGTAGGCCGATCCTGTCTTCTCCAATAGTTTTGGTATTTCGAACTGTAGGTCGAGTTCCACCATGGATGCTGTTTTTGGGGTCGGAACGTTGGTTCGACGTGATGGCCACATGTGAATTGACATCGATTGGATCTGCGGCCTGAGTTCCAACGGGATCGACGAGTGGCCTTTCATCCCCAGTTGTCAGGTTGTTGTTCTCATCTTGAAGGCCAACTTCGTTGTCAATAGGTGGAGCCATTAATTGAGGGTTCGTTGTTTTTAACCTGAAATCAATGACACTTCCAGGAGCAAGTGTAAAATGGTGTGTTTTGCAGAGATTCATACCAAATAACCACTATTATCCTTAGCCCCACGGTGGGCGCCAAACTGTTTACCCAAAAAACGGATAGAGTTTTATACGTAGTTCTAAAGATACGTGGTATAACTTGGTATAAATCGGCAAAATAAGTAGAAATATATTGAATATTGACTGTAAAAAAGAAATGAAATACAAACCAAATTGAGTAGAGAATGATTTATGAACAAGCAAGATGAATCAATGTCCAACGCCCAAAAAGGATAATTTTTACTATACTTCTGTGTAAATATCAATAATCTTTGAAATGTGAGAGTGTATTGATGTCTCAATGTTTAATGTGTCCTTTACAGAAATGATAGCCACTCTTCATATAGTGGAGGGATTTTTCCTTTGATATAATTAAAAATACATAGTGGAGATCATATGATAGATTAGTTAATTAGTTTTTCCTTAATTCTCGCCGAGATTCTCTCCCTCGGTGCGGCTACAATGGCTCTTTGTCTCTTAGCTCGATCTTGGTCAGTCTTCTAACTTGTCGATCTCTGGATCTCGAACTTGATATTGACTCAAGCTCGGTATCGACTGGTCTGGATCTCGAGTTCGATAACACCATTTCACATCATGGTTCGATTTGGACTCGAGCTCGATATTAACTTCGAGCTCGGTATTGATCGATCCCTGAATCTTGAGCTCGATAACCTGGCTTCAGATCTCATCTCGATATTATGATGACGACCCTTGGTCTATCATGTTCCAATCTCGACTAATTACACGAAGGGCAAAACCGGTTTTGACCGTATACAAAGTAGAATATCGTTCCCACGAGAACTCGTGATTAACTATTAATTAAATTAAACTCAAACAATTAATTTATTCAAGTGATTCCTAAATTGTGATTATTTAATTAGAACTAATCTAGAGTAGTAAGCTAAAAAATTAAAGGAAACAAGTCTGTAATCTTAGAGATGAATTCAATGGGAGAACGTATTCCAGAGCTATGGGTTAGCTAACAATCCCATTGAGTCTTCCACTTAAACTGTCTAATTAATTTATCTTGTTTATTGATTGACACGATTAATATTACTCATAGCATTCTTCCGAAGTACTACTCGCCTATTCAAGCTAACATAACGCATATATTCCTATGGAATTAGGATTAACAAGAACGCATTAATAATTCCCATATAGTAACCAAGCAAGTCAATTAGGTATATCCCTATCCTAACCACAAATCTATTTCTGATACTCAGGTTCAAGATCTTGCTCTACTCATGTCACGCCCCAAAATCGAGGAGCGCGACCGGCGCTCAACCGAGTGAACCCGACCGAGCAAGCCTGCTAAATTTCATTCTACCCAAATTCATCCACGAATGAAGATAATACATATTTTCATTAATTAGACAAAAAGGTGTTCATGTCTACAATACCAATTCATTACCAATAGTTCCATCATTTTTAAAGTCTTAAATAGACAAATACTACAGCCACAACATAACATATTTCGACTTTCCCAACACCAATACACAACCCACACTATGTCTACGGAGCCTCTATAGATAAAGAAGAGTACAATGATAATGCCAGCAACAAGGCCCCGGCTATACCTCAAACAGAATACATAAAGAACAAAAGATAAATGACCCCGGGATGAAGTGGGGCTCACCAAGTCAGCTGGAAAGAAGGTGTACTGCTATCACTGATCAATACCTCCTGCTGCGGAACCACCTACACCCATTTAAAGATGCAGCACTCCCGACAAAAGGGACGTTTGTACCATCGAATAGTACTAGTATGAAAACCAAACACCAATTTAAGAATTTAGAAATACAATATGAATATGATGAATCAGGACAACAATAGCATAATATAGATAACCATTTAAACTAGAGAAAGATTCTTAAGAGCTATCAATAACATTTATAATATTTAAGATAAGATCCTCTGTAACCATCTTCACACAAAGCGGCCCCGCCGCCTCACCCAACGAATGCAGGTGGAAGTGTAAGTACAATACCACAACTCTACTCAAGAGGCACTGCCGCCTCACCCCAATGTATGCGGGTGGATATATAACCACTGTACCAAGAACCTACACAAAGCGGCTATGCCGCCTCACCCCAATGTATGCGAGTGGAAATGTATCAACAATACCAATACCAACACAAAGCGGCTATGCCGCCTCACCCCAATGTATGCGGGTGGAAATGCATCAACAATACCAATACTAACACAAAGCAGCTATGCCGCCTCACCCCAATATATATATGTGGGTGGTGGTGCCACAACAATACCAAAACTATACACAAAGCGGTCGTATCGTCTCACCCCAATGTATGCGGGTGGAGGTGCAGTCCCACAATACCATAATTACCACACAAAGCGGTCATGTTGCCTCTACCCGCATACAATACCAATACCAACACAAAGCGGCTATGCCGCCTCACCCCAATGTATGCGGGTGGAAATGCATCAACAATACCAATACCAATACAAAGCAGCTATGCCGCCTCGCCCCAATATATATATATATGTGGGTGGTGGTGCCACAACAATACCAAAACTATACACAAAGCGGTCGTACCGTCTCACCCCAATGTATGCGGGTGGAGGTGCAGTCCCACAATACCATAATTACCACACAAAGCGGTCATGTTGCCTTACCCTAATATATGCGGGTAGAGGTGTATCACTATCACAATCTCTACACAACTTGGCATAATAACTTTCACATAAATCACGACTTGAAATTATAACATGTGGATACACAATCCATAGTTTGGGACACATCCTCAAATTATAATGCAATATGATAAGAGCATTTGAATCACGAATTGAACATATATCTTTATCACAAAACTTATCGGAATACTCGATTTGTAATCAACATCTTGGAACTTACAAGGATAATGGGAATTCCAATTCTTAAAGAAGAGTTTAGCCAACATACCTTACTTGAGCTTCTTTACACTCTAAATGTTCTGAAATTCTTAGCAACTTCAATCTATTTTAAAAATATAACAAATTGAACCAAAAATTAGGAAGATGATCATGGTACTAGCTCATTTGAGCATTTTATCAAACACTAGGTATGCATAAGGTTTCAAAGTCCTTTTATGGAGAATTCCATCATCCCACAACCCAATCTTTACCATGCTTAGTTCAACAATCTTCCTACACCTCTTGATATCACATGCATGTAAAATAAACAACTCTTATGCCCAAACATTATCTTGCTAATTACCCATTTTCAGATAATTTCGAAATTGAGGGTTAGGGTGTAGAACCTTACCTCTAGGATGAAGACCTAGTGAGTTTCCCTTCTTAATCTTCCAAAACTTGAGCAAGAATTGAAGAACAATTATTGAAGAACACCTTCTCACTCTAGGGCACTCTCTCTCACTCTAAAATGTCAAATTATAGCTCAAAAATGGCCCAAGGAGTGTATTTAACGAAATAGGGTTGGGTTTTAAAAACCCAAAAATCAAGATCCGGAACAGGTTTTGCGATCGCATATTTGATCGCATAATCAATATGCGGTCCGCATATCGGTCGCATAATTTCTGACCAAAACGACCAAAAATCTTCCTGTGTTTGCGGTCACTATGCGGTCCACATAACTGTTTTGCGGTCTCATAATGAACCGCAGAACAGTTATGCTGTCGCATAGTCGACTACATAATTGCATCCAAGCTGACCCTCTTTTGCCTGACTTCTGCGGCCATTATGCGGCCCGCAGAGTGATTCTGTGGTCGCATAATGGACCGCAGAAATACGTTCTTCCGCCAAAAATATTTCTTTACTTTCCGGTGCATTTTTTAACCCAAAAGGTCTGAGCCGCGCCTCGCAAGCTCACCACGAATAATTTCTATAATACTCAACACGTAAAACCAATTCGTCACCACGAAACATTATTTTGTTTTGCAAAATTTTACGAGGCCTTACAACTCAATCTTATATGCAATCTAGAATTCTCTCTCCTGAGTTCAATCCTAGATTCATAGATAGTATCCAATTGATGATCAAGCAATCAAATATTTAAGAGTAAGATTGAATAAATAATCCAATATGATAAACTAATAAGAACAATTCAAGTTTCAAACTATAACGTTCATGTAGCACCTCACAACTCTAGAACTAATAAACTACAAAATTAAAAGAAGAGAAGAGAAAAAAAACTAGTTAGAAACATCCTCCAAGCGTGGGTTGTGTTCCTGTACGTGAATTATCCTTCAAATTATGTTAGATTTAGGACCCATTTTATATGATTTGGGACTGTGTAGGGCTGAAATAACCTTGTCCCGGGCGAAATAGAAAAAATCCTGCAACGCAGCATCCAGACCACCGCCTCGCGCTGGCCTATTGTTGAAACCAATGACGTTTTTGCTTGCTTCGTTTCCAATTCCTTTATTTGAATTGTATTTCCCTTTTTTTTTTTACACTTGGGGGACAAACACCAAAGGGTGCTCCCCTTTTGTCTCCTTCCTTTTTATTCTTTTACTTTTCTTTCTTTATCTTTCGCGTTTTATTCAATTTTTCTCCAAATCTCTTCATGTTCACACCGCTCTATTGATATAAAGTTAAAATATAATATTAAGCATAAAGTAATATAATTAATACTCAAAAGTTAATTAAAAGTAGTAGAATGTGAGGTAACAATGGTTAAATATATGTATTTTTTGGCCGAACATCACCACCCCACACTTAAACTCTTGCTTGTCTTCAAGTAAGCATTAAAGCCACTCTCAATAAATCAAGCCTAGAAACACCACCACTTTGGCTGATACTAACAATTAGGTCCTATAGCAACTCAAACCATCAGATATACACTTCATGATCATCATGCAAGATATACAAGTCACAAACATACAACAAACTTCTAACCTCCTAACCTCAGAGATGGACTCTCACTCACCAAATTTAAGCTCGCCCACTACTCTGTCAAGTAAAGCTAATAACATAACCTATCTATCATAAAACAAGTTTTCTCACAAGAATAAATAGTCCATACACTAAAATCAAAGAATGAATATAAATTAAGGACGTAGCATCAAAAAATAACTCTCGCACTCACAAACGAATTCATGTGTATGCACAAAGAACAATAGGCTTGCCCATTATGTACATCTCTACGCATTAAGTATGCTCGAATAGAATCAAATAGGACTTTAACGGGTTGTACTGTTGGCAAGAGGACGGATAAGAGAACTATATAATAGTGACTTACACTTTCCTAACCACTTTGCACTTTTAGACTTCATCACCCATTATTTTTATCTCTTAATTTTATTTTCATCCCTCTCTTAATCAATTGGTTTACAAGAATTTCCCTCATATCAAGACTGTTTCATTTTTTCATTCTCTTTTTTTTCATGTCACATTAGTTTCAAGAGGGCCTTTTCATCACTTTTCAACTATCGTTGGTCACCATTTTTTACTTAATCATCCATTTCTTCAAATTATCAATTAATATCACAGTGTTAAAGGAAGCAGTGTGCAAAAATAAGGAATTCATCAAAGAATCAAGGCAAAAATACGGTTTCCAAACAAAAGGATACAAGCTCAAAGGGCTAACTAGTGGTAAAATATCTTAAAAGGCTAAAATTCATAAGACATATCAAAGAAATCCTCTCATCATCTTCTAAATAGAGCAACACTTTTAATTCACTTCAATAACATGCAGGGCAAGTTCTAAACTAACATGCAAAACATGAAATATATGTAAGAAATCCTCACCCCACATTGCACAAGTATCTATCAAGATGGATCAATCTACTCTAAGACAAACAAGATCATAGCAAACGAAAAAATAAGAATAAGCTACATACAGAGTCACAACCCTGAGTCTAGGTGTCAGAAAGTCTGCTATTCTGACTTAACTCAAGCACTCACAAGAAATTACTACTCAAGCTCAGGCATAAATATTCTAGTGTCAAACAAGTCACAAAAGGTCTATCTTCTCTCTCTTTTTACTAGTCCAAAAAAAAAAAAACTACTCCTAATAAAATTTAATCCTAAAAATAAAAATTACCTGGTTCAAGTTACATCCCCTAAAAAAGAACAGATGCACAAATAAAAATCAAGAGGGATTATTACCTAACTAAAACTTACTAGAAACAAAAAGATAATATTTTTGGATTTTTTTTATTGGACTTTAGTTCCTCAAGAAAGTTGTCCACAAAATTCATCGTCCGGAAAATCCCAATTTTCTACTTTTTTTTTCTTTCGAAAAACTACTAACTAAGAAAGAGCACTACAACTATGCTAAGATAGCACAGAAAATCACCTAGACAATCTCCCCAACCCACACTTAAAATTGTGCAATATCCTCAATGCATCCAATAAATAATAAGAGGGTAAAAGAGACTCCCTGGTAGGTAAAAGACCGAAGTATCAGGAGCTCACGGGATACTCAGACTTCTCTCAGGTATGGTCATTTGTGCGGGCACCCCACACTTAGTTTCAACCACCTGCTCGATTAATCACATGCATATTGGGTTTGATATCATTCTTCTACTCCTATAGAATAACAAAACAACACTACAACGATTAAAAAAATAAAAAGAATAAACAAAACTAAAAAGAAAAAATAGAATTGGGTTGACTCCAAACAAGCGTCTTATTTATACTCGTGGCAAGACTTACACCAATTTCATCACTTTTTTCTTCCACTTGGAGGATATGAATTGCGCCCCCAATTTTGATGCAAGCTTGCGATTATGATTCTGGGGTGGTGCTATGAATACAAAAAAAACAAGCAAATAAGGTTGCATCTTGCACTTATTTGCCTTTAAGTGAGTAATGTCATTTTGGTTCCTTGGCATCGCAAATTTCAGAATATATGCACTTTGTTCCTCATCCCTAGACTCCTCCATAGGCTCGATGTAACGACCCGACCGGTGGTTTCCAGTATTTACATCCGGTTCGGTGGTATGAGTTAATGAGTAGCTTCATATGGTGTATTATGACTTGCGTGTATTGTCGGTTTTGGTTTTCGAGTGATTCCGGATTGATTTGGAGGAATGATTCTTAACTAGGAAGCTTTAAGTTGGAGTAGTTGACCAAGTTTACCTTTTGTGTATCTCACATCGGATCGGAGTTTTTATGGTTTTGTTAGGTCCAGACGGTGATTTGGACTTGGGCGTATGCCCGGATTTGCATTTGGATATTTCTAGAAGATTTTGGCTTTAATTGGTGAAAGTTGGCAATTTGAAGGATTGGAAAGTTCATATGTTTGACCGAGAGTTGGCTTCGATGTTATCGAATTCGGATTATTGTTCTGAGAATTGGAATAGGTTTGTTATGTCATTTGGGACTTGTATGTAAAATTTGACGTCATTCTGAGTTGATTTGATAAGGTTCGGCACGAGTTTTGAAAGTTGAAAGTTCATTAGTTCCTTAAGCTTGATTTGAGGTGTCATTCATGATTTTGATGTTGTTATGTGGGATTTGAGGCCTCGATCAGGTCTGTATTATGTTTTGGGACTTATTGATATGTTCGGATAGGGTCCAGAGGGGCTCGGGTGAGTTTCAAATTGTGTTGAGCTCATTTTTTATGTTTCGACATCGTTTCTGTCACAACCCCAATTTTCCACCTTAGGATGTCGTGATGGCTCCTAGTTTCTAAGATTAGGTAAGCCTAACAAACAAGAGAATATGACAGAAATAAAGACTGAAAAACATGATATAAAATGATAAGTCTCGTAATAATCTCAATACTGAATCATACCTACAATACTCTTAAAATCCAGTGAAACTAAGTCATAAGCTCTACAAAAAGTACTAAAATCTCAAATGCATCATTGTCTGAATAGAGGATAAACATTAATAATAGAATAGCGGAAGTTGACTCTAAGGCCTGCGGACGTCGAGCAGGTATACCTTGAAGTCTCCAAAAATAGGTGAATGATCACTAGCGTCCGGCACGGGCAGATGTACCTGGATCTGCACAAAAAATATGCAGAAGCGTAGTATGAGTACCCCATAACAGTACCCAGTAAGCATCAAGCCTAACCTCGGTAAAGTAGTGATGAGGCCAGGTCAAGACACCTACTAGGATAAGAAAACTGAACAGAATATAGCATAGTCTAATAATGGAAAGCGAGGAAGTAAATAAATGATAAGCATTTCAATAATGTAAACTAACAACGGAAATTTAAGCGATAAAGGAAACATGTAGTGAACACATGATGAAACAACAAGTAGTCAAACACGGACAATTACAAGTAAGACAATGAAGAAAATAACAAGAATTGTTCAACCAACAAGCCTCTTTTAGCATGGAATATACAACAAGAATCACAACAGAGGTACCACACTTCATATTCACATTTTACAATATCAATCACAATTTTTCCTTATATCACCGTGTGAGCCTCGCATTTATTTTTAAAAACATTTTTTCGAAAATAGCTACACGCATTTTAGCCCCCTTATCTCATCGCGTGGCTTCAAGTAATTCTCTTACTAGCAACACACGTATAAATCTCACCTTATCTTACTGCATGCCTATCAATCCCTATCCTTATACCACCGCATGCGTACCAATATCACAACACAATAATCAACTCGCACCACGTGTGCCCATATGCCACGACACTTGCCAAAGCAACAATACTAATGTTACCACAACATATAGCCTAGGGCTCAATCACAATGTGTACAAGAATCTTAATAACAACAACATGAATGGGGAATACTCAACAAGGAAAGATACCTCAACAATTAACAACTTCAACCTCAATGTGATATTGGATTTTACATCTTCAACACCAATAAACCAAAAAGAAGATATTCCATGAAATAACAACTTCAAGTAAGAGTAATTTAACAATAAAAGAGATAACAAGACAATGAGGGAGATAGCAACTTCAACTAAAGCATATAAGAGCATCTACAACAATAAAGGATAGAACAAGTGATAGTAACGTCAATTAGAGCATGTGAGAGTAAATTTAACGGTGAAAGGTGTAATATGTTACAATAAATTCAATTAAATACATGAAAGAAGTCTAAAAGTCTAAACCGATCAAAATACCACATATATCCCAAGTACACACTCGTCACCTTGTGTAGACGTCTTCCACATAGTACAATTAATACACAACAACCCAAATCCTAAGGGGTAGTTTTCCAATACAAGGTTAGGCAAAATACATACATCGACTAGGCCAAATCAACCGTCAAAAATAGTTTTTCCCCTAAATTTTGCCTCCACACGAATCAAATCTAACCAAAAATAATTTAATATCATCAAAGAATGCAAGGGAAACCAATTACAATAGATAAATCTTGGCTCTTTACACAATTCTCAAAAGATAACAAAAGTCAACCCTCGAGCTCGCCCGGTCAAAACCCGGGTCCAAGGGTAGATGTTACACCCTATATTTTCGTACGTAAAAATGCATCGTAAGAAAACTAATGTAGGACTAAAAATAAGATAATATTTAAAAGTATATAAAGTAATTTAATCATGTTACCTCTGAGGTTACAAATATTGAAGATCATGAATAACAAGTACAAAGAGGGTTGCACGGTTCAGAAGCTAAAGCAATTGAAGAAAATAATATTTCGTCGAAAGTCGACAAGTTGGGAATGTTATAACATATACCTTTGGGGTGAGACTAGGGTGCTTAACATGATAAGGAGATTATGTTATGATGTATATTAGTCGTATGACATCCGTGTGTTATGTTTTGAAGTCAAGCGAGTTGTGGAACAAAAGTCGATGAAAGTCATCACAAGTTACATTCATAAGTTTTACTGAAACTTTGGGTCAAATATAACTGCGATTTTCTCCCAATATACTTAGAGTTATGGGGTGTTCCATCCATCAAATTAAATATCTATGAGTCTATTTTCCAAAACATTAAACCGTTTGTCAATATGACATTGGAGTAGAAAGATATGGGCATTTGTGCGATACTGCGCAAGCTGCTAGGTGACAAGTAGGTGTGTCACCTACTTGCTTAAATGAGAGCCCAAAAAATGGGCCATTTCGGGTCGTCCAAAGAGGACTTTTAAGGGCCTATTTTCTTCATATATTAGACTTAAAATAGAGCATAATAACCAGACATAAGCTCTGCAAAGAATCCTCCCAAAAATTTCCCACAAACCCTAATTGATTTTCTCTCCCTTTCAAGTTCCAATTGGAGGTAAAACCTAGAGTTTGAAGAACCAAGATAAGAGCTGAGTTATCCAACAAATAAGGTGAGTTTACTGCTCTCTTTCATCCAATTTTTCTTCGGTAAATTCATGGTAAGTCGTTCTATACTTGTAAGAACTCACGAGACGGTGATCGGAAGCCGTGAGTTCGAGTTATTCACTTGTAGCGGACTGTTTTG
The DNA here is from genome assembly GCF_000390325.3 of Nicotiana tomentosiformis. Lineage (NCBI taxonomy): Eukaryota > Viridiplantae > Streptophyta > Magnoliopsida > Solanales > Solanaceae > Nicotiana > Nicotiana tomentosiformis. Next base: position 85,012,640 of record NC_090820.1, read on the forward strand.
TGAACTATTTTGTGTTGCTGTTGGGCTGCGTGTTTTACTACTGTTTTGTGGAGTTTTGGAGGAGGAAGGGGGTTTATAAACACCATATAAATGTAGGGTGGTTGCCTGGTCGTTCGTCATAACATTTTCGGATCGTTTGACACTACTACAGTGGTCGTTTTGTGTACGAAGAGATTGGGGTGTGTTGGGCTGTTTTGTAGTATTTGATGGTGTATATAGGGCTGGAAAATGATGTATATATGTTGTTATTGTTCTGTTTTTGTATTGTTGGTGTTATCTTGAATTTGGAGGAAGTAAGGATTATAGGGGAGATGCTGCCCGTTTTAATACAAAATAAGTTTGTCGTTTGTTGTGCGATAGTTGTACCTTTCGTAACTTAACGATAGTATTATTATCATTCTTGTAGGTTAAGGTGCGAAGAGGTGAGTTCAACTTGGTGATTGAAAAGATTGTGATAAGGTATGTTAAGGCTAAGCCTTCCTTCATTTTGGCATGATCTCGTAGCTACATGTGTTAGTAATGAGACAAAAAGAGAAGTTCATATTCATGAATTTATTCACACTATTCTAGTCTCATAAGTTACAATATTATTCCTTATCGAGACTCTATATTCAATTTTAGTATTGTCTTCTTCCAGTCAAGAGAGCAGCAAGCCTATATATACAGTATTACAGTATTTTCATTACCATCGAGCTATAATCGATGGGCAGGCCCCTATTGGGCAACCTCTGATCAGATGGAAAGTTATATACCGAGCCTACTGTGGCCGAGCGCCTATGAGCGAGCCCAGCATGGTCGAGATACATAGCCTAGTATGGCCGAGCGCCTATGAGCGAGCCTACTATGGCAGAGCAGTTATATATACCGAGCCTTATAAGGCCGTACAATTATTTTACTTACTATATTGAAGGAGTTGAGTCAGTATCAGCAGGTAAGTATATCTCCAGATCATCTTTGACTCCCAGTTACTTCCAGTTATTATATTATCAGTTCAGTTTCGATTTTCAGTTATGTTATTGCCTTACATACTCGGTACATTATTTCGTACTGACGTCCCTTTTCCGGGGACGCTGCATTTCATGCATGCAGGTTCAGATAGACAGACGAGTAGACCTCCTCAGTAGGTGTTTCTAGAGTTTAGCCTGATCGGTAAGCTCCACAACCTTCAGAGTTATCGGGTCTAGGTTTTTGTGTGCATCTTATGTATATATTTATATATATAATATGGGTAGGTCGGGGCCCTGTTCCGATCACAATATATCTATCAGTAGAGGCTTGTAGACATATCCTGTTGGTTAGTGCAGTATGTTGGGTTTGTAGGCTTGGTATGTATAATTTGGTGGTTTGTCAGCTGTAGTAGCTATGACGGCCTTTTTAGCCTAGCTTTATATTGATGTTTAGTTAGCGCTAGTTTCCATTCAATTTTATATTTTGCTTCGCAAATTGTCTTGCAAGGTGGCCCCATGGCCAAAGTATGACATTATGTGTTCAGAGTCCCTTAGTCGCAATTTGGTACGCCAGGTTAGGTGAGGCACCGGGTGCTTGTCTCGCTCCTAGGTTCGGGGCGTGACAAACTTGGTATCAGAGCAGTTCTATCCTAGGGAGTCTACAAGCCGTGTCTAGTAGAGTCTTGTTTATAGATGTGTTGTGCACCACATTATATAAGCAGGGCACTACAGGGCATTTAGGAGTTGGTTACCCTTCTTTGAAATCCAAATCGTGCTACAGAACTGAGTTATAGGAAATTTGAATTAAACTTATGTGTTGGTGTTTGCATGCACAGATGACGGTGACTAGGAAGACTACGGCTAGCCAGAGGAGAGATACAGCAGTAGGTGAGGGGACCAGCAGGGTACCCCCAGTAGATGGGGCCCAGTCTGAGGCTCAAGGTGAGACCCCTACTCAGCCATTACCGGCTCCTCCACCAACTACGGAGATTCCTAGGGAAACCGCACATCCAGTTCCCCCTCCACTTCCATCAGATCAGGACTTGAGGAGTGCGGTGCATTTGTTGACACAGTTGGTAGCTACCCAGCAACAGGCTAGGGCATCAGCTAGTGCAGGAACTTCTGAGGGGTCTGGGAGTTCAAGGGTCCGAGAGTTTATTGCTTTGAGTCCCCCAGAGTTCACGGGGACAGATCAGAGGGAGGACCCGCAGGATTTCATAGATCAGCTTCACAGGATCTTTCGTGTTATGCATGCCACGGAGAAAGAGGCAGTTGAGCTAGCAGCTTTTCGACTCCGAGATATAGCCATCCTTTGGTACGAGGGATGGGAGAGGTCCAGGGGACGTGATGCACCTCCAGCTATTTGGGAGAATTTTTCAGATGCCTTCCTTGACCAGTACTTACCACGGGAGATCCGACAGGCTTGAGTCGATCAGTTTCTAGCCCTCAAGCAGGGTAATATGAGTGTTCGAGAGTATAGTCTCCGTTTTGACTCATTGGCCAGATATGCACCATCCATAATTACTACTATATGGGACAGGATTCACAGGTTTATAGCAGGGTTAGCCCCAGAGTTAACCGAGGCATGTGCCACCGCTGCATTGCAGGATAGTATGGATATCTCCCGGATTCAGGCATTTGCCCAGAATATAGAAAGGGGTAGGCGTCGGCAGCAGGGTACAGAGAGGGCTGAGCAAGGGCAACGTAAGAGGATGAGATTTCCCAGGTCTCAGGAGAAATATCAGGGTAGTTATAGGACCCAGTACTTCGGACGGCCACCTAGGCCTCCGCCACCTCAGTTACAGGGTTACAGGTATGACCGCTATAATCAGTCAGGACCAGGTGAGAGCTCACGGGCGTCAGGTTTGCAGCGACAGCGAGGATCTACGCAGACATGGTCACTTCCTCCACGGTGTGACATCTGTGGTAGAGGACACTTGAGCCAATGCCGAGCAGGTTCTGATGCTTGTTATACATGTGGGCGTCCAGGGCATATGATGCGGGATTGCCCAAATAGAGATTCGGGGGGAATGGCACAACCAGCGAGTTCAGCAACAGGATCATCTATGTCCGTGCATCCTTCAGGGCGCGAGTCTCAGTCTTCGGCTGGTAGAGGTCGGGGCAGAGGTAGAGGTTCCAGTTCAAGTGGTAATCAGAACCGTATCTATGCTTTAGCGGGTCGACGGGACCAGGAGTCTTCACTAGACGTTGTGACAGGTATATTAACCATTTGCTCTCACGATGCTTATGCTTTGATAGACCCAGGATCTACTTTATCGTATATTACCCCATTTGTCGCGAGGAAGTTTGGTATAGTGCCTGAAATACTAAGTGATCCTTTTGCGGTATCTACACCGGTCGGAGAATCAATTATTGCTAGACGGGTTTACCGAGGTTGTACGGTGACAATTTGTAGTCGTCAGACCTCAGCTGACCTAGTTGAGCTAGAGATGATGGATTTTGATGCTATCATGGGCATGGACTGGTTGGCAGCTTGCTATGCCACAGTTGATTGCCGAGCAAAGGCAGCCAGATTTCATTTTCCGGGTGAGCCAGTCCTTGAATGGGTAGGTAATACACCAACACCCAGAGGTAGGTTTATTTCCTATCTGAAGGCGAGGAAAATGATCGCAAAAGGGTGCATTTATCATATTGTGCGAGTTAGAGATGCAGATGCTGAGATACCTACACTTCAGTCTATTCCCGTAGTCAAAGAGTATGCAGATGTGTTTCCAGATGAGCTTCCAGGTATTCCTCCAGAGCGAGAGATTGATTTTAGCATCGATTTGCTTCCAGGAACTCAACCAATATCCGTCCCTCCGTATAGAATGGCACCTGGCGAATTGAAGGAGTTGAAGGAGCAGTTAAAAGATTTGCTGGAGAAAGGTTACATCAGGCCCAGTACCTCACCTTGGGGTGCACCAGTACTATTTGTGCGGAAGAAAGATGGCTCGCTGAGGATGTGTATTGATTATAGGTAGCTGAACAAGGTAACTATTAAGAATAAGTATCCACTTCCAAGGATCGATGACTTGTTTGATCAGTTGCAGGGGCTAGATGCTTTTCAAAGATAGATTTGAGGTCGGGGTACCACCAGGTCAGAGTTCGGGAAAAAGATATTCCGAAGACAGCCTTTAGGACCCGATATGGCCACTTCGAGTTCCTTGTCATGTCCTTCGGGTTGACTAATGCACCCGTTGTATTTATGGACTTGATGAATAGCCTATTCCGGCCATTTTTAGATCTGTTCGTGATAGTATTTATTGATGATATTCTGGTTTATTCCCGTTTAGAGGATGAGCATGTGGACCACCTGCGAGCGGTACTCCAAACCCTCTGTGATCGTAAGTTGTATGCTAAGTTTTCTAAATGTGAGTTCTGGTTGAAGTCTGTAGCATTCTTGGGGCATATTGTATCAGATGAAGGGATAAAGGTGGACACTCAGAAGATTGAGGCCGTGAAATCTTGGCCTAGACCTACCACTCCGACAGAGGTTCGTAGCTTTCTAGGCTTAGCAGGATACTATCGGAGGTTCGTAGAGGGTTTTTCTTCCCTTTCGGCACCATTGACGAAGTTGACACAGAAAGAAACTAAGTTTCAATGGACAGAGGCTTGCGAGCGGAGTTTCCAAGAGCTTAAGAACAGGTTGACCTCAGCTCCAGTTCTAACACTTCCAGAGGGTCTAGAGGGTTATGCCGTGTATTATGATGCATCAGGTGTCGGGTTAGGATGTGTCCTGATGCAACATGGGAAGGTAATTGCGTATGCTTCAAGGCAGTTGAGGAAGCACGAGAGGAATTATCCGACCCACGACCTCGAGTTAGCTGCGGTTGTCCATGCACTTAAGATATGGCGGCATTATTTATATGGTGTTCATGTTGATGTATTTACTGATCATAAAAGCCTACAATATATCTTCAAGCAGAAAGAGTTGAATTTGCGACAGAGGCGATGGCTTGAGTTATTGAAAGATTACGATGTTAACATTCTCTACCATCCAGGGAAAGCTAATGTTGTAGCAGATGCCTTAAGTCGCCGATCTATGGGTAGCTTAGCACATGTAGAGCCCAAGAAAAGACAATTAGCTAGAGAGATTCATCAATTGTCTTCGTTGGGGGTTCGGTTAGTAGATTCTGAGGATGGTGGAGTTGTACTCCAAAACACTACAAAATCATCCCTCATAGCGGAAGTCAAGGAAAGGCAGTACGAGGACCCAGAGTTGGTCGAGCTGAGAGAGCGAGTTCCGCAGCAGAAGAAGCCACTGTTAGAGCTAAAGGGAGATGGGGTTCTCAGATATAGGGGTCATTTGTGTGTTCCAGATGTAGCAGGGCTATGAGACAGGATTATGTCAGAGGCACATTATTCATGGTATTCCATCCATCCTGGGTCGACGAAGATGTATCATGACATTAAGGATGTGTACTGGTGGAATGATATGAAGAAGAACATTGCTGAGTTTGTCGCCCAATGTACTAGTTGCCAGCAAGTGAAGGTAGAGCACCAGAAGCCTGGAGGGCTAATGCAGACTATAGAGATCCCGACATGGAAATGGGAGGCGATAAACATGGACTTTATCACGGGTTTACCTCGTTCTAATCGTAAGTTCGATTCCATATGGGTGATAGTCGATAGGCTCACGAAATTAGCTCACTTCCTACCGGTCAGATCTACATATACAGCAGAAGATTATGCAAAGTTATATATTAAGGAGATAGTGCGGCTACACGGAGTACCAGTTTCTATTATATCTGACTGTGGGGTTCAGTTTACAGCACATTTTTGGAGGTCATTTCAGAGAGGTCTAGGGACTCAGGTGAATCTCAGCACAGCTTTTCATCCACAGACTGATGGACAAGCCGAGCGCACAATTCAAACGCTCGAGGATATGTTACGAGTATGTGTGTTGGATTTTAAAAGAAGTTGGGATGAACATCTACCTCTTGTCGAGTTTGCATATAATAACAGTTACCACTCCAGTATTCAGATGGCTCCGTACGAGGCTTTGTATGGGCGTAAGTGCAGATCTCCTATAGGGTGGTTTGATGTTGGGGAATCTGGGTTATATGGGCCAGACCTGGTTCAACAGGCCATAGAGAAAGTAAAGCTTATCCGGGAGCGACTGTTGACAGCTCAGAGTCGTCAGAAGTCATATTCTGACGTGCGGCGACGAGACTTAGAGTTCAGGATTAATGACTGGGTATTCTTAAAGGTATCACCTATGAAGGGCATGATGAGGTTTGGCAAGAAAGGCAAGCTTAGCCCACGGTATATTGGGCCTTATAGGATCATTCGGAGAGTGGGCCAAGTAGCTTATGAGTTAGAGTTGCCCTCAGAATTGGAGTCTGTCCATTCGGTTTTTCACGTATCTATGCTACGAAAGTGCATTGGCGATCCTACCCGAGTGGTGCCCACGGATGATGTACAGATTACAGAGGACTTGTCATACGAGGAAATTCCAGTTGCCATCCTAGACCGACAAATCCGCAATCTACAAAATAAGGAGGTAGCTTCCGTAAAGGTTTTATGGAGGAGCAAGAATGTAGAAGAGATGACGTGGGAATCGGAGGAAGAAATGAAGTCTAAATACCCCCACCTATTTCAAACTGAAGATATGGCTCGAGATGGGATGCTACAACACAGCTCTATTCAGGCTAGCAGGTCATCAGGTAAGCTTTTATTTTTCACTTTTAGTATTTATGATTTACGGTTGGTGAGGCAAAGTGTTGCTATTTATAAACATTGGCCATGTGTGGCATGCATAGTATGTTTTCTGGCTATGTACAGGTTGGTGTTAACCTAGTGTACGAAGGATACTCTGGCAAAAGTTTCCAAAGTCTCTAAGAGTAAACATTCGAGGACGAATGTTCCCAAGGGGGGAATGATGTTACACCCTATATTTTCGTACGTAAAAATGCATCGTAAGAAAACTAATGTAGGACCAAAAATGAGATAATATTTAAAAGTACATAAAGTAATTTAATCATGTTACCTCTGAGGTTACAAATATTGAAGATCATGAACAACAAGTACAAAGAGGGTTGCACGGTTCAGAAGCTAAAGCAATTGAAGAAAATAATGTTTCGTCGAAAGTCGACAAGTTGGGAATGTTATAACATATACCTTTGGGGTGAGACTAGGGTGCTTAAAATGATAAGGAGATTATGTTATGATGTATGTTAGTCGTATGACATCCGTGTGTTATGTTTTGAAGTCAAGCGAGTTGTGGAACAAAAGTCGATGAAAGTCATCACAAGTTACATTCATAAGTTTTACTGAAACTTTGGGTCAAATGTAACTGCGATTGTCTCCCAATATACTTAGAGTTATGGGGTGTTCCACCCATCAAATTAAAGATCTATGAGTATATTTTCCAACTCATTAAACCGTTTGTCAATACGACATTGGAGTAGAAAGATATGGGCATTTGTGCAATACTGCGCAAGCTGCTAGGTGACAAGTAGGTGTGTCACCTACTTGCTTAAATGAGAGCCCAAAAAAATGGGCCATTTCGGGTCGTCCAAAGAGGCCTTTTAAGGGCCTATTTTCTTCATATATTAGACTTAAAATAGAGCATAATAACCAGACATAAGCTCTGCAAAGAATCCTCCCAAAAATTTCCCACAAACCCTAATTGATTTTCTCTCCCTTTCAAGTTCCAATTGGAGGTAAAACCTAGAGTTTGAAGAACCAAGATAAGAGCTGAGTTATCCAACAAATAAGGTGAGTTTACTTCTCTCTTTCATCCAATTTTTCTTCTGTAAATTCATGGTAAGTCGTTCTATACTTGTAAGAACTCACGGGACGGTGATCGGAAGCCGTGAGTTCGAGTTATTCACTTGTAGCGGACTGTTTTGTGGACTGTTTTGTGTTGCTGTTGGGCTGCGTGTTTTACTACTGTTTTGTGGAGTTTTGGAGGAGGAAGGGGGTTTATAAACACCATATAAATGTAGGGTGGTTGGCTGGTCATTTGTCATAACATTTTCGGGTCGTTTGACACTACTACAGTGGTCGTTTTGTGTACGAAGAGATTGGGGTGTGTTGGGCTGTTTTTTAGTATTTGATGGTGTATATAGGGCTGGAAAATGATGTATATATGTTGTTATTGTTCTGTTTTTGTATTGTTGGTGTTATCTTGAATTTGGAGGAAGTAAGGATTATAGGGGAGATGCTGCCCGTTTTAATACAAAATAAGTTTGTCGTTCGTTGTGCGATAGTTTTACCTTTCGTAACTTAATGATAGTATTATTATCATTCTTGTAGGTTAAGGTGCGAAGAGGTGAGTTCAACTTGGTGATTGGAAAGATTGTGATAAGGTATGTTAAGGCTAAGCCTTCCTTCATTTTGGCATGATCTCGTAGCTACATGTGTTAGTAATGAGACAAAAAGAGAAATTCATATTCATGAATTTATTCACACTATTCTAGTCTCATAAGTTACAATATTATTCCTTATCGAGACTCTATATTCAATTTTAGTATTGTCTTCTTCCAGTCAAGAAAGCAACAAGCCTATATATACAGTATTACAGTATTTTCATTACCATCGAGCTATAATCGATGGGCAGGCCCCTATTGGGCAACCTCTGATCAGATGGAAAGTTATATACCGAGCCTACTATGGCCGAGCGCCTATGAGCGAGCCCAGCATGGTCGAGATACATAGCCTAGTATGGCCGAGCGCCTATGAGCGAGCCTACTATGGCAGAGCAGTTATATATACCGAGCCTTATAAGGCCGTACAATTATTTTACTTACTATATTGAAGGAGTTGAGTCAGTATCAGCAGGTAAGTATATCTCCAGATCATCTTTGACTCCCAGTTACTTCCAGTTATTATATTATCAGTTCAGTTTCGATTTTCAGTTATGTTATTGCCTTACATACTCGGTACATTATTTCGTACTGACGTCCCTTTTCCGGGGACGCTGCATTTCATGCATGCAGGTTCAGATAGGCAGACGAGTAGACCTCCTCAGTAGGTGTTTCCAGAGTTTAGCCTAATCGGTAAGCTCCACAACCTTCGGAGTTATCGGGTCTAGGTTTTTGTGTGCATCTTATGTATGTATTTATATATATAATATGGGTAGGTCGGGGCCCTGTTCCGATCACAATATATCTATCAGTAGAGGCTTGTAGACATATCCTGTTGGTTAGTGCAGTATGTTGGGTTTGTAGGCCTGGTATGTATAATTTGGTGGTTTGTCAGCTGTAGTAGCTATGACGGCCTTTTCAGCCTAGCTTTATATTGATGTTTAGTTAGCGCTAGTTTCCATTCAGTTTTATATTTTGCTTCGCAAATTGTCTTGCAAGGTGGCCCCATGGCCAAAGTATGACATTATGTGTTCAGAGTCCCTTAGTCGCAATTTGGTACGCCAGGTTAGGTGAGGCACCAGGTGCTTGTATCGCTCCTAGGTTCGGGGCGTGACAAACTTGGTATCAGAGCAGTTCTGTCCTAGGGAGTCTACAAGCCGTGTCTAGTAGGGTCTTGTTTATAGATGTGTTGTGCACCACATTATATAAGCAGGGCACTACAGGGCATTTAGGAGTTGGTTACCCTTCTTTGAAATCTAAATCGTGCTACAGAACTGAGTTATAGGAAATTTGAATTAAACTTATGTGTTGGTGTTTGCATGCACAGATGACGGTGACTAGGAAGACTACGGCTAGCCAGAGGAGAGATACAGCAGTAGGTGAGGGGACCAGCAGGGTACCCCCAGTAGATGGGGCCCAGTCTGAGGCTCAAGGTGAGACCCCTACTCAGCCATTACCGGCTCCTCCACCAACTACGGAGATTCCTAGGGAAACCGCACATCCAGTTCCCCCTCCACTTCCATCAGATCAGGACTTGAGGAGTGCGGTGCATTTGTTGACACAGTTGGTAGCTACCCAGCAACAGGCTAGGGCATCAGCTAGTGCAGGAACTTCTGAGGGGTCTGGGAGTTCAAGGGTCCGAGAGTTTATTGCTTTGAGTCCCCCAGAGTTCACGGGGACAGATCAGACGAACTTGCTCGCATGATCAAAATATAAAAATAATATCTAGAACTACGAATCAAACATCAAAACGCATGAATTTCAAATAAAAGTTCAAGAATCTTGCAACCAAGCGTCTGAATCCCATCAAATCAACTCCAAATGATTCCAAATTTTGCAGACAAGTTTCAACATCAAAACGAACCTATCCATGTCCTAAAACAAATTCTGAATCCGATAACAAAAAGTCAAACTTGGGAAATCTTCTAAGCCTCAAATTGCCAACTTTCGACAAAAAAACAAAAATTAACCTACAGACCTCCGAATTCGATTCTGGGCATACGCTCAAGTCCCAAATCACGATACGAACCTATCGGAGCCATCAAAATACCATTTCGGGGTCATTTTCACAAAAGTCAATCTTTGGTCAACATTACTAAATTAAGCATCTAAGTCAAGAACCAAAGGGTCCAAATCAACCCAAAACTTTACCGGAACAAAATTAACCAACCCGCAAGTCATAAAATCACAAATACACATGTGTGAAGCATCAAAAAGGAAAACGGGATGCAATTACACAAAATGACTTGTCCGGTCGTTATAGTTTCTTCAAGCATACATGGTACCACATTAAGAAAATGAGCTCCAAATTCTGTTTTGATTGAAGCATTACATCTATATCATAATTATGGAGCCGTAGCAAAATGAATCGTCGAATTTGGTGCAAAAAATGATCCGCAAACACGGAAATTACAACTAGAAAACAGCAGGTGCGACTTTTTGGGTTCAAAAGCGGAATTGCCATTATATAAAAAAACACATTGCGTTATTTTGGTATTTTGAGCATATCATAAGTTCTAGAGCTCCGATTGAGGTTATTTTCGTGACGTTCTTCTCGTCTTTTCATGGGTGTCAGTATCTAACCTCAATTTTTATATTTTAACATGATTATAGTAGTTTATTTGTGAATTGATCCTTATTTTAATTGGAGATTTAAGGGTTTTATCAAAAACATTTCTAAAGTTAATAATTGAGTTTTGGACATCGATTCAGAGTCGGAATTGGATGAAATTAGTATGGTTGAACTTGTATATTAATGGATTGTTAGAATTTATGAGTTTTGTCGGGTTTCGAGGTGCGGGCCTGGGTTGACTCTGAGTATTTGATTAAAGATTCGACCTTTATCGCTTTGGTTTTTTTCCTATTGCATTATTTGATATTTTTGAGTTACTTTTGGCTAGTTTCGAGCTGTTTGGAGGTTGATTCGCGTGGGATGGCATTTTTAGAGCATTTTTTGGCTTTCTCGGTATTTGTTTTAGCTTGTTTTAGTAACATATCTAAACTTTGATTTGAGGGTAATTAACCCTGGGAATTATGTTACATGAGATGTATTGAGGTGACGCATATGCTAGGTGATGGGCGTGCGTGCATGCACCAAGATGTTCATGATTTGAGTGGACTTTAAACTATTACCGGACTTGTTTCACTATCATTCTTTATTATACATGTGTTTTCTTTACTCACTTTATTATTTCAGCTTTAATTCATATTAGAAATCATGTTTAGGCTATGTGCTTATTTGGTTGAGATGTAATGGAGCTATTCTTGTTGTTTAGAATTGTACGTTATAACCGTGGTTATTTACTTAGTCATGATTCCTCATTTGCATGTCATATCTCAGTCTCCGAACATTAATCATTTGCTACATCATACGTGTCGTTGTCTTTCACATGCGATATTATTTGGGCTGAGTTTTGTGAGATTGTAAGCCCTTGAGACTTGATTTGTTGTTGATTGATGTGGGTCGTAGAGCTGTGTTGTGAGTGATATATTAGTTGAGTTTCACGCCGCAATATGCCTTATTGTCTATTGAGTGTTATTTGGATCGGGTTGCGCAATAGGGCATATTGGCTTTATTATTATTATTTGGATCGCGTTGCACACTGCAACATGCCATATTGGCTTATGATTAGCGCTTGGGTAGGATTCTCCCCTCCGGAGTCTGACGTGCTAGTAGTGGGCGCATGCACAATGATATATACGCGTGCTTTGTTGAGGGGCTTTTGAGCCAGGCACCTGTATAGTACTGAGTGATTGTGTATGTGATGGGATAAGGGCATTTGAGCCAGGCCCCTTGAGTGTGTTGAGAGTGAGTGTACTTGATGATTTCATTGGGATATTATTGACTTGACATGTATATTTGACATGTAGTCATAGAAATGTATTTTCCACATACTAGTTGATAAACAGATGATATTGACTTGAGCTGTATATTTGACATGTAGGCATAGGGAGGTATTTTCCTCATGCTAGATGGCAACATGATGTTATTGACTTGACATGTATATTTGACATGTATGCATAGAGATGTATTTTCCTCATGCTAGTTGGTAAATAAAATGTCTTATCTGTTGTGGACAATTTGGGAAAAGTCATAATTCTCTAATAAACTCATATTTTAGTGACTTCGGTGAAAGGTTCGGCCTTTAATTGTTAAACTTGTAAAGCATGTCTAATTTTTCGTATTTGGGAATGAGTTGAATATGATAATTCTTGTGAGTTATTTACTATTACTGTCATCAGTATACCCTATGTTGTTATTGATTATTGTTGTTGGACACTAACTTTCCGAGCTCATCACGGCTTTCAACCTGAGGTTAGGTTTGTTACTTATTGAGTAAATGGGGTCGGTTGTACTCACACTACACTTCTGCACTGTGAGTGTAGATCTTGGAGTCGATGATGTGGATGAAGAGAGCTGGTGTTAATGATATACATGTTGTCCGGATATAGCTACCACTTTCCCTTGGTAGTTTAGATTGAAATTTTGTTTAGATATATTTCAAATATATGTCGTATTTATTTTTATACCAACTTTATTAATCTAAGTCTTAGTGGCTCATGACTTGTACTACCAATCCTTGGGGTATTATTTGGAAATCCAGTTATTTCACTTGTAAATTTCTTATTATTCTCATTATAATTATATTGACTATTGTTTGGCTTACCTAGCGGGTTGGGTTATGTGCCATCACGGCTAAGTAGATTTTAGGTCGTGACAAGAAAACACTAGGTTCGTAGGGTCTACGAGTCATGAGCAAGTGCCTAGTAGAGTCTTGTGGATCGGTATGTTAACGTCCATACCTATCTTCGAGAGGCTATAGGGCATGTAGAAAAATTTACCATCCTTCTTTCCTCATCGTGCGGCATTGATTCAGATTGAAGTGTATCTCTTGAAATCCCTTCCAGTCACTCGTATGTTATATGATCTCTCGGTATCAGCTGTGCATCGACGGCTTGTGATTCCATGGATGAGGTGCGAGATGTGTCTTCTGTATTTTGGTGATGGGCTATTCTAGAGGACTTGAGGCCAGGTTCAGACCACAGCTTGGACTCGGTAGTTTCAGTTGTGTAGGTATGTGCTTTGAACTTATATGTCTTGTAGTGTCCCTAGGTGTGGGATTGATGGCTTAGTGAGTGGTTGGGTAGTAATATGATGAGTATTATGTGACTGGGGTTTGTGCTTAGATGGTTTAGATGTGACAAGAAAAGTTTGTTTGGGATGTGAAAAAGGCCATGGATGCTTGATTCCTGTCTTGATGTATTGTACAGTCTTCAGTTATGAAGGTGTTAGGGATATTTCATGTTGCTCACTTATGGAACGAAGTAGATTTATATGTCTTCATGACGAGTTTAGAATCGGGAGGATTTAGCGATTTCTTAGTGGTTACAACCAAGATGAAGTCATAAAGAGATACCAGTTTGAGGCTGAGTAGGTCGGTTATCACTTGCGGGGTAGTCTACGGATGTGTGATTCTTATGATGTTTCTATGGAGAGTTTCTTTCTAGTAGTGGGTTACATGTGTTGTAATTTGATTTTGGATCGCTTGAAAGAGCTCGCACGACTATCGCAAGGATGGATATGCGATTAGCAGATGATTTGAGGTACTTTTTGATTAGTGCTACATGATCTTATGAAGGATTTGTTGAATTGTTGTGCGGGATTATGGCAGTGATGGAGTAAGTGTATTATGGTTTATCATATATTATGTTCTGTGGCTTTGAGCCAAGTGGGGGAGTCTGCTATCGATTATCAGATTTCATGGTTATTTGTTATATTGGTTTTGGTCTGAGGCATATTTGAGGATTAGTTGTGACCTGAAGAGGTTTTCTTTGAGGATGACTTGAGCAAGGGTTGTTGGATGCATGATATACTATACTTTGTGGGAATACTGGAAATCTTGTAACGATTCGGGTTTGTTATTCGTGGTGGAGATAGTGAGCATGGAGTAGGGATTTACTCGATTTATTAGAGATGTGAAGTACTTCTTTAGGCATTTGGGTGCTAATGGAGCACAAGTCGTTCGGCTCATTTTGGCAGTGTATTTGAGATTAGAGGAGGGTGGATGACTATCAAGAAGGTTCTAATGGGTTCAAAATTCATATGTGGTATTTGAGGAATTTCCGTATTTGTAAATGGTTAAGATATGACATTTGCATTGGATAGTGTCGGGACACGCAGTACTTTTGTATCATTATGGATTCTACATTTCAATATTAGAGAGGTTAAGGAAACAACTTTAAATTCACATAAGTTCTCTTCAGATTGGGTATCTCGAATGCAGTATTTTCGGGGGCTTAAGAGAGAATATAGTAGCTTATGGGCTTTAGGACGATGGGGTTTCATGCTAGGATCTCTTGCGGTGAGCTTTGGGTAAGGATCATGGTGAACTGACAAGGATGAGTGTTGACTTGAAGGCAATTCAAAAGGAACTGGGAGAAATAGGACAACTTGGTGGTAGGTTGGATCAGCATGGCAATGGATATGATCGGTTCTTTTGTTTCTTATGATATGATAGGCTTTATCGGTGTTTTGTGGCAATAATCTTGGGTTGGTGACCTGCATGACTTGGTTGAGTTAGAGGGATTCATTTATGATGACTTGGTCTTGTGCTAAAGGGTTTTGAAGAGTTCTCAATGATTTCTACCAGTGCTTGAGATGGATGTCTTCTACCGGCATGAGGAATGTGTTGCGTGTTGTGATTTTATGTTGGATGGGAGTCAAGTGAAAGGTTTCTAGCAGACGGAATGTGTATCATATTTGTGATTTGGGGTTGATAATGGGGTTCTCATGTTTTCCTATGATGGCGTGATGGATGCGGTGTGACGTATGGGTTTGAGATTTGCATGTATGAATTTATAGTTTTGTTTTGAAGGGAAGGTCATGATTTCTAGAAGGCATAGATAGTTTCAGACGTTTAGAAGTATGCTGGAACTATCAGGTATCACCTAATAAGGGTGCGCATTTCAGAAGGCACACCGTGTTTTGACTTGCGGATGCTTGACTTGTATTACGATAAATCGCCTGGCTGGTTGACTACTGATGTTCAAATTTTTCTAAGTGGCATAGAAGAATTAAGGAAGTATTTCTTGTGAGATGATTGTGCTTGAGATTAGTTATTTGGATAGTCGAGTCAGGATCAGATATGGATATTTTTGTATCCTTGTGATTTAAAGACCGAGAGTCTTAGAGGTGGACTATTCCTTGGTTGTGCACTATGAAGATATGGCTAGAGTTAGACAGCTGATGGTATGTGTTATGGATAGGTTTCAGTGGATCTTTGGAAGGTTATCTACCTATTTTGGGAGGATCGGAATCGATTAGAGGTCACTGGTAGGCCTAATGAGAATGTGTATTCTACATCAAGTCTAGGCCTAATGAGAATGTGTATTCTACATCAAGTTGGATTTGTTTACTCAACACAGCTGTTGTTGAGGGGTGTGTCATCGGTTAGAGTTGATCTTGTTCGTGTCTGATATGTTCCGTGAGTTACACTCCTATACTACGATGGGTTGTGAGACTGTTGACTGTTTACACACATTATGCGTATCTATTTGGGCATAGTGACGGAATTTGAGCGAGATGACTCTTAGGGTATTGAATTGTTGGTGGCACTTTGTTTATAATCTTCCTGTTGGTGATATATTGTGCTATATGTTTCTCCATAGTTATGGTCATACCCTTCTTGTGTTTGTTGTTGATATGCATATGGTTGTTGATTGTGAGCATTATGGCTCGAGGTATTCCATATGGACCGATGTTTGGATTAGGCCACGCATCGTGGCAGAGTTATGTTGGGATATGATCCTCTGTGCTTATATCGTGTGATTTGTTCCTCTCCTGTGTGATGGGCTCACAACATTGCTCTTTGTGGTGCTATCTATTGAGCTTGCGGGATGGTTCTCGCATCTAATTCTCTTTCCATCATTGGCTACATTCGAGTTGTTGTTTGCTTGGTGCATGGATTTCATGGTATGTGACACTAGGTGGTATTGGTATGGAATGTCAGTCGAGTAGCCTGTACTGGATTAGGTGAGGTTATTGGACCTAGAATGAGCGTTATTGGATTGGATTAAGGAAAGTTGGGGGAATAATGTCATTTGTTACCTTAGAATTTGGCTATGGTTCTTGTCGGGCGAGAGGGCTCTATGACTTATTGATCTGAAGTGTGGTTATGAGTTTCTGCATGTTTCCTTCATCCTTGGCAATATACGAAGGTTCAGAATGAGATTTTTTTTAATATGAGGTACATTACTGGTATCGGGTTTGTGATAGGCAGTTATTGTGGCCGCGAGTTTTGCTATGAGCATATGAGTTATGCGGTATATCATGTGATTATATCTTGGGTTGTGGTTATGGCTTAATACAGCTTGTTCAGACTTGCTCGGTGTTTAGATGCGAGAATCGGGTCTTACAATAGATTTAGGATGTTGGACATCTGATTCGAAGGTTTATCTACTAAGGTTAAAGTAAGGATCATCAGTTATGTTGGGTTGTCATGCTTACAAGGTTTGGAGTGACGTGGATCACCCATGAGTATTGTATGGTGAGTTGATTCAGTGATTTGATGGCTCTGTTACGGCTCTTGGCACGTTCGAGTACGAACGTACGTTTAAGTGGGAGAGAATGTAATGACTCGGCCGCCGTTTTGAGCATTTACATCCACTTCGGTGGTTTGAGATCATGAGTAGTTTCATATGGTGTATTGCGACTTATGTATATCGTTGATTTTGGTTTTCGAGTGATTCCAGATTGATTTTGAAGAATGATTCTCAACTAGGAAGCTTTAAGTTGGAAGAGTTTACCAAGTTTGACGTATATGTATTTGACTTCGGATCAGAGTTTTTATGGTTCCGTTAGGTCCGGATGGTGATTTTGGACTTGGGCGTATGACCGAATTTGCATTTTGATGTTTCTAGAAGGTTTTGGCTATAATTGCGAAAAGTTGGCAATTTGAAGGTTTGGAAAGTTTATAGGTTTGACCGGGAGTTGACTTTGATGTTATCAGATTCAGATTATTGTTCTGAGAGTTGGAATATGTTTGTTATGTCATTTGTGGCTTATGTGCAAAATTTGAGGTTATTCTGAATTGATTTGATATGGTTCGACACGAGTTTTTGATGTTGAAAGTTCATTAGTTCCTTAAGCTTGAGTTGCGGCATGATTCGTGGTTTTGATGTTATTATGTGGGATTTGAGTCCTCGAGTAGGTCTGTATTATGTTTTGGGAGTTATTGGTATGTTCGTATGTGGTCCCGAGGGGCTCGAGTGAATTTAGGATTGTGTTGTGCTCGTTTTTTATGTTTCGACGTCGTTTCTTCAAGCATAAATGGTACCACATTAAGAAAATGAGCTCCAAATTCTGTTTTGATTGAAGCATTAGATCCTTATCATAATTATGGAGCCATATTAAATGAATCATCGATTTTGGACATCGTATGAGGGAGTTATTCCCATTTTAGTGTCAGAGAAGATAACTGTTACTGATGCTTTGCAGATGCGAAGTGGGTTCCGCATTTGCAACCCCGTAGGTGCGAAATATTGTCTGCAAAATCAGAAATGAAATTTGGAAAACCGTAGGTGCGGCTTTTGTGTGCAAAAACAGAAATCCTTGTGTATAAAAAATCAGACTACGTTCTTTTGGTATTTTGAGCATATCTTGAGTTTTAGAGCTCCGATTGAGGTGATTGTCATGATGCTCTTCTTGTCTTTACATGAGATGTATTGGGGTGATGCACATGCTAGGTGACTGGCGTGTGCGCATCGAGATGTTCATGCTTTGAGTGGACTTTAGATTATTACTTATTTTACTATCAAGCTTTATTATATTCATATTTTCTTTACTCACTTGATTATTTGAGCTATGATTCATGCTAGATATCATGTTTAGGATATGTGCTTATTTGGTTGGGACGTAATGGAGCTATTCGTTTTGTTTTGAGTTGTACGATGCAACTGCGGTTGTTTACTCAATCATGATTCCTCATATGCATGTCATATCTTAGTCTCTGAACATTAATTATATGCTACATCATGCGTGCTGTTGTCTTTCATATGCGATATTGTTTGGGCTGTGTTCTGTGAGATTGTGATCCCTTGATACTTGAGTGTTTGTTGACTGATGTGAGCCGTAAAGCCGTGTTGTGAGTGATATATCGATCGAGTTGCACGCCACAACATGCCATATTGGCTATTGAGTGTTATTTGGATCGGATTACATGCTGAAACAGGCTATAATGGCTTTATTGTTATTTGGATCAGGTTGCACGCCTCAACAAGCCATATTGGCTTATAATTAGTGCTTGGGCACGATCCGCCCCTCCGGAGTCTGACATGCCAGCAGTGGGAACAGGCACAATGATATATACACGTGCTTTGGTGAGGGGCTTTTGAGCCAAGCACCTTGAGTGTGCTGAAAGTGAGTGTACTTGATGATTTCATCGGGATATTATTAACTTAACATGTATATTTAACATTTAGCCATTGAGATGTAATTTTCTCATGCTAGCTGATAAACAGATGATATTGACTTGACATGTATATTTGACATGTAGGCATAGGGATGTATTTTCCTCATGATAGATGGCAACTTGATGTTATTAACTTCACATGTATATTTGACATGTAGGCATAGAGATATATTTTTCTCATGTTAGTTCGTAAATGAAATGTCTTATCTGTTGTGGACAGTTTGGGAAAACTAAAAGTTTTCAGATAAACTCATATTTTAGTGACTTCGGTGAAAAGTTCGGCCTTTAACTATTAAACTTGTAAAGCATGACTAATTTTTCGTATTTGGGAACGACCTGAATATGATAATTTATGTGAGTTATTTACTATTACTATCATTATTTTACCATGTGTTGTCATTGATTACTGGTGTTGGACACTGACCTTCTTCCGAGCTCATCACTGTTTTCAACCTGAGGTTAGGTTTGTTACTTATTGAGTACATAGGGTCGGTTGTATTCATACTACACTTCTACACCTTGCGTGCAGATCTTGGAGCCGATGCTACGGGTGAAGAGAGCTGGCGTTGAAGATGTACCTACTGTCCGGATATAGCTACCGGTTGCCTTTGGTAGTTAATATTTAAATTATGTTTAGATACATTTTAAACAGATGTTGTATTTATTTTCATACCAACTTTGTAAATCTAAGTCTTAGTGGCTCATGACTCGTACTACCAATCATTGGGGTATTATTTGGAAATCTAGTTTTTTCATTTGTAAATTTCTTATTAATCTCATTATAATTGTATTGACTATTGTTTGTCTTACCTAGCGGGTCAGGTTAGGTGCCATCACGACTAAGTGAATTTTAGGTTGTGACACTCGAATGGATCAATTATCGTGTCACCAACCAAACACAAAGTTGAAAAGTGTTTAGGATGAGGTCCAATACGCTCCAACTCTAAAATCACTTTACTTTTGACATCCTCATATGTATACATATTAGAGTCTTCAAATGTAATATTATCTACTTCCTCACATGACTCTAGTGTACTTTTCTCAAAATTGACATCATCAATAAAAATATGGTCGAAGGATTGACTTTCCATTTTTAGCTCTTCAATTTGGGGTATAAGCTCATTTTCAGCTCACACAACTCAGAACTATTTTGTTAGTCATTAGACGTAAAATCCTTTGCACGCAATTGAGCCTCAAGTTGTGAATAGAACTACCAAATTGGTCTATCTATTGTCTCAATTCAGTTATTCCTTCTATCGTAATTTTCTCACGGAGACTTCCATATTCTTATAATAATTTCATGTGCATATCAAGAATGCGAACATCATATTCCACATCATCCAATTTGTTAATCCTGTCAAACTCACAAGCATTATTAAAATAATCATAAGAAGGGATTGGAGTAGGACACTTAGGATAATTATTCCAATTTCCACAACAAATAGTACACGATTGAGATGGTGCACACAACTCGGTCCTAAAAATATTTTTACGATGTTGCCACAAGTGGGGTCCTTTACAATACGGACAAGGATCACAAAAACAAGAATGCTTACTATTCCACCACTTTTCATTCAAAGATGCCATGTAAACAAAATGTAATACTAACTACACTAAACAACAATTAAAAACTTTCATAGATGAAAAGTAAAAAATCTAATCTAGTAAAATAGTTAATTTCTAAGTCCCTGACAACGACGCCAAAACTTGTTGCTCCAAAACGCACATGCAAGTATACATGGTCGACAAGTAATAAAGTGATAAGTTGAGTATCGTTCCCACGAGGACTTGTGATTAACTATTAACTAAATAAAACTCAAACAATTAATTTGTAACGACCCTACCGGTCGTTTTATGTAATTGCACCCCATTACCCTTTTTTATGCTTCACACATGTGTGTTTATGATTTTATGGCTTGTGGGGTCGGTTAGTTACGTTTCGGGTTGATTTGGACCCTTTGGTTATTGACTTAGAACTTTAAATTAGAAATGTTATCCAAACTTTGACTTTTGAGAAAACGACTCTGGAACTTTGTTTTTATGGCTCTGATAGCTTCGTATCGTGATTTTGGACTTAAGTGTATAATCTGAAATTGATTTCGGAAGTCTGTAGGTTGATTTATAATGATTTGCCAAAATTTGACAATTTGAAGTTGAAAGGTTTGACCGTAGGTTGACTTTTAGCTATCGAGTTCAGAATTTTATTTTGGGACTTGGAATAGGTCCGTTATGGTATTTAGAACTTGTATACAACATTTGGTGCCATTTGGAGTTGATTTGATAGGATTCGGACGTTTAGTTGTAATTCTAGAAATTCTTGAACTTTACTTTGAAATTCATGCATTTTAGTATTTAATTCGTAGTTTAAATATTATTTTTATGTTTTGATCGCGCGAGCAAGTTCGTATGACGTTTTCAAACTTTTGTGGAGGTTTAGTTTGGATCTCCGAGGGCTCAGGTGAGTTTCGTACATGTATCAGAGTGTTTTGGATTGAAAACCAGAAATCATGTGTGCAGTAGCCTCTGGTGTCACATTTGTGAACACCAGGTTCGCAATTGCGAGCTTAGAATGGGGGCCTAAGGTATCGCAATTGCGATACCTGGCTCGCAGTGTCGGAGTAGCTTCAGGTATAGGGTAGTTTGCATTTGCGACAAAACAGTTGTATTTGCGATAGAGACAGGCTTCGCAAATGTAAAACCAGAGGCGCAATCGCGACCTCCTCATAGGACTGACAGTGGACGCATTTGCGAGAAATACTTCACAATTGTGAGGGTTCATAATTGCGAACCCATGTCGCAATTGCGACATCTGCTGCCGATCAAAAGGGCTGGAAGACGGGATTTCATCTCTCATTCTCACATTTTTGAATCCTAGACTCGGTAGGAGGCGATTTGGAGAAGGGCTTTTCTCCTACAAATTTTGGGTAAGTGATTCTAATCTATTTCTAATCATATTCCATCAACATATCTTAGATTTTAGAATCATAATCTTGTGAATCAAAGTAAAAATTTGTGAAACTTTGTTAAGTTTTTGAAAACAAAGAAATTGAATTTTGAGAGTCGATTTAGACTCGAATTTTGAAACTAAACACATATATGAACTTGTGGGATCATGGGTTGATGGAATCTACCATTGGACCCGGATTTTAACCCGGCGGGCCACGAGTTGACGTTTGTTGACTTTTTGGAAAAAGTGTAAAGATCATAGCTTTTTCTATTGTAATTGATTTTTCTAGCATTGTTTGATGATATTAAGTCGATTTTGGTTAGATTTGAGCCTTGTGGAAACGAATTTTAAGGGAAAAACTATTTCCGTGTGTTGAATTAGCCTAGCTGAGGTAAGTGTCTATCCTAACTTTGTGTGGGAAAACTACCCCTTAGGATTGGTATTGATTGATTCATTTGTGTTATGTAAAAGCTGTGTGCGCAAGGTGACGAGTGGGTACACGGGTTGTACGTGGTATTTGACCGGTTTAGACTACTTAGACTCTTTCCATGCTTTAATTTAATTGTCATATCATGTTCTAAATTCTCATGGTTAATCTATTCTTACTTGTGTTATTCTATCCTTACATGCCTTAAATGATTTCGTTAACACTTGTTATACATTCTAAGTGATAAATTGTTCTCATGCTTTAGTTGAACTTGTTGCCTCTATTATTGTTACATGTTATCTCTTTCATTGTTGATTATCATTACTTGAAATTATTGTTCATGTTATCACTTTCATTATTGATTATCATACTTGATGTTATTGTTCATGTTATCTCTTTCCTTGTTGATTTCCATTATTTGAAGTTATTGTTATACGTTATCTCTTCCATTGTGAGTTATTCTTATTTAATGTCGTGGTTATACATTATCTCTCATTGTTGAGTTATTGGTGTTGAAGCTGTGAAGGTCATTATCACGTTGAGGCAAAATTGTTGTTGTTGAAACATCTTCCTTGTTGAGCATTTAACTTTCATTGTTGTTGTCGATATTCTTATACACATTGTGGTAGAGCCACAGGCCATTGTTATGGAAACATTGATGTTGTTGATTGTTGGCAAGTTGTGACATATGGGCATTTGTGGTACGAGTTATTATTATGATGTGTTATTGACGCGCATACGGTGGTATAAGGCTTGGGGTTAATGTGCATACGGCGGTATAAGGTGGGACTTATGTGCATGTTGCTTGTAGGGTAAATACATGAAGCCACGCAGTGTCATAAGGTGGGCTAAAGTGCGTGTAGCTATTTCGGGAAAAACTATTTTCAAAACCTATTTCAAATGTAAGGCTCACGCGGCGGTATAAGGAAAGATTATGATTGAGATTGTGTTTGTGAATACGAGGCAGTACCTCAGTTGTGATTCTTGATACATATACACGAGGTGGTACCTCGGTGGTGATTCATATTGTACACGAGACAGTACCTCGTTGTGATTCTTGTTGTTTTGTTCTTCCTTGTTTTGTCAGTTATTGTCCGAATATGATTGTTTTGGTTCTCTTTAACTGATTTCTTTATGTTATTTTTGTGCTCCTGATTTTGGTATTAGTTCATGCTGTTAACTATTTCGTATCAGTTATTTCTCCGCTTTCTATTATTTATCCTTATTATATTTTCATATTATCTATTTACATCCTAGTAGGTGTCTTAACCTGGCCTCGTCACTACTCTACTGAGGTTAGGCTTGATACTTACTGGGTACCATTATGGTGTACTCATACTATGCTTTTACACATCTTTTTGTGCAGATCCATGTTTGTCTGCCCATGCCGGATGCTAGATTTGAGTTGTATTGTTATTTTTGGGAGACTTCAAGGTATACCTACTTCACGTCCGCATGCCTCGGAGTTACCTTCCTTTATTCTTATTCATGTTGTATTTTCTTTTAGACAGTGATGTAGTAGATCCTTTAGTTTTACTTTGTAGAGCTTATGACTCAGTTCCACCGGTTTTGGGAAGTGTACTGTTGTTGATTCTGTTTTACGGAAGTTTATATCTGTTATTTAGCCTTGTTTCAGTATTTTGTTAATTATATATGTCCAATTCTTATCAAATGTTAAGCTTACCTAGTCATAGAGACTATGTTCCATCACGACATCCTACGGAGGGAAATTGAGGTCGTGACATAATCTATTCACGCGATTCCTAAGTTGTGATTATTTAATTAGAACTAATCTAGAGTAGTAAACTAATAAATTAAAGGAAACAAGTCTTCAATCTTAGAGATGAATTTAATGGTAGAATGTATTCCAGAGCTATGGGTTAGCTAACAATCATGTTGATTTATCCACTTAAACTGTCTAATTAATTTATCTGATTTATTGATTGACACGGTTAATATTACTCGAAACATTCTCCCAAAGTACTACTCGCATATTCAAGCTAACCTAACGCCTATATTCCTATGGAATTAGGATTAACAACAACACATTAATAATTCCCATATAGTAAACAAGCAAGGCGATTAGGTATATCTCTATCCTAACCGCAAAACCGTTCCTGACACTCAGGTTCAAGATCTTGCTCTAATCAATCTTATATGCAATCTAGAATTCCCTCTCCCGAGTTCAATCCTAGATTCGTAGATAGTATTCAATTGGTGATCAAGTAATCAAATAATTAAGAGCAAGAATGAATAAATAAGTAAAATATTATAAAATAATAAGAACAATTCAAACTTTAAACTACAACATTCATGTAGAACCCCCACAACTCTAGAACTAATAAACTATAAAATTAAAGAAAGAGAATAGAAGAAAAACTAGTTAGAAGCCTCCTCCAAGCAAGGGTTGTCTTCCCGTACGTGAATTCTCCTTCAAAGTATGTTAAACCCCCTCCAAATTAGGTTTAGGGCTCCTTTTATACGAGTTGGGACCATGTAGGGCCGAAATAACATTGTCCCGGACAAAATAGGAAAAATCCTGCAACACAGTATCCAAACCAGCGCCTCTCGCTAGCCTAGCGCTGTAACTAGTGATGTTTTTTATTGCTTTAATTACAGTTCCTTGCTTTGAATTGTATTTCCCTTTTTTTTGTCTTACACTTGGGGGGCGACAAATACCAAAGGTTGTCCCCCGTTGTCTCCTTCCTTTTTATTCTTTTAGTTTCCTTTCTTTTCTTTAGCGTTTTATACTATTTTTCTCCAAATCTCTTCATCTTCACAAGGCTTTAATTCTACACAGTTAAAATGTAATATTAAGTATAAAGTAATATAATTAATACTCAAAAGATAATTAAAAGTGCTAGAATGTGAGGTAACAATGGTTAAATATATGTATTTTTTTGCCGAACATCAGAAGCATAAAATGAATCCAACAATGGTGACCCAATAAATAAAATTTGCATGTGGGCTGAAGCTTCTGGAAAAAGGTAAAAGTGAGGGGAGATACTGTAACGACCCGGCCGGTCATTTTTTAGTGTTGTAATTGGACTTGTCGAGGTAGTTGGTTTGGTCCCGTGGATGTCTCTGAATGAATTAGGACACTTAGTCCCAAGGTTGGAAGCCTTAGTTGAAAGAGTTGTCCGGATGTTGACTGATGTGTAAATGGCTCCGGAACGGAGTTTTGGCAGTTTCGATAGCTCCGTATGGTGATTTTGGACTTAGAAGTGTGTCTGAATAGTGATTTGGAGGTTCGTAGTTGATTTTGGCTTGAATTAGCGAAAGTTAGAAAAATGAAAGTTTGGAGAGTTGAGAAGTTTGACCGAGAGTTGACTTTGTGGTTACCGGGCTCGGATTTCGATTTCGCAAGGTTACACAGGTACGTTGTATCATTTATGACTTGTGTGCAAAATTTAAAGTCAATTGGAGTTAATTTGATTCGTTTTGTCATCAAATGTGGAAGTTGGAATTTACAAGTTTCCATTAGGCTTGAATTGGGGTGTGATTCGTGTTTTTGATATTGTTTGATGGGATTTGGGGCCTCGGCTAAGTTTGTATCGTGTTTTAGGACCTGTTGGTATGTTTGGTTGAGGTCCCGGGGGCCTCGGGTGGATTTCAGATGGTTAACGGATTGAATTTGGCTTAAGTGTTATGCCGAGGTGCTTCAGATCTGGTGTCATCGCACCTGCGGTAGGTTTGACCACAGGTGCGGAGCCGCAGAAGCGGCCAAGATTGAGCAGCTGCAAGGAGGATGAAGGCCACTGGGGTTCGCAGGCATGGAAGGGTTTCTGCAGATACGGATGCGCATCTGCGCACCGCAGAACTGGATTTAGGCAGGCAGTGTTGGAGTCGCATATGTGAAGGGTGGATTGTAGATGCGGTCCCGCAGGTGCGACACTAGGACCGCAGGTGTGCAAGGTTGGGTGTTAAGTGGGTTTCGCAGAGGCGAGGTTTTCTTCACAAAAATAGGAGCGCAGGTGCGAGCCAAGGCTTCGCAGATGCGAAAATGCCTGTGCAGTGTTTAAATTCGAGGGTTCCGAGATTTTTATCATTTTTTGACTTTTGAAGCTCAGTTGGAGACGATTTGGAGTCGGAACTTGGAGTGGCGATTTGGAATCGGAACTTGATAACTTTGGTATGGTTTGACTCGTGGTTTAATGGGTGTTCGAATTTTGTAACTTTTGTTGGATTTTCGAGATGTGGGTCAGGGTTGACTTTTTGAGTTGACTTTTGACTAAGAACTTAGCATTTTCAGATGGAATTGATTCTGATAGCTTGTGTTAATTGTATCGAGTTGTTTGTGGCTAGATTCGAGGCGTTCGAATGTCGATTCGCTAGGCAAGGACATGCTAGCAGAGTGATTCGATTTGCTTGAGGTAAGTATCATATTTAAACTAGGTTGAGGCACTAGTTGCCTAAATTGTTATGATAGCTACGTGCTATTGGGTGCGCACATGCATGGGGATGAACCATGTGCGAGAACCGGGGTCAAATATTCATGTTCGGGTTGTGATCGGGCTCTTATAAGCCTAAAATTGACTGTTAAGCTTTAAGCTATGATATCTCACATTTGTAACAGTTTATGTGATCTATTTGAGCGATGTTGAGGCTACATAGAGGTTTAATCCATGAACAAACTTGATAAATTGTTTTCAGTGATGAAATTGCTGATTTGAGCTACGATAGCACACTTTTCACATACCTATACTTTAGCATGTCATTTATACCAGTCCAGGAGTAGGAGGCTCTTATTTCATCCATCATATACATGTATACTTTTTTAATTAATTTTGTATGATATGTTTGGACTGGAGGCCTGTGACTATGCCGGGCGGATTATATTATTGGAATGTGAGATGTCCATGAAGCACGTGAGTTATCCGTACAGATCCATATATCAATGTTATAGGCACGTGAGTTGTCTGTGTGGATCCATATATCGATATTATTGACACGTGAGTTGTCCATGCAGGTTCTATTGTTAGCGCGTGAGTTGTTTGTGCAGCGTGTGGAATTTGCATTTCCTTGATTATTTATCTTATTTAATTGTTTCCTTCCTCTACATGCCATGATATTGTCTGAGCAGGGTATTTGAGAAATTGTGCACTTGCACATACGGATATTCTTCTTACAAAATTTGATGAGTTGGTTTTAAATATTGTTCTGTGCTGGTTTAAAAAGACAGAACCACACTAGAATAGCTAGTATCATCAATAATTTAAGTGTTTCTTAGCTTGCCTTATTTATTTACGATACTTATTGATTTGGTTGTACTCTGAAGTGTGCACTCTACACCTCGTGTGCAGATCCAGGTATTTCCGGGCACGGTGGTTGCTGATCTTAGAGTTTTTACCTTTTCGGAGATTATCGAGGTAGCTGCTTTGGCGTCCGCTTACCTTGACTCTCCTTCTCTATTTTTCAGTTTTACTTATACCGTTCTACCTTCTTAGACAGTGTTTCATACTATTATTTTATAGATGCTCATGTACTCAGTGACACATGAAATTTGGGTAAGTCTGTATTCGAGTCGCAGTTGTTCATATCGGCTACTTATGAGAGTTATTGCTGTTAAACTTGCTTCATCTTATTTTAATATAAAAAATGCCTAGTTTTATTGCGATTGTCGGCTTGCGTAGTTCTGTGATAGGCGCCATCACGACATGTTGAGTTGGGTCGTGACAAGTCGGTATCAGAGCCTAGGTTACATAGGTTTCACGAGTCATGAGCAGGTTTAGTAGAGTCTTGAGGATCGGTACAGAGACATCTGTACTTATCTTCGAGAGGCTGCCCAACCCATAGGAAAACTTCACATACTTGTATCCTTGTCGTGCGAATTTGTTGATTCTGGAAACTAAACTTCTATTTTTCTATTCTCTCACAGATGGTGAGGACACGTGCTACCGAATCGGGTGGACGGCCACCAATACAACCAGCTAGGGCCATGAGAGGCCGGGGCCGCGGTAGAGGCTGAGGTGCATCTCGTACAGCAGCTAGAGCAACACCTGTAGACCCACCAGTTGCTCCAGCTCAGGAGCGGGTTCCAGATGTGGTTGAGCCGTCGAGACCAGCTCAGGCACTAGCTGTGCCCATTGTGATTCTAGGCCTTCACAGTCTCTAGCCTAGATATTGACTATTTGCACTGGCCTTGCTCAGGTGGTTTCAGTTCAGGCCACACCAGCTACTTCTCAGGCCAGGGGAGATGCTCAGACTCCTGCCGCCCGTAGTCCAGAGCAGGTAGTGCAGGGACTTCAGACATCGGGGGTACTGCCAGCCCAGACGGTTGCAATTGCGCAGGCCCAGGTGGGTCCCGTTATGAGTGATGAGGAGCAGACGAGACTAGAGAGGTTTGGGAGGCTCAAGCATCCAACATTCAGTTGGGCTGAGTCAGAGGATGCTTAGGACTTCTTGGATAGGTTCCATCGGATTCTTTGCACGACGGGTATTCTGGAGACTAGCGGGTCTCATTTACTACTTTTCAGCTGATGGGGGCAGCCTTCAGATGGTGGGAGACCTATGAGCGGGGCAGGGCAGCCAGTTCTACACCACTTTCATGGCACAAATTCTTCGTTCTCTTCTTGGAGAAGTTTGTGCCACCGACCCGCAGGATGGAGTTGCATAGGCAGTTTAAGAAGCTACGCCATGAGGGTATGTCTGTGACCCAGTACGATATGAGATTTTCAGAGGTGGATCATTACGCGATATGGTTGGTTCCCACAGAGAGGGAGAGGATTAGGTGGGTCATTGATGGCCTCAGCTATCAGTTGCATTTTGTTATGACTCGGGAGAATGCATCAAGTGCTAGGTTCAACGAGGTGGTTGATATTGCTCGGCGGCTAGAGTTGGTCCGTAGTTGGGAGCGTGAGGAGAGAGAGGCCAAGAGGCCTCGTGATTCAGGTAGTTTTAGTGGTGTTTATTTTGGGGGTCGGTCCCACCACAGCAGGGGTCATTCTTTTAGGCCTGCTCAGACGGCTTGTCCAGTTCATCATGGTGCATCAGTTAGCCACGGTCCTTACAGTGCTTATTCGGGTCATTCATCATTCAGTGCATTACCAGCGCAGAGTTCTTACCATGCCTCATCTCCTCAGGTTTCTACAAGTAGTTCCTCGGGTTATCAGGAGCAGCAGCTCCGTCAGAGGAGGGGTTGTTTCGAGTGCGGGGACTTGAGTCGTCTCAAGAGGGATTGCCCTAGACTATTGAGTGGGGTTCCACGGTACAGTTCTTGGCCAATGATACCAGCACCAGCAGCTACACCACCTTCTTATCCAGCTCGGTGTGGGGCTCAGGCAGCTAGAGGTCACCCTAGAGGGGGAGGCCGATCAGGTGGTGGTCAGGCTTGATTCTATGCTATTCCCGCCAATCCAGGGGCCGTTTCTTCAGACGCAATGATCAATATATTGTTTCAGTGTGCCACAGGGATGCTTCCATATTATTTGACCCTGGTTCTACTTATTCCTATATATCATCCTATTTTACTCGTTATTTGGATATGCCTCGTGAGTCCTTAGCTTCACTTGTGCATATATCTACGTTGGTGGGTGATACTATTGTTATGGACCATGTGCACCGATCGTGTGTGGTGACCATTGAAGGATCGGAACTAGAGTTGATCTCTTATTGCTTGGTGTGGTTGATTTCGATGTGATTTTGGGTATGGATTGGTTGTCTCCATGTCATGATATTCTGGACTGTCACGCTAAGACCATGATGTTGACAATGTCGGGGATGTCAAGGATCGAGTGGAGAGGTTCGCTGGATTATGTTCCTATCGGGGTGATTTTATATTTGAAGGCCCAACAGATGGTTGGGAAGGAGAGTCTGTCATATTTGGCTTTTGTGAGAGATGTTGGTACTGATACTCCTACTATTGATTTTGTTCTGGTAGTACGATACTTTCTAGATGTGTTTCCTACAGACCTGCCGAGCATGCTACCCCACAGGGATATTGATTTTGGTATTGACTTGGTATCAGCCACTCAGCCCATTTCTATTCCTTTGTATCGTAAGCCTCCAGCTGAGTTGAAGGAAGTGAAAGAGCAGCTTCAGGAGCTTCTTGATAAGGGCTTTTTAGGCCTAGTGTGTCGGCTTGGGGTGCACTGGTTCTGTTTGTGAAGAAGAAGGATGGTACTATGCGGATGTGCATTGATTATAGGCAGTTGAACAAAGTTATAATCAAGAACAAGTATCATTTACCGCACATTGATGATATATTTGACCAGCTTCAGGGAGCGAGGGTGTTCTTTAAGAATGATTTGAGGTTTGGGTATCACCATTTGAAGATTCGGGACTCAAATATTCTGAAGACGATATTCAGAAACCGCTATAGTCATTATGAATTTCTTGTGATATCTTTTGGGCTTACCAACGCCCCATCAACATTCATGCATCTAATGAACAATATATTCCAGTCATATCTTGATTTGTTTGTCATAGTATTTATTGATGATATCCTGGTGTACTCACGTAGCCAGGAGGAGCATGCACAATATTTGAGAATTGTACTTCAGAGGTTGAGGGAAGAGAAGCTTTATGCCAAGTTCTCCAAGTGTGAGTTTTGGCTTAGTTTGGTCGCGTTCTTGGGGCACGTGGTGTCCAGTGAGGGTATTAAGGTGGATCCAAAGAAGATACAGGCGGTTCAGAGTTGTCCTATACTATCTTCAGCTACTGATATTTAGAGTTTTCTCGGCTTGGCTGGATATTATCGTCGATTCGTGGAGGGTTTCTTGTCCATTGTAGTGCCTTTGACCAGGTTGACCCAGAAGGGTGCACCATTCAATTGGTCGAATAGGTGTGAGGAGAGCTTCCAGAAGCTCAAGACTGCCTTGACCATAGCTTCGGTTCTAGTTTTGCCTTCAGCATCGGGTTCTTATATAGTGTATTGTGATGCTTCTCAGATTGGTATTGGGTGTGTTTTGATACAGGAGGGTAGAGTGATTGCTTATGCTTCGTGTCAGTTGAAGCCCCATGAGAAGAACTACCATGTTCATGATTTGTAGTTGGCAGCCATCATTCATGCATTTAAGATTTGGAGGCATTATCTCTACGGTGTGTCTTGTGAGGTATTTACGGATCATCGGAGTATCCCGCACTTGTTCAAATAAAAGGATCTAAATTTGAGGCAGAGGAGATGGTTGGAGATGCTAAAGGACTATGATATCACCATTTTATATCATCCCAGGAAAGCCAATGTGGTGGCCGATGCCTTGAGTAGAAAGGCAGTGAGTATGGGTAGCCTTTCATTTATTCTGGTAGGTGAGATATCGCTTGCATCAGATGTTCAGGCCTTGGCCAATCAATTCGTGAGATTAGATATTTCGGAGCCCAGCCGAGTTCTAGCTTGTGTGGTTTCTCGGTCTTCCTTATATGATCGCATCAGAGAGCTTCAGTATGATAATCCTTATTTGCTCGTCCTTAAAGACACAGTTCATCATGTGATGCCAATGAGGTTACTATCGGGGATGATGGGGTGTTGAGGATGCAGGGTCGTATTAGTGTACCCAATGTAGATGGGAAACGTGATTTGATTCTTGAGGAGGCCCACAGTTCGCGGTATTATATTCATCTGGGTGCCATAGAGATGTATCAGGACTTGAGGCAGCACTATTGGTGGAGGAGCATGAAGAAAGATATAGTGGGTTTTGTAGCTCGGTGCCTAAAATATCAGCATGTGAAGTACGAGCATCAGAGACCGGGCGGATTGCTTCAGAGGCTTAAGATTCCGGAGTGGAAATGGGAGCGTATCACCATGGACTTCGTAGCTAGGCTCCCACAGACTTCGAGGAAGTTTGATACAATTTGGGTGATTGTGGATCAGTTGACCAAGTCTACGCATTTCATCCCTATTGGGACTACTTATTCTTCGGAGCGGTTGGCTGAGATCTATATCCGCGAGATTGTTCATCTTCTTGGTGTGCTGGTGTCTATCATTTCCAATCAGGGCACACAGTTTATATCGTAGTTTTGGAGAGTAGTACAGCGAGAGTTAGGCACACATGTTGAGTTGAGTACATCATTCCACCCTCGGACGGACGGACAGTCCGAGCGCACTATTCAGATATTGAAGGATATGCTACGCGCTTATGTCATAGATATCGGGGGTTCTTGGGATCAATTTCTACCGCTTGCAGAGTTTGCCTACAACAACAACTACCAATCGAGCATTCAGATGTCTTCGTATGAGGCTTTGTATAGGAGATAGTGTCGGTCTTCGGTGGGATGGTTTGAGCCAGGTGAGGGTAGGCTATTGGGTACTAACTTGGTTCAAGATACTTTGGACAAGGTTAAGTTGATTTAGGATCAGCTTCGCATAGTGCAGTCTAGACAGAAGAGCTATGCCGATCAGAAGGCTCGTGATATTGCTTACTTGGTGGGAGAGAAGGTGCTGCTAAGAGTTTCACCCATGAAGGGTGTTATGAGGTTCGGGAAGAAGGGCAAGTTGAGCCCTAAGGAAATGGTCTGAAACCACCACCCCAGAACACACCCAAGCCCCCTAAAACCCCGTGAAATTATACCAACAAGTCCATATACCTAATGCAAACTTATCCAAATGCTCACAGTAATACAAAGAACATCAAAACAAAGAATCGATGATCAAATTCAATATCTTAAGTTCCAAACCTTATAAATTCGCCAAATATCCGAACCATACCTAAACTTTCTAGATGTAAGGCCCCATAAATATTTACCTAGAGCCTGGGGTTTCGTGGTGCCGAGGTAGGCTAATGTGTTTGAGGATTGTGGAAATTCTTCGCGACTCGCAAGCTCGTTGTCGTACGGACTTTTTAGGTTGTATAGTACATTGAAGAGTTGAAGGAAATTTTTTGCAGAACATGGCATTTCTGCGGTCCACTATGCGATCGCAGAGACACTTCGCCGAATGCAGATCGGCCACATAATGCAACAATATTCATCGCAGATTGAGCATGAAGAATTCCGGAGGGGGACTTTTGCGGTGCGTTAT
The DNA here is from genome assembly GCF_000390325.3 of Nicotiana tomentosiformis. Taxonomy (NCBI): domain Eukaryota; kingdom Viridiplantae; phylum Streptophyta; class Magnoliopsida; order Solanales; family Solanaceae; genus Nicotiana; species Nicotiana tomentosiformis. The sequence continues at coordinate 85,045,694 of NC_090820.1, forward strand.
GCGACCGCATAACTGGTCTGCGGACTGCAGACCTTCCCCGAGCAGCCCAGTTTTGGAGGGTGATTTTGAGGGACTGCATACCTGTTATGCGGTCAATTTTGCGACTGCAGAGTTGAGTTCGGAGGGTCCCTTTCTCAATTTTTATAACCCGATCCTATTTTAATAAATAGACTTAAGGGACCATTTTTGAAGGGGAATTCTGATATTTTAAAAGAGGGAAGGAACTAGAGAGAGAAAGAGGAGCTCCAACACCTTCCACTTCAATTCCTTGCTCAAGCCTTGGGTAATTCACAAGGAACGCTAACAAATTGTCTACTAAAGAGGTAAGATTCTAGCCCTAGCTTCCCATTTCGAATTTGGGGAAGAAGATAGGTAATGGAGAAAATGTCCAAATTTTCAACAAGTAAAGGCCAAACATCAAAGGCCCGGTGGGTTGGCACAGAAATAGAAATTTTGATATGGAAATGGGAAATGATCAATATGGACTTTTTGGTGGGACTACTTCGCATGCCTCGTAAGTTCGACTCAATTTGGGTGATTGTGGATCGACTCACGAAATCAGCACACTTCTTACCTGTTAAAGCTACCAACACATCGGAACAATATGATGAGTTGTATATCAAGGAAATAGTCAGATTGCATGGCACTCCAATTTCATTAAGGTTTGAGTACTCAGGTGAATCTTAGTACAGTCTTTCATCCACATACAGACGAGCAGGCAGAGAGGAGCATTCAGACGCTCAAGGATATGTTACGCGCTTGTGTTCTTGACTTCAAGGGTAGCTAGGATGATCACTTTCCACTCATAGAATTTTCCTACAACAACAGTTACCATGCTAGCATTCAGATGGCACTGTTCGAGGCTCTATATGGTAGGAGATGTAGGTTTCCCATTGGGTGGTTCGAGATTGGGGAAGTGGAGTTGATAGGACCAGACCTCGTGCATCAGGATATGGAGAAGTTTAATATCATTAAGGAACAGTTAAAATTTCTCAGAGTCGTCAAAAGTCTTATTCAGATAAGCATCGTAGGGATTTGGAGTTCAAAGATGATACTTGGGTATTCTTGAAGGTTTCCCCCATAAAGGGTATAATGCGGCTTGGAAAGAAAGGGAAATTGAGTCTGAGGTATGTTGGACTATATAGAATCATTCAAAGGATTGGTCAGGTGGCTTACAGGCTTGAACTACCTCTAGAGATGTCTGTAGTGCACCCGGCGTTTCATGTATCCATGTTGAAGAAGGTGGTAGGAGACCCGTCGCTTATTGTTCTGATTGATACAATTGAAGTTAATGAATAATTGGCTTACAAAGATATTCCAGTTTCCATTCTTGATAGGCAAATCTAAAAGTTAAGAAATAAGGAGATTGCCTCCGTGAAAGTGCTATGGCGAAACCAACAGGTTGAAGAGGCCACCTGGGAGGCCAAGGAAGAGATTAAGAAGAAATACCCTCATTTGTTTGAATAACTATGTAATTCTTTCTATGAAATTGCTTTCTATGAACTATGTTTCCCTTGCACAATTTATGTTAAGGATGTTCCTTTTGGTAATATGAGATGTATAATGTCATGGTCGATGTTGTTTTCATGTTGTATTACATCGTTGTGTTGTAGTTATGTTGTTAGGACTGGTTTCTGGGATTCTCTGACATGTGGATATGCCCAGTTATAGGGGAAACTCTGCCAATATTTCTGGACATTTGGGGAGTTAGTCAAATTTGGAACTGCTGGTGTATGAATTAAGAGCTGAGTCACTTTGGATGTCGATAGTGGATTTTGACCCACATTCAAGGAAGAATGATCCTAACCAGGGGAGAATGTAAGGAACTATAAAATTTTACCTAGAACCCCGGGTTTGGTGGTGCCGAGGAAGTTAATACATTTAAGGATTGTGGAAATTCTTCACGGCTCGCAAGCTCGCCGCGGTACGGACTTTTTGGGTTGTACTATACGTCGGGGAGTTGGAGGAAAAAGTTTTCAGAATATAGAGTTTATGCGGTCCGCTATGCGATCACAGAGTCACTTCGTTGATCGCATATCGGCCTCAAATTGCAACAAAACCATAGCAAAGTTTTGAAGGATATTTTTTGGTCAACTACGCGACCGCATAATCCTTTCGCGGGTCGCACAATTTATTGATGATTGAGCATGAAGAATTCCAGAAGGGGACTTTTGCGGTGCGTTATGTGACCGCATAACTGGTCTGCGGACCGCAGACCTGACCCGAGCAGCCCAGTTGTTTTATGGTGATTTTGCGATCCCGTATACGAACCGCATACCTATTTTATGGTTAACTCTAGGACCGCAGTGTTGGGTTCAAAGGGTCCATTTTTCTATTTTTATAACCCGGCCCTATTTTAAGAAATAGACTTAAGGGACCATTTTTTAAGGGGAATTCTGATATTTTAAGAGAGAGGGAAGGAACTAGAGAGAGGGGAGGAACTAGAGAGAGAAAGAGGAGCTCCAACACCTTCCACTTCAATTCCTTGCTCAAGCCTTGGGGAATTCACAAGGAAAGCTTGCAAATTATCTACTAAAGAGGTAAGATTCTAGCCCTAGCTTCCCATTTCAAATTTGGGGAAAAGATAGGTAATGGGGAAAATGTCCAAATTGTCAACAAGTAAAGGCCAAACATCAAAGGCCCGTTGGGTTGGCACAGAACATAGAAACTACGATATGGAAATGGGAAATGGTAAATGATCAATATGGACTTTGTGGTGGGACTACCTCGCACGCCTCGCAAGTTCGACTCGATTTGGGTGATTGTGGACCGACTCACGAAATCAGCACACTTCTTACCTGTTAAGGCTACCGACACATCGGAACAGTATGCTTAGTTGTACATCAAGAAAATAGTCATATTGCATGGCACTCCAGTTTCATTAAGGTTTGAGTACTCAAGTGAATCTTAGTACATTCTTTCATCCACATACAGACGAGCAGGCAGAGAGGACCATTCAAACGCTCGAGGATATGTTACGTGCTTGTGTTCTTGACTTCAAGGGTAGCTAGGATGATCACTTGCCACTCATAGAATTTGCCAACAACAACAGTTACCATGCTAGCATTCAGATGGCACTGTTCGAGGCTCTATATGGTAGGAGATGTAGGTCTCTCATTGGGTGGTTCGAGATTGGGGAAGTGGATTTGATAGGACCAGACCTCGTACATCAGGCTAATATCATTAAGGAACGGTTAAAAATTGCTCAGAGTCATCAAAAGTCTTATTCAGATAAGCGTCGTAGGGATTTGGAGTTCAAAGATGATACTTGGGTATTCTTGAAGGTTTCCCCCATGAAGAGTATAATGCGGCTTGGGAAGAAAGGGAAATTGAGTCTGAGGTATGTTGGACTGTATAGAATCATTCAAAGGATTGGCCAGGTGTCTTACAGGCTTGAACTAAATCTAGAGATGTCTGTAGTGCACCCGGCGTTTCATGTATCCATGTTGAAGAAGGTGGTAGGAGAACCGTCGATTATTGTTCTGATTGAGACTATTGAGGTTAATGAATAATTGGCTTACAAAGATATTCCAGTTTCCATTCTTGATAGGCAAATCTGAAAGCTAAGAAATAAGGAGATTGCCTCCGTGAAAGTGCTTTGGCAAAACCAACAGGTTGAAGGGGCCACCTGGGAGGCCGGGGAAGAGATTCAGAAGAAGTACCCTCATTTGTTTGAATAACTATGTAATTCTTTCTATGAAATTGCTTTCTATGAACTATGTTTCCCTTGCACAGTTTATGTTAAGGATGTTCCTTTTGGTAATATGAGATGTATAATGTCATGGTCGATGTTGTTTTCATGTTGTGTTACATCGTTGTGTTGTATTTATGTTGTTAGGACTGGTTTCTGGGATTCTCTAACATGTGGATAGGCCCAGTTATAGGGAAACTCTGCCAATATTTCTGGACCTTTGGGGAGTTAGTCAAATTTGGAACTGCTGGTGTATGAATTAAGAGCTGAGTCACTTTGGATGTCGATAGTGGATTTTGACCCACATTCAAGGAAGAATGATCCTAACCAGGGGAGGATGTAAGGAACCATAAAAGGTTTACCTAGAACCCGGGGTTTGGTGGTGCCGAGGAAGTTAATGCATTTAAGGATTATGGAAATTCTTCAAGGCTGGCAAGCTCGCCACGGTGCGGACTTTTTGGGTTGTACTATACGTCGGGGAGTTAGAGGAAACATTTTCCAGAATATAGCATTTATGCGGTCCGCTATGCGATCACAGAGTCACTTCGTTGATCGCATATCGGCCTCAAATTGCAACAAAACCATAGCAAAATTTTGAAGGATATTTTTTGGTCAACTACGCGACCGCATAATTCTTTCGCGGGCTGCACAATTTGTTGATGATTGAGCATGAAGAATTCCAGTGGGGAACTTTTGCGGTGCGTTATGTGACCGAATAACTGGTCTGCGTACCGCAGACCCGACCCTAGCAGCCCAGTTGTTTTATGGTGATTTTGCGATCCTTTATGCGAACCGCATACCTATTTTGCGGTTAACTCTGGGACCGCAGTGTTGGGTTCAAAGGGTCCCTTTTTCTATTTTTATAACCCGACCCTATTTTAAGAAATAAACTTAAGGGACCATTTTTTAAGAGGAATTTTGATATTTTAAGAGAGAGGGAAGGAACTAGAGAGTGGGGAGGAACTATAGAGAGAAAGAGGAGCTCCAACACCTTCCACTTCAATTTCTTGCTCAAGCCTTGGGGAATTCACAAGGAAAGCTTGCAAATTGTCTACTAAAGAGGTAAGATTCTAGCCCTAGCTTCCCATTTCAAATTTGGGGAAAAGATAGGTAATGGGGAAAATGTCCAAATTGTCAACAAGTAAAGGCCGAACATCAAAGGCCCGGTGGGTTGGCACAGAACATAGAAACTAAAATATGGAAATGGGAAATGGTAAATGATCAATATGGACTTTGTGGTGGGACTACCTCGCACGCCTCGCAAGTTCGACTCGATTTGGGTGATTGTGGACCGACTCACGAAATCAGCACACTTCTTACCTGTTAAGGCTACTGACACAGCGGAACAATATGCTCAGTTGTACATCAAGGAAATAGTCATATTGCATGGTACTCTAGTTTCTATTTTCTCATATCAAGGGGCACAGTTCACAGCTAAGTTTTGGAAGAAATTTCAGCAAGATTTAGGTACTCAGGTTGAATCTTAGTACAGCCTTTCATCCATAGACAGATGGGAAGGCAAAGAGGATCATACAGATACTTGAGGATATGTTGCGTGCTTGTGTTCTTGACTTCAAGGTAGTTGGTATGATCACTTGTCGCTCATTGAATTTGCCTACAACAACAGTTACCATGCTAGCATTCAGATGGCACCATTCCAGGCTCTATATGGTAGGAGATGTGGGTCTCCCATTGGGTGGTTCTAGATTAAGGTAGTGGTGTTGATAGAACCAAACCTCATGCATCAGGCTATGAAGAAGGTTAAGATCATTAAGGAATGGTTGCAAATTGCTCAGAGTCGTCAGAAGTCTTATTCGGATGTGCGTCATAGGGATTTGGAGTTCGAAGAGGTTGATTGGGTATTCTTGAAGGTTTCCCCCATGAAGGGTATAATGCGGTTTGGGAAGAAAGGAAAATTGAGTTTGAGGTATGTCGGACCGTACAGAATCATTCAGAGGATTGGTCAGGTGGCATACAGACTTGAACTACCTCCATAGATCCCTTCAGTTCACTTGGTGTTTCATGTATCCATGTTGAAGAAGGAGGTAGGAGACTTCTCGCTTATTGTTCTGGTTGAGACTATTGAGGTTAATGAAGAATTGACTTACGAAGAGATTCCAGTTGCTATTTTTGATATGCAAGTCTGAAAGCTAAGAAATAAGGAGATTGCCTCCATGAAAGTGCTATGGCGAAATCAGCAGGTTGAAGAGGCCACCTGGGAGGCCGAGGAAGAGATTAATAAGAAGTACCCTCATTTGTTTAAATAAGGCAGAATAGTGAAAGACCCCTCTGAACTTGACGCTTTTTGGCGAGTGTACACCTTAACTATTCGTGGTCCTAAATACCCCCTTCAACTTTATTTTTTGAAATTTATTAACTCCTTAATGCGCTACATGGCAAAGAAAGTAACTTCAAATGAGTTTGGGCGCGTGAAAGTGCCATTTAATTGCCACATCAGTCTATAATTACCATTTTTGTTAATTGTTATTCTATCTCAAACTATAAAAATGATGAAATGACTTCTTTTTTTAATTCCAATCCCTATATCACCATCATCATTCCTAATTCCATTCATCTTCATTATTCTCATCATATTCTCATATTCATTTTGTGGTATAACATCTTCTTCTTGCTTTAGCAAAATAATAAATTTCTCCGTAAACTTACAGTATAAATTACGCTTAATATGCCTTGTAAATACCTCAAAAACTGGGTATACTTTCAGAGAACATTACCCGGGGTAATGGTGTTAATTCCTACATGTGGGACACATTTGGACAGTGATTGAGACCCATTTGGGTTGGGTTTGCCGGTTTCTTCCACTAGAGTTATACTTAAAATTGATTTGAGTTAGATTTTTCCATCGGAGTCTTCTCCGAATTATTCCGCCAGAGTTATATTTAAAACTTATTTGAGTTAGATTTGAGTTTTTGCTGATTCTTCCACTAGAGTTGTAGTTGTATTTAAAACTGATTTGAGTTCAATTGAAAGGACCCATTTGATTCTTCCACCGGATTCTTCGTCGGATTTAAGTTGTATTGTCGCAGAAATGGCATAAAAGCCTTGATCTTTTTTTAGAGTTTTAAATTTTAAATAAATAAAAAATAATTAATTTTGCCACTGTGTACAGCCACGTCAGATGAAAATTTCATATGGACCGCGCGTGGATGCACAATGCTAAGGTCCAAAACGTAGGGAGTCAATAACTTTCAAAAAACAAAGTTGAAGGGGGTATTTAGGACCTCGAATAGTTAAGGTGTACACTCGCTAAAAAGCGTCAAGTTCAGGGGGGTCTTTAACTATACTACCTTTAAATAACTATGTAATTCTTTCTATGAAATTGCTTTCTATGAACTATGTTTCCCTTGCACAGTTTATGTTAAGGATGTTCCTTTTGGTAATATGAGATTTATGATGTCAAGGTCGATATTGTTTTCATATTCTATTACATCGTTGTGTTGTGGTTATGTTGTTAGGACTGGTTTCTGGGATTCTCTAACGGATGGATAGGCCCAGTTATAGGGAAAACTCTGCCGAAATTTTTGGAAATTTGGAGACTTAGTCAAATTTGGAACTACAAGTGTGTGAATTAAGAGCTTAGTCGCTTTGGATGTCGATAGTGGATTTTGACCCACATTTGAGGATGAATGATCCTAAGCGGGGGAGGATGTAAGGCCACATAAAATTTTACCTAAAACCCCGGGTTTCGTGTTGCCGAGGTAGGCTAATGTGTTTGAGGATTATGGAAATTCATCGCGGCTCGCAAGCTCTTCGCGGTACGGACTTTTTGGGTTGTACAATATGTCGGGGAGTTGAAGGAAAATTTTTGCAAAACATGGTATTTTTGCGGTCCACTATGCGATCGCAGAGTCACTTCGCAGACCGTAGATCGGCCGCATAATGCAACAGAACCAGAGCTAAATTTTGATGGATATTTTGCAGTCAACTATGCGACCGCATAATCATTTCGTGGGCCGCACAATTCATCACAGATTGAGCATGAAGAATTCCGGAGGGGGACTTTTGCGGTGCATTATGCGACCGCATAACTGGTCTGCGGACCGCAGACCTAACCCGAGCAGCCCAGTTTTGGAGGCTGATTTTGCGGTCCCTTATGCGGACCGTATACCTATTTGGCAGTCAACTGTGCGACCGCAGAGTTTAGTTCGGAGGGTCATTTTTTTATTTTTATAACCCGACCCTATTTTAATAAATAGACTTAAGCGACCGTTTTTGAAGGGGAATTCTGATATTTTAAGAGAGAGGGGAGGAACTAGAAAGAGAAATAGAAGCTCCAACACCTTCCACTTAAATTCCTTGCTCAAGCCTTGGGGAATTCACAAGGAAAGCTTGCAAATTATCTACTAAAGAGGTAAGATTTTATCCCTAGCTTCCCATTTCGAATTTGGGGTAGAAGATAGGTAATGGGAAAAATAGTTTTAAGAAGAAGAGTTGGTTAATGATGCATGCATATGCCAATAGATATGGCAGGGAGGTTGTGGAACATATATGGGTGACCTATTTAAGTGGGGATAGCTTTCGGGGTGAAGGATCATCACCATAGGACCCTATAGTCCAATATGCACACCTAGTGTTTGATGAAATGCTTAAATGAGCTGAACCCATGAATATCTCCCTAATAATGGTTCATTTTTTTATGTATCTAAATATATTAAAGTTTCTAGTATTTCCACAATATTATAGTAGTTTAAGGAAAACTCAAGCGAAGTATGGGGGCAAAACTCCTCCCTCGGAATCGAATCCCGCAATGTTCTCATAAGTTTGAAGTATGATGGGCCGAACTCTTACTTCTCATGTTTCTGAGTTATTCCTTAAAAATTTGACTATTCTGAATAAGCTTGTGTTGAAAGATATATGCTAAATTTCTATGCCTAATGCTCCTATCATATCGTGTACTCCTTCGGAAATGTATTCAAACGTGACCAATGTGTCAGAATATTATGATTTCAATCATGTTTCAATAGCAACTTATTATGCTAAATTGTGAAATAAAACTCAATGTGCTTAAGACTCTTATTGCTCATATGTGTACTTAAAGTCTTGATTAAAAATGTCTTGTTGTTGATAGTCCATGATGAAGTCTCAAAGTGAAAGGAGTGTGTATGAAATATGAAACACGGCCGACGTGCCGAGAACGAAATTACACTTGTGGCCACTAGCGCCAATAAAATGAAACGATGTGTGAAATATTATGATATGAGCTGTAACTCTTTTGTATAATAAATGTTTTGGGAGTATTGTTTAGTCACCAAGGAATGGTAGGTTGAAATAACCCTGAAACTACATGTGTCAGTGTTTGAGTGATTGAGAGGTAAATCCTCGTATTTATGTGTTGAGATTATCCCCCTTAAATGGGAAGACATTGATGTGTTGAGATTGTTTCCCCTAATTGGGATGAGATGATTGCTAGCGAAAAGTGATGTCGATCCACATGGCATTGTGGTGAGACGGCTTAACCGATCGGGCTGATATCAGACACCATGCCACGCCCATGGTGGTGTTGTGATTGGATGTCTTGGGGTGAGATGGCTTAGACGACCAGGCCGAGATCGGACTCCGTGCTAATAACACAGTGGTATATTGGTGCTAAAGATCTCCCAACTTAGAAATATTGGAATTTACTTGAAAACTTATCTTGCTCCTAACTTGATGTTTTGGTATTGTTTGAGGCTCTCATTGATCCCATATTTCTTCCTCATTTTACTATTACTCGTTCTATTGAGAGGGTGTTTAGTCTTACATACTAGTACTATTCCATATGTACTAACGTCCCTTTTTTCGGGGGCACTGCATCGTCAATGGATGCAGGTGGTTCCACAGCAGGCGACATTTATCAATGATAGCGGTACACCCTCTTCCCAGTTGACTTGATGAGCCCCATTTTATTTCGGGGTCGTGTATCTTTTGTTCCTCTTGTATTATATTTTGAGGTATAGTCAGGACCTTGTTGCAGGCACCATCATAGTACTCTTTTGTTTCTGTTTAGAGGTTCTGTAGACAGAGTGTGGGTTATATATTGGTGTTGGGAAAGTCAAATTAAAAGATGTTGTAATTGTATCACAATTTTTCACTTCTATACTATAAATGTTTAACGTAACATTTTGGGGACTTATAAATGACGTGACTAATGGTAATGGACTGGTGTTGTTCACATGACCTTCTCATTGTTTAATTAATGAAATATATCTTCTCTCTATTCGTGGGTGAGTTTGGGTAGAAAGCATTGTACAGGCTTGCTTGACTAGGGTATCTCGGTTGAGCATCGGTTGCATTCCCCGAGGTCGGGGCGTGACAAGCTTGGTATGAGAGCCTGAGGTTTCAAAGTGTCCTAGGATGTCTCGGAGCCGTGTATAGTAGAGTCCTTCTTATCGGTGTGTTGTCGAACACATCTATAATTAGGAGGCTACTTGGGCATTCAGGAATGTCACCCTTCTTTGATGATCAAGATTATGCGGTAGAGCTAATTGTATGACTGTTCCTCCTTTAACTCGTGCATTGTTCTAATTTCCAGTATATGGAGCCTAGGAAGAAGGCAAGAACTGACCAAAGAGCCAATGCCACCCCAGGAGTAGTAGTTGATCCAATACCTGATGATGCGGGTAAGCACCCGAGGGGTAGGGCTATTCCCCCAACTATCACACCGCCTGATTCTACGTTTCCCGCTCACACTGCACCAATTACTACACCTACTGGGGATGTAATGATTCCTCATCCAACTTATATTCCTGTCCCACCTCCCTCCCCAGTGTCCGGTCCCAGTGTTTCTGATGGGGACCTTAGGGGAGCCATACATATGTTGCCTCAAATAGTGGCCTCCTAGGCCCAGAGATTGAATATTGTACCTACTTCTTCCAGCCAGTAGGGGATTCTTCTAGCTCCAGGGTGAACAGATTTCTACAGTTGGATCCTCCAGTGTTCATGGGCATTGATCCCTAGGAGGATCCTCAGAACTTAATTGATGAGATGCACAAGACTCTTCGAGTTATGCGTGTTACTGAGACGTAGGCAGTAGAGTTGGCCTCCTACCGCCTGAAAGAGGTGTCCTATTCTTGGTTTGAGATGTGAGAGGAGTCCCGTGAGGAGGGGAGCCCTCCGACGAGGTGGAGAGAGTTTGCTGATGCCTTCAATGACCATTTCTTGCCTACCGAGACTAAGGCAGCCCATGTCGCTGAGTTTGAGAGCTTGAGGCAAGGTAGCATGAGTGAGTGGGAGTACCATATGAGATTCGCGCGCTTGTCCAAGTATGTTATTTATATGTTTCCCACTATAGAGGCAAGAGTGCACCGATTTGTGCAGGGACTCAACCCCTTGGTTATTAATGAGGTCTCTACAACTACCTTGAATTCTGAATAGAGTGAGAGGGTAGCAATAGGTCCCGGTCTGCGGGAAACTTTGGTTTTTCTTCTGGTGGTGTTGGTGGTGGCATGTCAGCATTTAGGGGAGGGTCATCAGGGCCATCCCAGTCCTTTGCTCAATCTTCGGTTAGTGCATAACCATTAGGGCCCAGTCAGCAGCAGTGGAGCCGTTTTAGGCCCAGTCAGGGAAACAGGGGATCCTACCAATAGGATCGGCCTAGAGGGAGATTCTAGCAGCAGGGGATGCCTTATTCCCTAGGTGTGGGAAGATGCACATGCTTCATGCACCAGCCCATATGCTACGGATACGGTATTAGGGGTCACATTCAGAGGGATTGTCGTTCATCCCTCCAGAGTGTAGGCAGGGGTACGGCACAGCCAGCTAGTTCTGCAGTCACTTCATCTGCAGCACCTCCTCCAACTCAAGGCACTCCAGCACCCGCAGGGCATGGTGCAGCTAAGGGTGGTGCATAGAGTTTGGGAGGACCCATCCGGAACAGCTTTACGAGCCGTTCTCTGTATCTACTTCGGTTAGTGAATTTATTGTGGTAAGTTTATAGGGATTGTGTTGTCACAGTGCATGGTCGAGATACCATGGCCGATCTCATTGAATTGGTGATGGTTGATTTTAATGTCATAATGGGGATGGACTGGTTTTATTCATGTTTTGCCAAGCTTAATTTTTGAACCAGAACCGTTAGGTTTGAATTTCCAAATTAGCCAGTTATTGAATGGAAGGGGGATGATGTGGTGCCAAATAGTGGGTTTATTTCTTACCTTAAGGCCACAGAGATGATCCACAAGGGTGTATTTACCATTTGGTCCGGGTTACAGACACCGATGCTAAGGCACCTACACTTGAGTCTGTGCCAGTTGTGAATGAATTTTCTGAAGTCTTTCTTGACGAGCTCCTTGGGATTCCACTAGACATGGAGATTGATTTTGGGTTATGATGTCAGGAACGCAGCCTATATCTATTCCACCCTATAGAATGGCACTGGCAGAATTGAAAGAACTAAAGGAGAAATTGAAGGATTTGTTAAAGAAGGGTTTTATCCGGCCGAGTGTGTCACCTTGGGGCGAACTAGTTCTCTATGTAAGAAAGAAAGATGGATCACTGAGAATGAGTATTGACTATCGGCAGCTCAACAAAGTCACGATCAAGAATAAGTATCCATTGCCAAGGATAGATGACTTGTTTAACCAATTGCAAGGTACTAAGTACTTTCCAAAATTGATTTAAGATCCGGGTATCTCTAATTGAAGATCAGGGAGCAAGATATTCCGAAAACAGCTTTCAGAACCCGGTATGGGTACTTTGAAGTTTTGGTGATGTCTTTCGGGCTAACAAATGCCCCGGAAACTTTCATGGATCTTATGAATCGAGTCTTCAAACCTTTTCTCGACTCCTTTGTGATAGTACTCTTTGACGATATTCTTGTATATTCATGAAGTCGAGAGGACCATGCCGATCATCTCAGGGTAGTTCTGCAGACTTTATATCAGCATAAGTTGTATGTGAAGTTTTCGAAGTGTGAATTTTGGCTTGAATCTGTCACATTCTTGGGTCATGTCGTCTCCAGTGAGGGAATTAAGGTTGATCATCAGAAGATCGCAGCTGTGAAGAATTGGCCTAGACCCACAACTCCAACAGAGATTCGTAGTTTCTTGGGCTTAGCTGGATATTACAGGAAATTTGTGGAGGGGTTCTCTACTCTCTCCTCTCCATTGACTAAACTAACGTAGACGGCGGTTAAATTCCAGTGTTCGGAAGCTTGTGAAAAGAGCTTCCAAGAGTTGAAGACAAGATTGACTACGGCCCCGGTGTTGACCTTACCGTAGGGTACGAATAGCTTTGTGGTATATTGTGATGCTTCGAGAATCAAACTTGGGTGTGTATTGATGCAACATGGCAAGGTGATCGCTTATGCTTCTAGGAAACTCAAGAATCATGAGAAGAACTATCCAACACAAGACTTAGAGCTTGCGGCGGTGGTCTTTGCATTGAAGATTTGGTGTCATTATTTGTATGGGGTCCATGTGGATATTTTCACGGACCATAAGAGCCTTCAATATATTTTCAAACAGAAGAAATTGAATATGAGGCAGAGAAGATGGCTTGAATTACTCATGGACTATGACATCGATATCTTATATCATCCGGGGAAGGCTAATGTTGTGGCGGATGGACTTAGTCATAAATCTATGGGTAGTTTAGCTCACTTGGAGGCATATCGAAGGCCGTTGGCCAGGGAATTTCATCAGTTGGCTAGTCTGGGAATTCGTACTGCGGACTCTAGTGAAGGAAGGGTAATTATGCAAAACAGGGTTGAATCCTTGCTTGTTGTGGAAGTCAAGGAGAAGTAGTACGACAACCCATTGTTGGTACAGTTGAAGGAGGGGATTCATAAACATAAGACCATGGATTTTTCTCTAAGCATGGATGATGGTACGCTAAGGTACCAAGGGCGATTATGTGTTCCTAATATATATGGTCTCCGGGAAAGGATCATGACTGAGGCTCCCCATTCTAGGTATTTTGTGCACCCATGCTCTACAAAGATGTGCCATGATTTTAAGGAAGATTACTGGTGGGAATTATATGAAGAGAAATGTAGCGGACTTTGTGGCAAGATGTCCAAATTGTCAACAAGTAAAGGTTGAACATCAAAGGCCCGGTGGTTTGGCACAGAACATAGAAATTCCGATATGGAAATGGGAAATGATCAATATGTACTTTGTGATGGGACTACCTCGCACGCCTCACAAGTTCAACTCGATTTGGGTGATTGTGGACTGACTCACAAAATCAGCACACTTCTTACCTGTTAAGGCTACCGACATAGTGGAACAATATGCTCCGTTGTATATCAAGGAAATAGTCAGATTGCATGGAACTCCAGTTTCTATTATCTCATATCGAGGGGCACAGTTCACAACTAAGTTTCGGAATAAATTTCAGTAAGGTTTGGTTACTCAGGTGAAGCTTAGTACATCCTTTCATCCACAGACAGACGGGCAGGCAAAGTGGACCATTTAGATGCTTGAGGATATGTTGTGCGCTTGTGTTCTTAACTTCAAGGGTAGCTGGGATGATCACTTGTCGCTCATATAATTTGCCTACAACAATAGTTACCATGCTAGCATTCAGATGGCACCGTTCGAGGCTCTATATGGTAAGAGATGTATGTCTCCCATTGGGTGGTTCGAGATTGGGGAAGCAGAGTTGATAGGACCAGACCTCGTGCATCAGGCTATGGAGAAGGTTAAGATCATTAAAGAACGGTTGAAAATTGCTCAGAGTCATTAGAAGTCTTATTCGGATGTGCGTCGTAGGGATTTGGAGTACAAAGAAGATGATTGGGCATTCTTAAAGGTTTCCCCCATTAAGGGTATAAGGCGGTTTGGGAAGAAAGGGAAATTGAGTCCGAGGTATGTCGGACCATACAAAATCATTCAGAGGATTGATCAGGTGGCTTACAGGCTTGAACTACCTCCAGAGATGTCTGTAGTGCACCCGGGTGTTTCATGTACCCATGTTGAATAAGGTGGTAGGAAACCCAACGCTTATTATTCCGGTTGAGACTATTGAGGTTAATGAAGAATTGACTTACGAAGAGATTCCAGTTTCCATTCTTGATAGGCATGTCTGAAAGCTGAGAAATAAGAAGATTGCCTCCGTGAAAGTGTTATGGAGAAACCAACAGGATGAAGAGGCAACCTAGGAGGTCGTGGAAGAGATTAAGAAAATGTACCCTCATTTGTTTGAATAACTATGTAATTCATTCTGTGAAATTGCTTTCTGTGAACTGTGTTTCCCTTGCACAGTTTATGTTAAGGATGTTCCTTTTGGTAATATGAGATTTATGATGTCATGGTCGATATTGTTTTCATGTTGTGTTACATCGTTGTGTTGTGGTTATGTTGTTAGAACTGGTTTCTAGGATTCTCTAACATGTGGATAGGCCCAGTTATAGGGGAAACTCTGCTGATATTTTTGGAAATTTGGGGAGTTAGTCAAATTTGGAACTGCTGGTGTATGAATTAAGAGTTAAGTCGCTTTGGAGGCCGATAGTGGATTTTGACCCTATTTCGAGGATGAATGATCCTAACCAGGGGAGGATGTAATGCCCCGTAAAAATTTACCAAGAACCCGGGGTTTCGTCATGTCGAGGAAGGCTAATGTGTTTGAGGATTGTGAAAATTTCTCGCGGCTCGCAGAGCTCGCCGCGGTACGGACTTTTTAGGTTGTATTGTACGTCGGGGAGTTGGAGGAAAATATTTGCCGAACATGGCATTTCTGTGGTCCACTATGTGATTGTAGAGTTACTTCGCGCATCGCATATTGGCCGCAAATTGCAACAGAACCAGAGTCAAATTTTGAAGGATATTTTGCGGTCAACTATGTGATCGCATAATCATTTCGTGGGCCGCACAATTCATTGCAGATAGAGCATGAAGAATTCCATAGAGGGACTTTTGAGGTGCGTTATGCGACTGCATAACTAGTAGCGGACCGCAGACCTGACCCGAGAAGCCCAGTTTTGGAGGGTGATTTTGCGGTCCTTTATGCGGATCGCATACCAGTTATGCGGTTAACTCTGCGACCACAAAGTTGAGTTCGGAGGGTACATTTTTCTATTTCTATAACCCGACACTATCTTAATAAATAGACTTTAGGGACCGTGTTTGAAGGGGAATTCTCATATTTTAAGAGATAGGGGAGGAACTAGAGAGAGAAAGAGGAGCTTCAACACCTTCCACTTCAATTCCTTTCTCAAGCCTTGGGTAATTCACAAGGAAACCTTGCAAATTGTCTACTAAAGAGGTAATATTCCAGCCCTAGTTTCCCATTTACGATTTGGGGCAGAAGATAGGTAATGGGGAAAATGGTTGAGAATAAGAGTTGGTTAATGATGCATGTGCCAATAAATATGGTAGGGAGGTTGTGGAACATATATGGGTGACTTATTGAAATGGGGATTGCTTGTGGGGTGAAGTAACATCATGTTTCAATCATGTATTCAAACGTGACCTTCGAAAATGTATTCAAACGTGACCAATGTGTCGGAATATTATGATTTCAATCATGTTTCAATTACAACTTATTATGCTAAATTGTGAAATAAAACTCAATGTGCTTAAGACTCTTATTTCTCATATGTGTACTAAAAGTCTTGATTAGAAATGCCTTGTTGTTGATAGTCCATTATGAAGTCTAAAAGTGAAAGGAGTGTGTATGAAATATGAAACACGGCAGACGTGCCTAGAACGAAATTACACTTGTGGCCACTAGTGCCAATGAAATGAAAAGATGTGTAAAAGATGATGAAATGAGATGTAACTCTTTTTTATAATAAATATTTTGGGAGTATCGTTTAGTCACTGAAGAAGGGTAGGTTGAAATAACCTATCCCTGAAACTACACGTCTCGGTATAGGAATGATTAATAGGTAAATCCACAGTATTGATGTGTTGAGATTATCCCCCCTTAATTGGGATGTGATAGATGTGTTGTGATTGCTTCCCCTAATTGGGATGAGATGATTTCTAGCGAAAAGTGAGGTCAATCCACATGGCATTGTGGTGAGACGGCTTAGCCGATCGGGCTGAGATTAAATGTCATGCCATGCACATGGTGGTGTTGTGATTGGATGTCTCGGGGTGAGATGTCTTAGTCGATCGGGCCGAGATTGGACTCCGTGCTAATAACACGATGGTATATCAGTGCTA
This sequence comes from Nicotiana tomentosiformis, assembly GCF_000390325.3. Classification (NCBI taxonomy): domain Eukaryota; kingdom Viridiplantae; phylum Streptophyta; class Magnoliopsida; order Solanales; family Solanaceae; genus Nicotiana; species Nicotiana tomentosiformis. The sequence continues at coordinate 85,062,494 of NC_090820.1, forward strand.
AAGATCTCCCAACTTAGAAATATTGGAATTTACTTGAAAACTTATCTTGCTCCTAACTTGATGTTTTGGTATTGTTTGAGTCTCTCATTGATCCCATATTTCTTCCTCATTTTACAATTACTCATTCTATCGAGAGGATGTTTAGTCTTACATACTAGTACTATTCCATATGTACTAATGTCCCTTTTGCTGGGGGAGTTGCATTTTCAATGGATGCAGATGGTTCCACAAGAGGCAGCATTGATCAGTGATAGCGGTACACCCTCTTCCCAGCTGACTTAGTGAGCCCCACTTCATTTCGGGGTCGTGCATCTTTTGTTCCTCATGTATTATGTTTTGAGGTATAGCCGAGGCCTTGTTGCCGACACCATCATAGTATTCTTTTGTTTCTGTTTGAGGCTCCGTAGACAAAGTGTGGGTTGTATATTGGTGTTGAGAAATTAAAATTAAAAGATGTTGTAATTGTATCACATGTTTCCACTTCTATACTATAAATGTGTAATGTAACATTTTGGGAACTTATAAATGACGTGAATAATGGTAATGGACTGTTGTTGTTCACATGACCTTCTCATTGTTTAGTTAATGAAATATATCTTCTCATTGTTCACCCATGAAATATATTCATGGGTGAGTTTGGATAGAAGGCATTGTACATGCTTGCTTGACTGGGGTATCTCGGTTGAGCGCCGGTTGCGCTCCCCGAGGTCGGGGCGTGACACTGGATTACAACCTCACTTTGCCCACACGTTCAAATTAACTAAATAAACCTATCCTGAGACCCAGAACACCAATCGGAACACAATAATACCAAAGTCAACTCTCGATTAAACCTATGAACTTTCCAAAACCTTCAAACTACAGACTTTCGGCAAATAAAGCCAAAACCTTCTAGGAACCTCTGAACCGAAATTCGGACATAAGCCTAAGTCTAAAATAACCATATGAACCTATTGGAACCATCAAATCACCAAGCTGGGGCTGTTTACTGAAAATTCAACCTTGGTCAACTCTAGTAACGTAAGCTTCCAAAATGAGATTAAGTGTCTTATATCACTCCCAAACCTTCCTAAAACCAAACCAACTATCCCACAAGTCACAAAACAATAAACAAACTGACATGCAGCATCAAATAGGGGAATATGGCTTAATTACACAAAACAACCAGTGGGTCATTACATTTTCCCCCTTTTTAACAAACGTTTGTCCTCGAACTGGATTCAAATCACACCTAGAATGCGAAAAAGATGAGGTTATATGCTCTTCATATCATGCTCGGTCTTCTAAATCACTTTCTCAACTGGTTGACCTCTCCACTGATCCTTCACTAATGCAATATCTTTCGACCTAAACTTTCGAACCTGCTTATCCAAAATGGCCATGGGCTCTTTTTCATAAGCCAGATTCTTATCCAACTGCACTGAACTGAAATCCAACACATGTGACAGATCTTTATAAAACTTTCGAAGCATGGAAACATGAAATACCGTATGAACTCCCGGCAAGCTGGGTGGAAAAGCAAGTCTATAATCCACCTCACCAACTCTCTCCAAAATCTCAAATTGACCAATATACCGAGGGCTCAACTTTCCCTTCTTCCCAAATCTAATCATGTATTTCATAGGAAAAACTCTAAGAAGATCCTTCTCACTCTCCAAAAATGCAATATCGCAATCCTTCCTATCAGCATAAATCTTTTGCCTAGACTGCATTATACGAAGATGCTCATAAATCAACTTCACCTTCTCCAAAGCATCACGAACCAAATTTGTGCCCAATAACCTAGACTCACTGGGCTCAAACTAACCAACCGGAGACCCTCCCATATAATGCCTCATACGGAGCCATATGGATACTAGTCTGGTAGCTGTTATTGTAAGAAAACTCCTCTAAGGGTAGAAACTTATCCCATTGGCCTCTGAAATCAATAACACAGGCCCTCAGCATATCCTCCAAGATATGAATGTCCCGCTCAGATTGCCTATCCGTCTGAGGATGAAATGCGGTGCTCAACTCCACATGTGTGCCCAACTCATCCTGAACTACTCTCCAAAAGTGCGATGTAAACTGGGTGCCCCAGATCTGATACGATAGAAACAGGCACATCATGCAAGCGGACAATCTCTCTGATATAGATCTGAGTTAACTTCTCTAAAATTTAAGAATTCATGACCGGAACGAAGTACGCGAACTTGATCAGTTTATCCACAATGACCCAAACAACATCAAATCTCCTCAAAATTTATGGCAATCTAATCACAAAATCCATAGTAATTTGCTCCCATTTCCACTCGAGAATAGCTAATCTCTAAGTCAACGACGTAATTTCTTATGTTCATACTTGACCTACTGACAATTCAAACACCATGAAACATGCCCAACAATGTCTTTCTTCATCCTCCACCACCAACAGTATTATCTCAAGTCACAATACATCTTCGTAGCACCTAGGTGAATAGAAACCGCGAACTTGAGCCTCTTCAAGAATCAACTCCCTCAAACCATCCACATTAAGAACACAAATCCGTCCCTGAAGTCGCAATGCACAATGATCACCAATAGTCACCTCCTTAGCACAACCTCGAACCACTGTGTCCTTAAAGACGGGCAAATGAGGGACATTATACTGGCGAGTATTAGTGTGCTCAAATAAGGACAACTGCGCAATAACACAAGGACTCTACTTGGCTCAGAAATATCCAATCTCACCAATCAATTGGCCAATGCTTAAACATCCATAGCTAAAGGCCTCTCTCCAACTAGAATGAATGCCAAACTTCCCATACTCTCCGCCTTCCTACTCAAGGCATCTGCTACCACATTTCCCTTCCCCAAATGGTACAAGTGAGTGATATCATAATCCTTTAACAACTCCAACCACCTCCACTGCCTCAAATTCAAATTATTTTACTTGAACAAATGCTGAAGACTCCATTGATCAGTGTAAACCTTACAAGACACTCCATATAAGTAATGCTTCCAAATCTTGAGGACCTGCACAATTATTGCTAACTTTAAATCGTGAACCGGATAATTCTTCTTATAGGGCTTTAACGGGCGCGACGTATATGCAATCACCCTACTCTCGTGCATCAGCACGCAACCAAGGTCAACACGCGAAGCATTAGAATAGACAGTATATATCCCCGATCCTGAGAGTAATACCAACACTAGGGTCAGGGGTCGTGGTTGGGGGTTGTGGTCGAGATTAGGATCAGGTCAGATTGGGGTGGAGAGTTATTTTGGGGTTGGGGGTCAAGGTCAAGGTCAAAAGGGTCAGGTCGAATATCGAGGTTGGTCAAAGATGGAGGTTAAGTGTTAGAGTCAAGGTTAAGAAGGTCGAGGGTCGAAGTTGAGGATCGGGGTAGGGGTTAGAGTCGGGTTAGGCCGAGATATGAAATATGAAGGATAATAGGTTGAGGTCAGGGTCGGGTTGAGTTATGTCAAAGGTTTGGTGTCAGGGTCGATCGGGTCATGATCTAGTATTAAGTTCATGGTCGAGGTAGATTAGGGGTCGGGGTCGAGAAGATAAAGGGTCAAGTTTGGGGTTGAGGGATCAAGGATAGGGGTTGAAAGGGTCGAGGGTCAGACTCTTTGAGGATCAATGGTGGGAGTCACAGTCTAGTCAGGTCAGGAGTCGATATAGGAAGGACTGAGGGGTCGAGGTAGGGGTTGATTCGGGTTGGGTATTGGTGGTCAAGGGTGGGCTTTGACGCCGGGTCATATTGAAGGGGCAGAAGGGTCAAGGTTGCGGGCATGGGTTGAGGGAGAGGTTAGGTCAATGGTTAGGGTCGATAGGGTCAGGTGTCAAGGTCGAGGTCAGATATTGGGGTCAAGCGAGTCGAGGATTAGGTGTCGAGGTTGGGGCTGAGTTAGGTGGAGGGTTAGGCTTGTGAGGGTCAAGAGTTGGGGTCGAAGGTTAGGGGTGCTCGTTAGAGTCGAGTCAGGTAGGGGTTAGGGGTCAGGATGTGGGTCGAGGTAGAGGTCATGTCAAGGGTCATGGTCGAGAAGGTTAGTTCTCAGGGTCGGGGTCGAGCGTTAGGGTCAAGAGGGTCAAGGATCGGGTATCGGGGCTGGGGTCGAGTTAGGACGAGGGTTAGTATTGTGAAGGTCAAGGATCGGGGTAGAGGTTGCGGGCCGGGATCAGGGACCGATAGTAAAGGTTGGAGTTGGGTCAGGTTGGGGATCGGGTTCGAGTCGGGTGTGATGTGGAGGATCAGGTTCAAAAGAGTTGGGGATCTAGTGTCGGGATCGGGTCAGGTTGGTTGTCGGCATTGGAGTTGAGGGGGTCGATATTAGAATATAGGTTAAGGTCGGGTCGAATCGGGGGTTGAAGTAGTTCGAAAGGAGGATCGGTGTCGAGGGTCGAGGTAGGAGCAGTGGTCGAGGTTGAGGGTGGTGGGATGGTGTGGGGGGGGTTTGGCAGTGCATGCGGTTGATGGGGTATGTGGTAGTAGGGGTCTTTGGTTGGCCAAGAGGCCGAGGTGGAGGTAAGGGTAGGGAGTCTGGGTTATAGGGGTGGTAAGGTTGGCGGGGTGAGGGGATGCGGGATTGTGGAGGGTTGAAAACATTGTTGGAGAGTTCCAAAAAATGTTTTCCCTTACTAGGAAAATCATTTTCTTCTAATTAGGGAAAAATGAGTTCTTAAGAAAAATATTTTAGAAAATATTTAAGCCAATATTTTCTTCCATACTAAACACACCAAGAGTCTTGAAAAAGTAGAACCTTTAACTAACCCTTTAATGATCGTAGGAGGCGCCAATCAAGTTTGTCGCGCAAGTGAGTTATATATATATATATATATATATATATATATATATATATAACCCTAAGGGACTTGGATTAGCCATCACATTGGTGTACGAATGAATCTCACAAAAAATGTAGTTAGAATTTGCTACTGAGGAACAAAAGATAATGCAATCTTTCGTTATAACATCAAAATTTATTCTTTCCCCATTATTATAAGAAAAATTGACAAATATAAACATTTCATGTTGGCACTTACTGACGGAACGTTCATTAATAGATATGATATTCATGTCAGGCTTGAAATGCTAATCTCATTAATCCACAGCAGGCACCGTGCCATTCGAATACTGGAAACACCTTTCTTTGTTGTTCCAAATAAAGAAAAACAATGCACAAAATGTTAAACGCGAGGAGGGAAGTGGCTAATGGTGAGCGAAAAGCTCCAAAATAAAAAAACGTAGGGCTTGAAAGGAAAAGCGAGTGGTGAAGCGCACATTTTACAGAGATTAAAAAGAAAACCACGGATATAAGAACTAAACACTATAATTATCAAATTTCAGTTAAGCTAACTATTTACTGCATCCAATACACAGTAATACTAATATTAATCCAATTCATCAAAGTTGAGATTAAAAAAATCATTCGCATCACGTCAGGATTACTTTGAGCGTTGTTGTTTGAAGCGCATAGCGTTGCCAATAAAGCAATAATCCTTCGCTTCACATTTCTTCAAACGACGAAGCAATGACTTTTAATAGCACTAGAGGCTAAATAGAAAATACAGCGTGTTCTCTAATCTTTACAAGAAAGAGAGAAGAAATGCACAAAGAAGGGAACCGAAATGTCACATTAATGAACAACAAACACTGTGTAGGCACAAGAATGAAGTTTTATGACACAAGTAAACAGAGCCGCTTAAATCCAAACAAATATTTTCTTTTTTCAAATTTGGTCTATGATTTTCTTTATTTCCAAATCTGGTCTATGTAACTCAAACTACTTCTGTACAGAAACATGAATAAGAGGAAAACATGTTATCTACCATACCAGCCTTGTGGCGGCCGGCATTCCCCATTATTCATCAACTTGTCCAACACCACATTCAAATCAACTGACTGTCCATTCTCTGTCAATCTCCGCACCGTTGCTCTTACTTGGTCTCTTGAAAATCCCATATTTGTCACTTTATCAACTACATCATCAATAGGAACTCTAGTGCCAGTACGAGGAGAACTAGACCCACTACCAACTACAGAAGCGGTAGGTAGTGCTTGAGGTAATATTCTTGCTGTGGGGAGTTGCGGATAACCACTTCCACCACTCTGGCCCATTGCGGTCGAAAGAAGTGGCTGCGATTTCACAGGGGAGTCACTGCCATGCTGGACAGGGGAACCGCTATAAGGATAAGATTCACCCGGGCCAGTGGATGGACCAGAAAATCCAGAAACCTGTCTGCCATATGGGGGCTCAAACATATTAGAGTGAGCTGCGTAAAACTGCTGGGACGCAGGGGCTCCACTTGCTGGATTTGAGGGAGGTTTACTGGTATTTGGTAGTGGATAATTCTGCGATGCTATATGATGTCTCTCCTCAGGATGACGGCTCAATGGAGGTTGAGGTTGTGAGTGATTAACAGATGTATAAGGCGGATGCCCTTGAAGAGGTGGAGATGGCTGCGAGTACGGTGGTGAAGGCGAAGGCTGATACCCTTGATGTGGATGTGGTGGGATAGAGGTCTGTGGCTGCTGCGGTGCCAGCAGCTGGTACTGCTGACTAGAGTTTCCTGGTGCTCGACCAATCGGTGGGAAATAAGTTTCATTTTGAGTGCCAGAAGAAATTGGGTTCTGGGCCAACTGGTTCTGAAGCTGAACTTGAGATAGCGAATTCTGTTGCGGAGGGGATGGAGGAGCATTAGGTGGAGGAAGAGTGAAAGGCGGTTGAGCAAGCGCTAAAACAGGGGGAAATTGTTGGTGAGACAGAACAGGAGCAGATGACCTAGGTTGTGCTGAGTCCACGTGTGTAGTATTGTGGGTGTCTACTTCCTGCTCAAGCTTTGGAACTTGAAATCTTGCAAGCTGTAGTTGAGTATCCATTATATCCTGTTTATTCTTTATGACCTGTACACCATCTTGCACCTACATGAAATTTGTGTAACTAGAAGATAACATAGCTCATAATGATGATACAAAAAGAAAAAGGAAACAGGTAAAATTTTGTCTTCTTCTTTTTTAGCCCTTTTAGTAAATATTTCATTATTTTTATTCTTTTTATCGGTTAAGTTTTCAATCTACTTTGAAACAGATATAAAAGCAAGTTAATAATTCATCAAGCAATCACCAAACGAACCTTATGATAAGTTTCATTCGACATGCCATCGGAATGATTCTTCCCTTCCATAATAGGGAACACACAGAATATCCTCTCTTTCAACTTCAGCAAATAAAAAAAGTTCCAGCAAGTCCAACAGTTCTTGATAACATTGATCCATTTCCAAATTATGATATCTCCATTTTTAAATTTGAAGTGATACGCCACGGTCAGCCTAGAATATAAATAGCATAGTATTGTCTACGCAGCAGACACTAATACATAATATCAAAACTCAAGAACAAAAACCATCATACTATAGCAAATTGATAACAATTGTCAGAACATCTGTATAGCTCAAATCTAGAATTACTTTTGACACAACAACAACAACAACAACCCAGTATAATCCCACGAGTGGGGTCTGGGGAGGATAGTGTGTACGCAGACCTTACCCCTACCCTGGGGCAGAGAGCCTGTTTCCGATAGACCCTCGGCTCCCTCCCTCCAAGAACTCCCCACCTTGCTCTTGGGGTGACTCGAACTCACAACCTCTTGGTTGGAAGTGGAGGGTGCTCACCACTAGAGCAACCCACGAGTGGGGTCTGACACATTGCTTAATAATAGCATTCTCTCCTTGCATGGCTTTGAATTGTACCAATATTCTCCCACACCTACATGCTGAAACGCCTTAGATAGAGAGACGTAAAAGCTTAAAACCACAAGAAACTGCCCAAAACTTATTCAGCAGACATAAGAGTATATTTATGCAAAGGGTATTGCTCTCGGAGAAAGATATTAAAAAATAGATGAGCCAGTAATACAAGAGGCAAAATGCAATATTCCTAAGATTCGTGTAAAAATGGGCAAGAATCCAGAAAAAATAAATATATAAATAAAAGAAGCTCATATATAATCAACAAAGGATAAAACAATGCAGCCTACACTTAGCCAGCTCATAGAGCAGTTTAGTCAAAACATATAGAAGAAGTTATATGAAAGATGATACCGCTCTGAAAATACTTTCCACCAGTTTCAGTTTTCCGTCAGTGCTCCCATGGTTGGTATCAACAGAAAGCTTGAGGTCATCAAGAGAAGTTTCAATCTGGCGATTTCGAGTTTCTACTTGTGATAGTCGAGCACTCACGCTCTCTATTGCAAGTAGAAGACTATCAGCGTACTTTTTCACTGTATGATCAATTTCAAATAACAAAGATGAATCAACAGTTTTCAGATCTTTATCCACAATGAGTTTGGCCGGTGCAAGTGAGTCAAGAGAACCATAATTCTGCATTGAATTACGTTAATTACAATACAAGATACATATCATTGACAGAACTTATGCATAGTTCCATAACTGGCCCAATAAAGCAAGTAGATATCCAGCCAGATTCAGCAGAACATAAAAGAGAAGTGAAATGAGAAAGAGATTAAAAAAGAACGATACTGCCTCATAAGGTCCACAAGCAATTAGAGCACATACGATACCAGGAGTATCGTGGGCATGTACATGTCCTTTTCTTGCTGATGCTTTTTAATTTAAGAATCTTTATCATAGCAACAGATATTTGGATAACTACAAGTTGACCATTCTTGCTCATAAAACTCGCCAAGCAAAAGATTGTTTTTATATGATATACTACTAGCTCACTTGGTGCATCATCTAGATGTGCCAGAAGCCCAGAACCCACCTTGCTTGGAAGTTGGAACTGAAGCAATTATTGTTGTTGTGACAGTAGCCCTAAAACAACAAAAAGGTCAGTGACCACATAATGGTCAAGTGGTTCACAACAAGCTAAATTAATACGGTTCAATAACCAAAACCATTCAGACAGAGCTATAACAACAAACTTCAATACCAATTCTCATAGGCAAAGTCAAAAATTTCCGCACTACAACACTAATGAACTACAAAGGACGCAACAAATAGAGAAATATCTAAGCTCCACACCAACACAACTAGAAATCAAAACTAGTCATCAACCAAAGCCCATACAAGAGAATCAAACAGAGCAAGTGTTCATTGCATTGTCAAAGACAGATTCAGGATTTTAAGCTAGTGGGTGCAGAATAATAGTGTGCCTACACTGCTACTGAAAATATAGTACATTATAAGTTAGAGTTTAAATTCTATACACTGACGATGTAAAGAATACTTGCAAAATCAGGTCTTTTATTAGGTAATTACATGTAAATCTCCTGATAAGTATTAATTGGTAATCTCGTAAAAATGACAACTAACTAGTTATCCAAGGTTAAAAATCATTGATAGTGTAAAATCACTGTCTGTGTAAAGAATGTTTTACACTATAGGATATTTATAGGAAGGCTCCTTAAAATGTGGATTTGTAATCTTATAAAATAAGGCAAGACAGGTTACTTGATACAACAGGTAAAGAGGTAAAGATGGCCAGATGGTGAAAAAATTCCTTACACTAACTATGTATATATTTCCACTCTAATTGGTAATTTGGTAAAATGATAACTAAACTACTATCACATGTTAAAATTTACTGATTTTATACTATCAGGGCATAACTTAAATCCGTATAAGAAAATAATTGTAATATTCTTAAAAATACAGAATACTACTGGAGAAGGAGCGATTACTCTGATGCTAGCAGTTTTGCTTTTAAATTCAGCAGAATTCCAAGCCCTAGCTCCAGTAGTATGACCCGAATCAATATTAGATTTTGGCGGCGATGATCCAGTTGGGCGAATCGGGTGGGATTCGTAACTCGGAACAATACTTTCCCCCTTTGTACCGCCGCTAATGTCCTGGTGAGGGTTCATGAGGTTGATGAAGTCATTGTTGCTCTGTGAATTTGTTAGATCCATGATCTGCTTGTCCATATACTGCGATGTATTCATCGATGGTGTAGTGTACATATGTAAGCTTTGCTTTGTTCTTGTGATTTTGGATTACTTGCGCTTAAAACTATAAAGTTTGTTTTATCTTCTTCTTTTTTTTGGTTCTTTTGCTCCCTTTTTTGACGCTCGGTTCACTGTTGCTTCTTAGGTGTGCCAAGCATGAGGCCTACACAGAAACCCTTAAAGGGCATCTACACAGAAACACAGGAACATGTGATGACCCAAAAGCTCGTCTTATGTTTTAGAATTCGAATCTGAGCTCTTAAGCCTTATAAATCTCATTTTTATCCTTCTCGATTTGCGTGCGCATTCCAAACAGGTTTTCGGAAAGCGTTTGCGTTGAAAACTAATAAAAATAAAAAAAATTACCTAAAAAGTTGATTTTTGTTGACTTCGGTCAACATTTTTGGTAAACGGGCCTGGAACTGTGTTTTGACGGTCCCGGTAGGTCCGTATCGAATTATGGGACATGGGCGTATGCCCGAAATTGAATTCGGAGGTCCCTAGCTTGAGTTATGAATTTTTTATGAAAATTAAAAGTCTGAAAATTATTTGTTTTTAAGAATTGATTGATATTTGGCATTGTTAGTATCGGGTCCGCATTTTGGTTCCGGAGCCCGGTACAGGTTCATTATGATATTTAAGACTTGTCTGTGAAATTTGGTGAGAAACGGAGTTGATTTGACGTGATTCGGACGTCCAATTGAGAAGATATGAATTTTAAAGTGTTCTTTAGAATTTCATTTGATTTGGTGTTAAATTCGTAGTTCTAGGTATTTTTTTGGCGATTTAATCGCGCGAGCAAGTTCGTATGATGTTTTTAGACTTGTGTGCATGTTTGATTTGGATTCCCGAGGGCTCGGGTGAGTTTCGGATAGGCCACGGGATGTTTTGAACTTATAAATTTTGCTGGTATAAATGAACCTATTGTAGGCCTCTGATCTCGCAATTGCGAGATCAGGCATCGCAAATGCGAACATAACAGGGTCCGCAATTGCGAGGCTTTCATCGCAAATGCGATCAGAAGCCTGGGCCAGCAGTTCTCGCATTTGCGAGGTTACCTTCGCAATTGTGAAGGGAATCTCGCAAATGTGAATATTTACTCGCATTTGCGAGGTTCAGTGGTCGCAAATGCGACACTTTCCTCGCATTTGCGAAGGCATGGGGATTGTGAAGGGCATCGCAATTGCGATTGTTCCTTCGCAATTGCGAGCTTCGCATTTGCAAAGCTCATGTCGCAATTGCGACACCTGCAGCTGAGTAAAAGGGGTTTAGACGGGATTTTTTATTTATTCTTCATATTTTCAAAACCCTAAACCTTAGGAGGCGATTTTCCAAACACCAAATCTTCCCCAAATCATAGGTAAGTGATTCCTAACTCTTTTCTTTCAATCTTTTACATCTTATAACAAGATTTCAACCTAGAATCTAGAATTTTTATGGTGAAATTATGATTTTTGGGTAGAACTTAGGAATTTCGAAATTTAAGGATTTAGACTCCAATTTGAGGTCGGATTCCAAAACTAATTGTATATCTGGACTCGTCTCGGAATGGGTGTTCGGATTTCGTAAGTTTTTTCGAGATTTGAGACGTGGGTCCCACTGTCGAATATTTTAATGAATTTCGGATTTTATCCGAAAAATTAGTAAATTCATATGGAAGTAATTTCTATGATTCGTATTGAGTATATTGAATTGTTTGTGAATAGATTTGAAGCTTTCAGAGACAAATTTAAAAGGAAAAGTTGTGGTTGAGTAATTGATTGGAATTTGCAAAGCGAGGTAAGTATCGCGGTTAACCTTGACTTGAGGGAATAGAACCCTTAAATTAATTGTTATGTGAATTGCATGTGAACGACGTATAGACGAGGTGACGAGTGTCTATACGTCGTCAAATTAATTGTTTGCCTTATTACTTGAAAAATCATAAATTGTTTTAAATCATGAATTAATTATTATAATAACTATTTCTCTCCTATTCTTTGTCAAATATTAATTCTTGAATTTCTGCATTAATTGTTACATGCTATTTGAATTATGTGTCTTAATTGTTATTTGACATTTAGCATATTAAATATTAAATTGCCTATTTTCTCTCTGATTTCTATTATAATTTGCTATTTGCCTTTGTTTGTTTCGTAATTAAATCATAATTATTGTATGCTTGTTGTCTTATAATTTTACTTTAATTGTTGCATTTATTGGAAAAATTCTTCTATAAGAATTGGTAAATGAATATGTTGGAGAAGCGGGTTGCACGCCGCAACGGGATTGATTATAATGAATATATTGGAGGATCGGGTTGCACGCCGCAACAGAATTAATTGTAATGAATATATTGGAGGATCGGGTTGCATGCCGCTACAGACTTATTAAAAGTCCATATTGGAGGATCGGGTTGTACGCCGCAACAGACTTATTAAAAGTCCATATTGGAGGATCGGGTTGCACGCCGCAACAGACTTATTTAAAAGTCGACATACATACATATATATATATATATACATACATATTGGGGGATCGGGTTGCACGCCGCAACAGACTTGATTAAAATAAATATATTGTGAGAGCGGGTTGCACGCTGCAACAGAATTGAATGTGAATATATTGTGAGAGCGGGTTGCACGCTGCAACAGAACCGAATGTGAATATATTGTGAGAGCAGGTTGCACGCTATAACAGAATTGAATGTGAATATATTGTGAGAGTGGGTTGCACGCTGCAACATAATTGATGGAAATGATAATTGGTTATAACTGCTGAGTTGGCTTCAATCATTATAAATGAGTTACCTGATTTATTTCTATTATTGTTGTTGTTACTAATATTGCGTACAGGTTAATGTAAGTAAACCGCCTTAGCCTCGTCACTACTTCGTCGAGGTTAGGCTCAGCACTTACCAGTACATGGGGTCGGTTGTACTGATACTACACTCTGCACTTCTTGTGCAGATTTCAGAGTTGGTCCCAGCGGCGTGCCATAGACTTGCTCGGATTTCAGCTACTAGGAGGAGACTTGAGGTATAACTGCATGGCGTCCGCAGTTCTGAAGTCCCCATCTATTTTACTTTAGCTGTGTGTTTATTTCCAGACAACTTCATTTTATTCAGATATTTATTTGTATTATTCTAGAAGCTCGTGCACTTGTGATACCAATTCTGGGATGGTATTTAGACACCGCTGTTTTTATGGATTATTCACTATATTTCAAACTTTGCTTCCGCATTTGTTTCTTTGATTATTAATAATTTAAAAATTATTTAAAAATTGGTTGATATTATTCTAACGTTGGCTTGCCTAGCAAGTGAAATATTAGGCGTCATCACGGTCCGAAGGTGGGAATTTTGGATCGTGACAGTTGGTATCAGAGCACTTGGTTACATAGGTCTCACGAGTCACGAGCAAGCTTAGTAGAGTCTGAAAGATCGATACGGAGACGTCTGTACTTATCTCTCACATACTATGAAGTTTAGGAACAATACCACCTCTTTCATTCCTTATCGTGCGGCATTGATTTTGCTTGAAACCTATATCTCACATTCCTTTGTATCTACTCGTGTATGACATTGCGCACTCGGTATCAGTTGTGCGTCGACGGTTCGTGATGCCGCAGATGAACTACGAGGGAGCTAGAGATGCTCAAATATTGCCTCAACGTGTGATTCCGACTGAAGATGCAGACGTATAAAGAGATCACCTAGTGAATAATGTGGGGGGTGCAACGTACCTTGGCATCTGGTTGATTTATACGAGTTGTGAAGGTTAATATTGTGGACCATCAGACGTGGTGAACTATGACTTCATGCCGAGTGGGGGAGTCCACTATCAATGAATGGATTGCGAGTCATTTGTTATATCAGTTTTGGCCTGAAATGTATATATGTGGTACTGAAAGGTTCTCTCAAAATTTACATGTGTTTAAGGCCTGAGATCTTATAGAGAATAAGGTTGGGACTTGCGGTATGTCCGCCTCCGTAATAATCTTATACTTCAGTACCAAAGGAGTTAAAGAAATAACATTAAATTTACAGAAGGTCTACTCAGCATGGACGTCACGGTTGCGGATTTTGGGGTGCTTCGGAGGAAGTACAGTGGTTGACGAGATTGTGGACTAAGAATTGTCTGTATGGAGCTCTAGTTTTGTGATCATTGTATATAAATAGGGATAAAGTTTACCCCAAAGAAGAATCGAAGAGTATGTTAAAAAATGGGTCAGCTCAACAGTATTGAGTCAGCATAACAAAAGAAGAAATTGGCCTTGGGAGAGATAATTCTCCACAGGTGTCTGTGGCAAGCCTATGAAGAGGGCAGACCAGCCAATACAACACCGCCCACTTGGCTCGGTTCTCAGAAATACTTTTGAAAGAGTTTGTTTCCCGGACTCTCCGTAATTCATGGTGCATAGGGTTTGAACGATTGCGTCAGGTCACCATGACAGTGTCATAATGTGCCATCAGGTTCAATAAGTTAGCCCGTCATATTCCTACTTTGCTTCCTACAGCCAGAGAGCGAGTCCACAGACTCATTAAAGGACTTAATTATGATCGTAAAATTTTGTATGACTCGGGAGCTACAGACTGATACTTCATTTCCACTGGTGGTAGAAATTGCCAAGATATTAGAACGTGTTAGGGGTAAGGAAAAAAAGGAAACTAAGGAGACCAAGACGTCTCGAGGTTCTGGGGGATTTAGTGGATTCTACTCTGTGAGTATAAATCATTATGGCGGGGGCTCGGGTAGTCGGCCAGCCCAGTTCGCACATCGGATTAATCGAGGTGCTCCAGTAAGTTCTTTTAATGCACCACTGACATGAGTTTCCTACAATGGTTATCCCAGTTATCTGGCACAGACTCAATATGAGCAGCCAAAACCACAAAGTTATGAATACGGCGATACTAGGCACATCATGATAAAATTGTCCCAAACTTGGGAGAGGCATATTTCATCAAAGCACTCAGGCTACGTGCCCCATTACAGTTACTACACCACTCACACGATCAGTTAAGGGTAGAGGACAGGCGGGTAGAAGGCGTCCTAGAGGTGGAGACCCAGACGTTGTTATATTTGTTTTATGGTATGGTGGAGGTCGTTACATCAGATAGTGTCATTATAGGTACGACCTCGATTTAAAATAAAGGAATATTTTCCTTAACTTGATTCGGTTCTGAGTATCAAGACGAGTCTTCCTATTGTGCTCCACTAATGAGTGAGCTTCGTAATTCTATAATCTACTTATGTGTTTACTTATGTTGGGAGGTTTTATGGAGATAACTACACCTATCATTCCATGATGGACTCTAATAAGATCTGTGAGACTAAAGGTGCCTTTCTAGTACTTATTTCGGTATGTTTTGATGTATTTCCAGATAATTAATTACAAATTGTGAATTATATGCCCTATTTATGTGTTGTGATTTTGTTTAACGAAAGTTATTTAAAAGGAGAAAATGGAAAGTTTCGATTGGCAAGATGTGCATATTACTTGTGATTCAGAACTGAGGCCGAGGTCCTCGCATTTTAAAATAAATTGATATATTTAAACCGGGCTATGAGCTGCGGTGGAAGTTATATAAGGACGAGATCCTTGTGATAAAAATTCTTGTGTTTAAATTCTCCCTTGTGAAAATTAAATTTGTACTATAGTACTAATAGGGAGTCATGCCTGCTAGGCTTATTTGAAACTTTTTTGTATGAAATTCTCTGTGCATACTTGCCAAATTCGTGTTGTAATATTGAGTTGTAACCTACGAGGTAGGTGCCCGCCCAGGTGGCGTTAAATGTGACTCGTTAATTCGGGTAAATAATTATGAGGTCTTCATGCCTCGCATCTCGTTATTAGTATTGTGAAGGTTTGAAACGAGACTTTTGTTAACATGAAGTTAATTGACGATTCTATAATTGATCATGATCAACTATTAAGACCAGATTGACCCAGAAGGGTGTCCCATTCAGATGGTCAGACAAGTGTGAGTTGAGCTTTCAGAAGCTCAAGACCGCTTTGACTACGGCGCCAGTGTTGGTATTACCCACATGTTCAGGATCGTATGCAGTATATTATGACGCATCTCACATTGGGCTTGGTGCAGTATTAATGCAAGATGGCAAGGTAATTGCATATGTGTCGCGGCAGTTGAAAGTTCACGAGAAGAATTATTCTGTTCATGACTTAGAATTGGCAGGCATTGTTTATGCGCTGAAGATTTGGAGGCATTACCTCTACGGTGTCTCGTGTGAGGTATTTACTGATCATCGTAGCCTTCAGTATCTGTTCAAATAAAAAAATCTTAATTTGAGGCAGAGAAGATGGTTGGAGTTTTTGAAAGACTATGATATCACCATTTTGTATCACTCCGGAAAGGCCAATGTGGTGGCTGATGCTTTGAGTAGAAAGGCTGTGAGTATGGGCAGTCTTGCGTATATTCCGATTAGTGAGAGGCCATTAGTTGCAAATGTTCAGACTTTGGCTAATCAATTTGTGAGGTTAGATATTTCAGAACCCAGTCGGGTTCTAGCTTGCACAGTCGCTGGACTTCTTTATATGAGCGCATCAGAGAAAGGTAGTATGATGATCCTCATTTACTTGTCCTTAAGGACACGGTGCGGCACGGTGATGCCAAACAGGTTGCTGTGGGGGAAGATGGAGTTTTGCGAATGCAAGGTCGTATTTGTGTGCCTAATGTAGATGGGCTTCGTGAATTAATTCTTGAAGAAGCACACAGTTCCAGGTATTCTATTCATTCAGGTACCGCCAAAATATATCAAGATTTGCTGCAACATTATTGGTGGAGGAGAATGAAAAAGGATATAGTTGCATATGTAGCTCGGTGTCTGAATTGTCAGCAAGTTAAGTGCGAGCATCAGAGACCTGGTGGTTTACTTCAGAAGTTAGAAATTCGTGAGTGGAAGTGGGAGCGTATCACTATGGATTTTGTTGTTGGGCTCCCACGGACTCAGAGAAAATTTGACATAGTTTGGGTCATTGTGGACAGGTTGACCAAGTTAGCACATTTCATTCTAGTGGTAGTTACCTATTCTTCAGAGAGGTTAGCTGAAATTTACATTCGTGAGATTGTCCGCCTTCACGGGGTGCCCGTGTCTGTTATTTCAGATCGAGGTACGCAGTTTACCTCACATTTCTGGAGGGTTGTACAGCATGAGTTAGGCACGCGGGTGGAGTTGAGTACAACATTTCATCCACAGACAGACGGACAATCAGAGCGCACTATTCAGATATTGGAAGATATGCTCCGCGCTTGTGTTATAGACTTTGGAGGTTCTTGGGATCATTTCTTGCCACTTGCGGAGTTTGCTTATAATAATAGCTACCAGTCGAGCATTCAGATGGCTCCATATGAGGCATTATACGAAAGGCGATACCGATCGCCAGTTGGTTGGTTTGAACCGGGAGAGGCTCAGTTGTTGGGTACCGATTTGGTACAGGATGCCTTGGATAAGGTCAAGATTATTCAGGATCGACTTCGCACAGCTCAGTATAGGCAAAAGAGTTATGCCGATCGTAAATTTCGTGATATTGCATTCGTGGTTGGAGAAAGAATATTGCTCTGGGTTTCACCTAGGAAAGGTGTAATGAGGTTCGGAAAGAAGGGCAAGTTGATCCCTAGGTATATCGGACCTTTTGAAATTCTTAAAGGGGTGGTGAAGTAGCCTACAGGCTTGCATTACTACCTAGTTTATCAGCGGTTTATCCGGTGTTCCATGTGTCTATGCTCCGAAAATATCATGGTGATCCATCCCATGTGTTAAATTTCAGCTTTGTCCAGTTGGACAAGGATTTGACTTACGAGGAGGAGCCGGTGGCAATTCTATGCCGGCAAGTTCGCTAGTTGAGATCAAAGAGTTACCCTTCAGTTCGAGTGCAATGGAGAGGTCAGCCTATTGAGACGGCTACTTGGGAGTCCGAGTCCGATATGCAGAGTAGATATCCCCACCTTTTTACCATCCCATGTACTTTTCTATGTCCGTTCGAGGATAAACGATTGTTTTAGAGGTGGAGAATGTGATGACCCAAAAGGTCATCTTATATTTTAGAACTCGAATCTGAGCTCTTAAGCCTTACAAATCTTATTTTTACCCTCCTCGATTTACGTGCGTAGTCCGGGCAGGTTTCCGGAAAGTGTTAACGTTGAAAACTAATGAAAATAAGAATTTTTGCCTTAAAAGTTAATTTTTGTTCACTTCGGTCAACATGTTTTGGTAAACGGGCCTGGATCCGTGCTTTGATGGTCTCGGTAGGTCCGTATCGAATTATGGGACATGGGCGTATGCCCGAAATTGAATTCGGAGGTCCCTAGCTTGAGTTATGAATTTTTGATAAAAATTAAAAGTCTGGAAATTATTTGTTTTTAAGAATTGATTGATATTTGGCATTGTTAGTATCGGGTCCGTATTTTGGTTTCGGAGCCCGGTATAGGTTCATTATGATATTTAAGACTTGTCTGTGAAATTTGGTGAGAAACGGAGTTGATTTGACGTGATTCAGACGTCCAATTGAGAAGATATGAATTTTAAAGTGTTCTTTAGAATTTTATTTGATTTGGTGTTAAATTCGTAGTTTTAGATATTGTTTTGGCGATTTGATCTCGCGAGCAAGTTCGTATGATATTTTTAGACTTATGTGCATGTTTGGTTTGGAGCCCCGAGGGCTCGGGTGAGCTTCGGATAGGCCACGGGATGTTTTGAACTTATAAATTTTGCTGGTATAAATGAACCTATTGCAGGCCTCTGATCTCGCAATTGCGAGATCAGGCATCGCAAATGCGAACATAACAGGGTCCGCAATTGCGAGGCTTTCATCACAAATGTGATCAGAAGCCTGGGCCAGCAGTTCTCGCATTTGCGAGGTTACCTTCGCAATTGCAAAGGGAGTCTGGGAAGGGTAGGTTCGCAAATGCAAACATTTACTCGCATTTGCGCGGTTCAGTGGTCGCAAATATGATACTTTCCTCGCATTTGCGAAGGCAGCGGGATTGTGAAGGGCATCGCAATTACGATTGTTCCTTCGCAATTGCGAGCTTCGCATTTGCAAAGCTCAGGTCGCAATTGCGACACCTGCAGCTGAGTAAAAGGGGATTAGACGGGATTTTTCATTTATTCTTCATATTTTCAAAACCTTAAACCTTAAGAGGCGATTTTCCAAATACCAAATCTTTCCCAAATCATAGGTAAGTGATTCCTAACTCTTTTATTTCAATCTTTTACATCTTATAACAAGATTTCAACCTAAAATCTAGAATTTTTATGGTGAAATTAGGATTTTTGGGTAGAACTTAGGAATTTCGAAATTTGAGGATTTAGACCTCAATTTGAGGTCGGATTCCAAAACTAATTGTATATCCGGACTCATCTCGGAATGGGTGTTCAAATTTCGTAAGTTTTTCCGAGATTTGAGACTTGGGTCCCACTGCCGAATATTTTAATAAATTTTGGATTTTATCCGAAAAATTAGTAAATTCATATGGAAGTAATTCCTATAATTCGTATTGAGTATATTGAATTGTTTGTGAATAGATTTGAAGCTTTCAGAGATAAATTTAAAAGGAAAAGTTGTGGTTGAGTAATTGATTGGAATTTACAAAGCGAGGTAAGTGTCGCGGTTAACCTTGACTTGAGGGAATAGAACCTTTAAATTAATTGTAATGTGAATTGCAATTGAACGACGTATAAGCGAGGTGACGAATGTCTATACGTTGTCAAATTAATTGTTTGCCTTATTACTTGAAAAATTATAAATTATTTTAAATCATGAATTAATTATTATAATAATTATTTCTCTCCTATTCTTTGTCAAATATTAATTCTTGAAATTCTTGCATTAATTGTTACATGCTATTTGAATTATGTGTCTTAATTGTTATTTGACATTTAGCATATTAAATATTAAATTACCTATTTTCTCTTTGATTTCTATAATAATTTACTATTTGCCTTTGTATGTTTCGTAATTAAATCATAACTATTGTATGCTTGTTGTCTTATAATTTTATATTAATTGTTGTATTTATTGGGGAAATTCTTCTATAAGAATTGGTAAATGAATATGTTGGAGGAGCGGGTTGCACGCCGCAACAGGATTGATTATAATGAATATATTAGAGTATCGGGTTGCACGCCGCAATAGAATTAATTATAGTGAATATATTGGAGGATCGGGTTAGACGTCGCAACAGACTTATTAAAAGTCCATATTGGAGGATCGGGTTGCACGCCGTAACAGACTTATTAAAAGTCCATATTGGAGGATCGGGTTGCACGTCGCAACAGACTTATTAAAAGTCCATATTGGATGATCGGGTTGCATGCCGCAACAGACTTATTTAAAAGTCGACATATATATATATATATATATATATATGTATGTATGTATTGGGGGATCAGATTGAGCGGGTTGCACGCTGCAACAGAACTGAATATGAATATATTGTGAGAGCGGGTTGCACGCTGCAACAGAACCGAATGTGAATATATTGTGAGAGCGGGGGTTCACGCTTCAACAGAATTGATCAGCACTTACCAGTACATGTGGTCGGTTGTACTGATACTACACTCTGCACTTCTTGTGCAGATTTCAGAGTTGGTCCCAGCGGCGTGCCATAGACTTGCTCGGATTTAAGCTACTCGGAGACGACGTGAGGTATAACTGTATGGCGTCCGCAGTTCTGAAGTCCCCGTCTATTTTACTTTAGCTGTGTGTTTATTTTCAGACAGCTTCATTTTATTCAGACCTTTATTTGTATTATTTTAGAAGCTCGTGCACTTGTGATACCAATTCTAGGATGGTATTTAGATACAATTATTTTTATGGATTATTCACTATATTTCAAATTTTGCTTCCGCATTTGTTTCTTTGATTATTAATAATTTAAAAATTATTTAAAAATTAGTTAATATTATTCTAACGTTGGCTTGCCTAGTAAGTGAAATGTTAGGCGCCATCACGGTCCGAAGGTGGGAATTTCGGGTCGTGACAAAACCATTCCCTCATTTTTTTCCCCTAAAAGAGAATATTCTTTTTTATATTTTCTCTCTCTTCTATATTATATTATTGTTTTTTATTTCAATTTTATTTTTTAATTTCCATTAAACAAATTCCATCTTTTATTTTCATTAATTTGTAGTTTCCATTAAAACAATTTCATAAAATTTTAAATAATATAATTTGTAAGCAATTATTATAGATTAACTAATAATTCAAATAAAAGTGAAATCATTGCAATACAAGATTAATTAAATACATATTACATAACGATAAAATTCATTCGAAATACTACATAAATATTCAACTTCAACCTCTAGTATTCTCCCATAAATAATTTATTAATGCATTACGAAGTGCAAAATGAGCATCTTTGTCCTTAATTCTTCTATGTCGAGCTAAAAATTCTTGAAATCGTTGATTTTTATCTACTTCCATTTCTACTGTTGGAGGTGGACCTTCCAAATCATCTTGAATTGATGCAATAAGATTACGCTCATTCTCGATTATCATGTTGTGCAATATAATACATGTAGTCATTATATCATGTAGCACTTCTTTTTGCCAAAAACGTGACGGTCCTGCAACAATTGCAAAACGTTGTTGCAAAACTCCGAATGCACGTTCAACATCTTTTCGACATGATTCTTGTTTCATCGCAAAATATTTCTTCTTTGCCGAATGTGGCTCACGAATAATTTGTATAAGGGTTGACCATTTTGGATATATACCGTCAGCTAAATAATAACCCATATTATATTCTTGTCCTTGAATAACATAATGGGCGGGAGGAGCAGTACCTGCAGCAAGATCAGAAAATAAATGTGATGACTCTAAAATATTAATGTCATTATTGGTGCCGGGCATACTAAAATATGCATGCCATATCAAAAGGTCATGATCAGCCACAACTTCAAGAATAATTGTTGGGGATCTACTACGACCTGCATATTGTCTAGCCCATGCTGTTGGACAATTTTTCCATTTCAATGCATGCAGTCTAGACTGCCTAGCATTCCTGGAAAGCCACGTTGTTCACCGATGTGCAGAAGCCTTGCAACATCGTTAGGTGTTGGTGATCTCAAATACTGCTCGCCAAAAACCTCTATGACAGCTCGGCAAAATCTCTTCAGGCTCTCAATTGCAGTCGACTCTCCAATTTTCACATATTCATCAGTGGCATCCGCTGGCAAACCGTATGCCAGCATTCTAAACATGACTGTAATTTTTTGTAGAGTAGATAATCCAAATCTACCCATGACATCGGCGCGTTGTACAAAGTACATATCATGAATTTAACTTCATCAACTATTCGGAGGAACAAATTACGGGACATCTGATATCTACGACGAAACTGGCAATCATTATAGTGTGGATTTTTTGAAAAATAATCCAGAAATAAATTATTATCAGCACCTTCACGATCTCGATTGATTACCACATGACCAGGAACAGAGCCAACTCTGATAGCATCATTATTTTGATCGTGCAAACACTGCAATACATAATTGTTCATCTGGAGAGAAAAATCGATGATGGTTATATGAAGATAGTCGAATCACAAAATAATCAAATTGTTGAGGCAATGAATAGTGCAACTGAGAGACAAAAAGAAACAAATGACATTGAAAGAGAAAAAGTAAGACTAAAAGAATTGAAATATGATCGTAAAATTATGTCCATGGATGTTGATTCTATTTTGGATCCAGTTCGTCGTGAATATTTCCGGCAAGAACAACAACAAATAATGTATAAAAGAAGTCAACAACCACAACAGTCACAACCACAATAATCATCTGCTACATTCACTCAGTACTATAATAATTTTTGTGTACCTGAAAACGACATGTCTCGCTACTAAATTATTATGCTATTTAACGTAGTTTCAATTTTAATGTATTTTAATTTAATGTATTTTCAATTTTAATGTATTTCTAATTTTAATGTATTTTCAATTTTAATGTATTTTCAATTTTAATGTATTTCAATTTTAGCAACACCAAATATTTTATATTTGCACCTTTTATTTTTTTTATGATGGTTATATCTTTTTCATACAATTATAACTCATAATAAAATTAACTACCAAATTTACATAAAAAAAATAGATGCACGATAATTAATTTTTCAAAATTATATGTCAAAGTTAAGATGAAAAATTAATTAGGTAAATATATTATATAAACATAATTAAGTATATATAAAAAGATAAATTAAAAGACTAATTAATAAAAATAATAATATTTTAATGGGAAATAGTAAATGGGGAGATGAATAGTGTGTCCCCAAATTTGGGGAGACGTTATTTACTCCCCATTTTGGGGATAAAAACGGGGGAGGGTTGGAGTGAAATTTTCCCATTTTGGGGACAAGGTTGGAGTTTCTCTAAGAAATGAAAACTTCAGTTCTTTTTCATTTTAGCATTTACGAATCAGAGTTATTGAATACTTCCTCCATTTTAAATTAGACAAGATAAGATACTTTCTTTTTTAGTCTGTTCCAAAATAAATGACACATTTTTAAATTTGAAAATAATTCAACTTTAAACTCTTTATTTTACCAATTTTACTCTTAATGAGAAGCTTTTATAACCATACAAATCTTACGGCCCCACAAAGTTTTTACCCCTTAAACTTTTAAGACCACAAGTTTCAAAAGTCTTATTATTTTTTCTTAAATTCCGTGCCGAGTCAAACTAACTCATCTAAATTAAAATGGAGGGAGTATCTCTGAAGATCAAAGGTACTACTTTGAACTTATCCCGACTATTAGGGACCATTATTATTATTTTTTAGTTATTCATACCCTTATTGTTAGCAAATTATCTTATTTTTTTCTATTGATTTTGACAAAACTCCATATCGAATGGACAGAAAATACTTCGAGAAAAATATCCTTAAAGTTACTCTATTAGTCAAAATTAAAAAAAGTATAAAAATTAAAGTCATTGGATTATATTCTAGTCATTTTAAGTAACATGATAAATGTGGTGTATAATTAGTCCGAAAATAATTATGTTCTAGTCATTTAAGTAACATGATAATTGTTGTGTATAGTTAGTTAGATTTTCTCCAAGAATCTTATTTCCATAATCCAGTTATATCATTCTATTTAAACATGACAGATTAACATCACCATCAAATCAATTTCTCAGATAGAAAACAAGAAGAAGTTTGAAATACAAATTACACAAGAAATGGAAAAAACAGCAAACATGAAGCTGGGCTTGGGAATTGCAATCATATTGATGATGTGTTTTGCTGCAGAAGGGGAAACTGATGTACAAAGATGCATTCATTAATGCCAGGCAAAGTGTGGCAATGATCAAGAATGTTTCAATGACTGTATAAATCACTGTGTTGTACCTGTGAATGGGCAATATCAAATTTACTATTGTAAGATTGGCTGTGCTTTGGGTAAGTGTTCTAAATTTGATGTAAATGACAAGCAAAGAGAGACTTGTTTGGAGGAGTGTTCCAACAAGGATTGTTATTTCAAAAATTAGTCATCTATATATTGTTGGAAATATGCGCTAAAAGAACATAGTTTATCCTCATTTATATTGTTTTAGCATTTATTTTTATTATATCAATCAAATGAGTAAACTGATTAACTGCTTTTTGACTGAGACATCAAGAACATTACCACAGAAGAGTGATATTGACTCAAATATTTGATAGATGTTGAATTGATATATCTATTGTTGCTTAACAGAGATAGCAGTTCTATGTTGGTAAAAATACAGTTGCATTTGAAAAAATAAAATTTTAAAAATATAAAAAGTCTTCAAGTTTACATTTTAAATATTAGAAACTGAAAAGTAATATTGTGGAGTGTATAAAAATATTTACACAATAATTTAGAAGTGTATAAGTACATATAAGTATGTGGGAATACTTAAAACGGAAAAGGGCCAAAACTGCTCCTGAAGTATCGAAATTGATACAAAAATGGCCTTCGTCCACCTATTTGAATAAAAATGCCCCTACCGTTATTTTTTTGGCTCAACATTACCCTTATTACTAACAGAAAATTCTGTGGGGGGGGGGAGAGGGGAGGGATATTTAATTAATATCCACGTGTCACCGTTCCATTGGCCTAACTTAAACTTCAACAAAAATATAACTAAACTCACCCTTAACCCGTCCGAATATTGACCCGCTCCGATTTTAACACACAGCTCTCTCTCTCTCTCTCTCTCTCTCTCTCTCTCTCTCTCTCTCTCTCTCTCTCTCTATATATATATATATATATATATATATATATATATATATATATATATATATATCCGCCTTGTCGCTACTTGGGCGGAATTCCGCCGGAAATAGAAACGTACACAGTAGCCTATCTCATTTGCAAATTATGAATAGAAAATTCTTTTTTTACTAGACTTAACACAATAATCTAATCGAAAAAATTGAATTCATGATAACAATCAAAATAAGAAAATAAATACTGAAGAAATTATCTAAAAAAAATTGTTAACTATTATTAGTACATCATATGAACCCAATGTGTATGAAATGTGATAATTGCACAATACCCGTTACACGGAGTAGAAAAGCTTAGATATTAATTGAATAAATAGTGAAATAAATAAAAATAGAAATACACATCACTTAAACAATGAAAAAATTGAAAAACAAATCCTCAAATTTTCACAGAGGAATGACAAAAAATAGTGAAGTAACCCCCCACAAATTTCAAATAAAAAAAATTATAAAATAAAGAATACCCCTTGCATAAACAAAAAGAATCTAAACTTTTTGCATTAAGAAGAATATGACAATTCCTTCCATCTTCCATAAAAATAATTCTAATAGAGAACTCAATTTTGAGTTTGCCTCATGAATAATAGTAGACATACACTCGTAAGTAAATGCTCACTAAAATGAAATAGCGAAGAGAGAGAGAGAGAGAGAGAGAGAGAGAGAGAGAGAGAGAGAGAGTTATGTTTTAAAGAGAGAGAGAGAGAGAGAGAGAGAGTTATGTTTTAAAATTGGGGCGGGTCAATATCTGGGCGGGTTATGGGTTGGGGTTTATGTTAGACCAATGGGACGGTGACACGTGAATATTATTTATTTATTTTTAATGAATTTTCTGTTAGTAATAAGGGTAATGTTGAGCCAAAAAAATAACAGTATGGATATTTTTATTCAAATAGGTGGACGGAGGACAATTTTGTATCAATTCCAATACTTCAGGAGTAATTCTGGCCCTTTTCCGTACTTAAAAATATCAATTTTGGAGGTTGACAAAGTTGAAGGAGTTCAGGGCTTAAGCAACGTTTCTTTATGCTGCATAAGAGAAGTTTTGTGAAGGAAAAAGGAATTGATCGACAGGATTCTTGCCCAAGGTTATCACTATAGCGCTAAGTTTTGTCATTGCAGCCATGAGCCGAAACAAGAAGCTTCAGTTTTCAGGCCTCGTTGTGAGGCCTACTATGTCATCATGCCATAGAGGTGTCATTTACCATATATTGATGCCATATGGAAGACCCAAGATCCTTATGGATTTACTAGGAAAGTATTTGAAATCTTCTAACCTTGTAAAAAATTCTAGAGAAAGCCCTTATCTTGTAAATATAAAAGACTTATGCAATAATTGCTATTTACACAATAGCCCCTTGGAGACTAGTATATAAAAGGGGTCATTCATTTGTAACTCACCAAGCAAAACAATCAAGTTCTCTACGATACAAAAGCTTCTTTACCAGAATTCTCTTGTCTTTTTTATCTAGCATTCTCTTAGCAATTTGAGTGTAGTATTTTAGGCGGACTTGGCATAGCAAGATCGTGAGCAAGTTGTGCAAGAACGTGAGTGAGTTGTTAAATATCGCATGTGCGCTTAGTTCAAGACTAAGGACATGATAACGTCGTATCATAGCAAGGTTGCAACTAACGGAATGGCGAACACCGAAGAAATTAACGTTGTCAACACACAAACGTCATCCAAAATACTGTTGGCAAGAAGGACCGTAACAAAAAGAGGAATGCCATCAACAAGAGTCAGAAGGTGTCGCTCGAGGTTATGTCAAATGAAGGGCTTTCATCACAAGAACCATCTCCCATTGAGGCGAGCGAGGATGAAGTAGAGGTCCAACCCAATGATGTCTCGCTCGGTAAAGAGTGGGTTATGAAGGTGAATACAGGGATGGATGCCATGAAAATCTTTGGCTAATGCTTGGGGAAGGTAGAAGGCACCCCTAGCATTCTTGAGGGGCACACTCTTGAGAAGATTGCGAGTATTTGAAATGACTTGGAGGGACGTACATAGACTGAGATGGAGCTAAGGCAAACCATCACTGCCTTGGAGTCTAGATTTATGAAGGCGTTGAGTACTATCAATGACATGAAGACAAAGATAGAGTTACTCGAGGAGCATGTTGCGCTGGCATGACCGAGGCAACTAGCAATATTGTTATGACGATGGAGGCCAAGATCGAGGCTCCAAAACCCTTGGTGTTCAAAGATGTTCGTGATGCACAAAAAGTGGAGAACTTCCTATGGAACTTGGAGAAATACTTCAGGCACGCCAAAGTGAGGGATGACGAGGCCAAGATCAACATTGTTGTATTGTACCTCTCAGAGACTACCTAGACGACTTAGTCATCTACAACAACACCTTGGAGAGAACATGAAGCACTTAAGAAACGTTTTTCAAGTATTACGGGAGAATGAGTTATACATCACGAGGGAGAAGTGTGAGTTTGCACAATATAAGGTGCACTTATTGGGCCATGTCATTAGCAATGGTGAGCTACGCATGGACTAGGCTAAGGTACAGGCTATCTAGGAGTGGGAAACACCTACCAAGGTAACTGAGTTGAGATCCTTCCTAGGTATTATTAACTACTATCGTCGGTTCATCAATGGCTACTTATCCAAGGACACACCATTGACTAAGTTACTAAATAAAATCAAGCCATGGGTTTGGACGGAGCACTGTCAAAAGGCGTTTGAAGGCCTTAAGGCAGCTGTAATAGAGGAGCCAGTATTTGCATTACCTGACTTTTCCAAGACGTTTAAGGTGCATACAGATGCCTAAGATTTTGCCATTGGGGTGCTTTGATGCAGGATAGGCATCCGATACCGTTCGAGAGCCACAAGTAGAACAAGACGGAGCAGCATTACACGATGCATGAAAAGGAGATGGCTGTCATTGTGCAATACCTTTGTACCTGGAGACATTATTTGCTCGAGTCGAGATTCGTGGTCAAGATCGACAATATGGCTACTAGATCCTTTCATACGCAGAAGAAAGTCACACCAAAATAATCTATGTGGCAATATTTCTTGGCCGAGTTTAGTGACGTGTTGGAGTATAAGCCGGGCAAAAGGTAACGTTGTATCCGATGCCTTGAGAAGGAAAGCCGAGATTTCTTCCATCACTTCAGCAAGCTAGGACATTGGTGAGGCTATAAAAGAAGGCATGCAACCTTATCCAGCAGCCAAATAGCTTATGGAGTTATCCACCCAGTGCATGACGAGACATTTTTGGGTAGAAGACAGCCTATTGCTTATCATGGGTCGGCGGGTCTACATGCCTAAGTTTGTAGATACTAGACGGTGGATCATAAGGGAGAGTCATGACACAATATCGGCTGATCATCCAGGCCAATATCGCACTAGGGCCTTGGTTGAGTCAGTTTACTATTGGCCGCATGCGAGATGACATAAAGTGTTATAAGCAAACTTGTTGGTATGCCAACATGACAAGGTTCAGAAACAACAACCCAGAGCAATTTTGGGAGCCACTACCAGTTGTGGAGCATCCATGAGAGAACATGACTATAGACGTTATCACTTGTCTACCAACGTCCGACAGTTATTGCACTATTTTGGGGGTCGTGGATAGATTTTCTAAGTATGCCACTTTCATGCCCGCCTCACCACGTTGCACAACCAAGGATACTGCCAAGCTATTCTTTATGAACATGGTAAATTATTGGGGCTTACCAAGGTATATCCTCAGTGATAGGACCCTCTCTTTACGAGAAACGTTTGGAGGGAGTTGTTCGATATACTTGGCATAGAGCTGCACTTCTCCACTAGTTTCCACTTGCAAACGGATGGACAAATTAAATGGGTCAATGCCTTATAGGAGTTTTACTTGAGGCATTATGTTAGTGCACATCAGAATGATTGAGAAAGACTCTTGTACATAGCCCAATTCTCTTATAACTTGCATCGGAGTGAGTCCACGGGGTAGACACCATTTGATCTAGCCATAGGCCAATAGACAGACTCTACCTTTACTACCTATAGCGTTCGAGGGGAAGATTTTGGGGGCTCATCATATGGCTAAAGGATGGTAAGAGCAGCTTGACACTGCTAAGTCCTACTTGGACAAGGCAACTAAGAAAATGAAGAAGTTTGCAGACCGCAAGCGACATCTCACAGACTCTAGAGTTGGGGACATGGTCATGGTGAAGTTTAACACGAGATAACACTATGGGCCATGCATCAAAATTTGATTCGCAAGTAAGAGGTGACATTTACGATCATAGCGAAAGTGGCAATATCTTATACAAGCTTGATATTCCACCACATCTTAAGATCTACCTTGTGTTCAATGCCGGCATGCTTAAGCCATACCATGAAGATAAGGATGATCCTCGTATAGGCCAATTAAGTCACATGCCTATTACTATTACTGCCTCACATGATCGAGATATTGAGGCTATCATTGATTACCAATCCAGGCAAAAACAAGGGCAAAAAGTCGTTGCCATGTTCCTCATCCATTAAAAGGGGCAATCACTGGAGGAGGCCACGTGTAAACGATATGAAGACATGTGGAAATTCAAAGATAAGATCCGAGAGTTTATGCAGTAGCATTGGGCCACGGTCATTGCAATCTTAAGTAGGAGAGAGTATGATAACCCGCTATCTCATCATACAACATAAGAGCCATTTGGCATATATTCATGCCACTTGGAGGCATACATAGGAGGAAGGCTAGCACTTGTGGGAAGATTCTAGAAAAATATAGATATTTCCCTTGGAGGACCCTAGATTCTTATGGATTTATCAGGAAAGTCCTTGTAATCTTCTAGCCTTGTAGAGAATTCTAGAAAAAACTCTTATCTTGTAAATATTAAGGACTTGTGCAGCAATTAATATTTAATGACTAGCCCCTTGGATACTAATATATAAAAGAGTCGTTTATCTGTAACTCACCAAGCAAAACAATCAAGTTCTCTAAAATACAAAAGCTTCTTTGGCAAACTTCCCTTGTCTTTCTTATCTAATATTTCCTTAGCGATCTTGAGTGTAGTATTTTAGACTGACTTGGCATAGCAAAATTATGAGCAAGTTGTGCAAGAACGTGAGAGAGTTGTCAAGTATCGCACGTGCACTTAGTACGAGACTAAGGATGTCATATGGTGTTGCAACCGTGAGTCCTAGGGCTGCAACCATCTGCTTGTTTTACAAATAGTCCCTTTGTATGGAAATGTTATCTTTCCACATATTTGGCTAAGATTGGAGAGCTATGGAGGAAAACCTGATCAAGAATTTCTATCCACCAACCAAGGTGAGTTCCCACGATATTCTTAATGTTACTTAAGGTTCATTGTATTATTAACACTAAGACACTATTGAATTTGCTAGTTTCTTCAAAATCTTTCACGAAGTCAAAAAGGAAACCTTTAAGGTTCTTATTCAAAGGTAATTTTTATCACTTCTAACTTATTTATTGAATATAAATGTGTGTTTAAATGTTATTGATGAGTAGTGGAAGTGATAAGAATAAATATATATATTGCCACTAAAGATCCTGTTAAAGAAAATGGTGAATGATGGTTGGTAGTAATGAATATACTGATGTTGTTTGTTGGATGGAGGGTTACTAATGGTCGATAACGATAACCATATGGATATTAATAATTCATTATTAACATGAGAGATGGTTGATAGGCCAAAAAATTATCATTTATGGAGGTTGGTAACACTAGAGCACCTTAGGTGTTTGATAAAATATTTAACTAAGAATTTGACCTGGGATGGATGAATTGGGATTTTAACAACCTTAAGCCTGAGTGATAAGTAGCCGAATGAATTGAATAATTAGATTATGAGCTGTTAATGACATGTATATATTATAATATATAGTTTTACTACATTAAGATGTATTGGAGCATATGTCGGACGTTCTGAGGACGTTAGAGCGTCGGAGAGCAATTTGGAGCGAATCGAGATAAGTTTATTAAACTTACTATTCTTGAAGGATTTTCTCAAAAAGTATGTTTCGAGTTAATACATAAAATAATTTGTAAATATGTGTTCGTACTTGTGGGGACAAGAGGATGCGGATGTCACCATGTGCTCAAAATTTTGTAACATATGAAGTGTCATATTATTTTATAAGAATATCTTTTTAAAATTTATTGACAAAATGACACTTGAGGCAAATGGTATAATGTCACAACCCAACCTTAGGGGGTGAGGCCGGCACCATCCCGTGCCTTACTGGTCCGAGCGAACCACATGTGAATTCATACTCTGAACATATAGAAGATTGGGCCAACAAGGGCGTGGCATATCTAATCCATAAATAGAATGATAATCACTCGTATAAGGCCTATAAGGCCAAACAATGACCATCAAAAAGGCCATCTGATCATATAGCCTAAAAGGGTGGGGGAGGGGGGAGGGGGGAGCAGCCCAAAACATTTATACATACATAAGGCTGACAAGTCCACTATATGGGTCAACTGACCAACAGAGAGGCCGGCAAGGCCCTTCATGATAACAAGACATACAACCCAAATCTACAAGCCTCTAAGATCATCATATAGGACAAGAAGATCGGGATAGGTCCCCGTCATACCAAAATACATAGATCGCATAGCATATTGACACACTACAACAACTCTAGGAAGAATGGAGTTTTTCACACCACTGCTTAGCTGGATATACTACTAGGGAGGCCCATCAACCTGTCTACTTGGACCTGTTGATAAGTTGGAATTTTACCAACTTATCTCTTCTTTAATCTTAGATTTTTACTATATTTGCTTGATAAAATAGTGTATTCAATGGCATTTAATTCTATTTTATAGGTTTATGTGATTTAGAAGTGATCGGTAAAGAAACCAAGTGAAAACAAGTCACTGCAAAATGGCCTCAGATATCGCAAATGCGAGCTTCTGTTCGCAAATGCGAAGCCTTAGTTATTTCAGCAGAAGTCGCAATTGCGATTATAGTATTGCAAATGCGAAGTCAACCAGACAAGTCAACCTTCGCAAATGCGAAAGTAAGTGCACAGTGCCTAGTTCGCAAATGTGAACTTCCAGATCGCAAATGTGATAGTCAACAGTATAGTCAAGGTTCGCAATTGCGAGCCTTCCTTCGCAAATGCGAATATCGCGCTTAAGTTCTGGACACTTATGTAATTTCACTTTTTTTGCTCCCAAAACCTTTAATACACGATCTAGCTCATTTGGGCATACATCTTTGGCTTATTTTCAGTTTTTGGACTTAGAGAAACAAGCGTTGGAGCTAGGATTCTTACACACATACTTGGGTCTTGAAGATTTGAAGCTTTTGGTTGAGAACGTCTTACCCATATTTACTCATTTCTTCATTTTCCTGCTTTGTTTTGAATATCTTAGTGTGTAGTAGTTTTTCAAACACTTGAATTTTGTTTATGGGATTATTCATATTTAAAGTGTGGATTAAATATCTTGTTGTGCTTATGTATTGAATGATTTTCATTAGATATTAAAGTGAGTTATTGTTTTTTTAATTATTCTTGTTTGTAAATATTTTCAAAGGCATTAGCTAACCCTAGGACTCGCCCATTAACTTCGGATCAATTTTGAAAAAGATAATTTGGGGTTGGAAAAGATTAATTAACAAGAACTTGAGGCGTTAACCCTCATTTTATAGATTTTACCTAGGGATAGGATTGAACTGCTTGTAGCCAAATCGGATGTACTTAATTCTCTTAATTGTTTTAGGGATAATTCAATTAGGGAGTCATGTTAGCCTTTGAAAGAAGCTAATAAAGAATTATTATCCGAGGCTAACTAATATAAACTCGCTCATATTTATAAAATACCGAAATACATTGGATCGTTACTTGAGTGTAATTACTCGTGTATCTATGCTTGTAGCCATTGATCATTATACTCGTTTTCTAGATTAGTTTACATTTTCGCATTAAGACATAAATATTTTCTCAAAACCCTTTTAAGTGTTCGGCTTAGCATAATAAGCGATAATTCTCTTATATTGCATAATCGCGTACATATTGTTCTTCGTGAAATTCGACCCTAACTTATATTTGGGTATATTATATTGCATGCAACTGTGTCTATTTAATTTTTAGTTGTGAATTTGGACGTCATCAAAATTGACGCCATTGACGGGGAACAATTTGGCTCATTTAGGTTGTTTGAGAAATAAGTGTACGTGCTTTGGTCTAAACTTGTGAATATTTATGTAATTATTTTCTTATTTTTTTTATTTTCTTGTTTGTCTTCTTGTGTATTTTCGTAGTTTTGAATGATGGTATCACATAATAAAAATTTATCGGATGGTAGTTGTTCATACTTTGATGACACTTATCCTTATTGTGGAGGACCACACTCATAGCAAAATTATTTAAATTCTCACAATGGTGGATTGTGTGCACAATATCAAACCCATGAGTGGATTATTTGGGATAAGTGTGGTAGTCAAAATGGCCATTGGGCTAATTATTCTTATTTGTCTGCCCCTTCCCCAAACCCCCGCTATGATGATTCTACTTCTGGTGATAACAATTATAGGAATATGGAAGTGGAAGAAATTGAGCATAGTCAAAATGGAGAGTTCAAGCTCATGATAGGATGTGTACTTGAAGGAGGAAACAAAGAGAAAAAAGCCTTGGAGGAGCTTTTGGAAAATAGTCTCCAAAATGATTTGGCGCTTAAAAGGTAAACTCGCAAATGGGAGAAATACTTGAAGCTTTATAGGTCCAAAAATCCTCGGAAGTGAATGATAACCAAGAACCTTCCTTAGAGGTTGACGCCGAAAATTCTTCTTTGGCACTTGATCATAATCAAGAAGAACTCTCAAATGCTCAAAATGAGAAGTTAATGCTCATGTTGGAGGCCATTCTTGAAAATGAGGAAAAGCAAAACTTGGCACTTGAGAACTTGAAACAAGCACTAAATCAAAATGATAATACTATCCGCACCTTGGAAGATCAAATAAAAATATTGGTTGAGGCTCATTATGCCCACCAACTTGAGAGTGTGAAAAGAGCTCAAGAAAAGTCCAACTTCGAGGAAGAAATTGAGCTTTATTTTGAGGAATCAATAATTGAACTTCCGCCAACCGACTCCATGCTTGTTGGTGATGCCAAAAAAAATATGGAATTAGAGTCAACCGATGTAGTTGAAAATATGGTTGAAATTGACTCTAGTTCGGGGGATAAAAAGGATGTCAAACCCCGGAAAGAGTTACAATTTGAAGGTTTGATATCACATTCCAAGCATTTTTTAACTTTGGAATTTCATGTGATATGGGAATTAAGTCGTGTGAATCCATATGGGAGTGGAAATAAGAAAGACAAGAGCCCATACTTCTTGCAATTTGAAAGTTTAAAAATGCAAACTGACATTCCTCAAAAGAAAGCCAAGAAATACAACATGAAGAATTTAAAGTTTGGCTTTATCATATACTTACCATCCCCCGCCGCTCGTGGTCACAAACTTGATTCCAAGTTGGGTGCCCAATTCATATCCTCAAAGTGGAGAGAAAAGTTATAAAGTTGACTTACATCATGCCACGACATTAAATGGGGCGCTTAGTGGGAGGCAACCCATCGTTTTCAACTTTTTAGTTATTTTTAACATTTTCATTTTGTTTTTTAATTTTTCTGTTTAGAATAGTTTATTTTATTATTTTTTATCAATCTAATAAGTTGCAGGAAGTTTGGAAGTGTTTGAGACAACAAGTGGGGATATTTAGCAATGAGGAAATAGCAGGTCCATGCTTAGATATCGCATTTGCTAATATATGTTCGCATTTGCGAACGCCTGATTTGTCGCAAAATTGAAGAATTTGTCGCAATTGTGACCTCTGTTGATTTTTTTCTTCTCACAATTACGAGCAAGGGGTAGCAATTGCGACATTAGGGGTCTTAAACGGGAAATTGCTTCTTTCTGGGCAAAAGTCAAGAAAAACTTGGGTGCTCTCAACTAACGAAATATTTTCTCCTTCTCTCCATACTTTCAAATCCCATCAATTTTAACCCTTATATTTAAGACTCAAGGTATTAACGCTTAATATTTGTACTCTTTATGATTTGTAACATCCTCTTCTTCTTCTTCTCTCCTTTTACTCTCAAAAACTAGGTTTCAAAGTGGCCCTTTTCTTCTTTACGGAATTGTTTGAAAATAGCTCAAATGTTTTGTAATTTCTAGGTGAGGATTGGTTGAGAGTGTGAGCTTCTTTCTTTGCTTGAAAAATGGGGAAGTATGAATACCCATAAATTTGTTAAAATAGGAGTGATTTTGTGTGCTTACTATGTGTTCGATGAAAGGCTCGAATGAGATTCTAGGCCGAATCATTGAAATTTCTTCAATTCGTGGTTGTGTGTGAAGTTTATTACATGAAATTGTGCCTAAAAACGGATAGGGTTCTCTGAAAACATGCCTTTGATCAAAACATTTGGGGCTGAAATATTCTGGGTTTGAAGGGCTTCTGGGGACGATGGCACCGCAATTGCGATAGCTTCTTCGAATTTGCAATGCTTCGCATTTGCGAAGGGGGTACCGCAATTGCAAAAATCATTAGACCTAGAAATTTTTGCATTTGCAATGATTGTTTCGCAATTCCAATTTCTGAAGGTGTCTGCTACCTTCGCAATTGCGTTGAAATTGTCGCAATTAGAGGCTTGACTTTCCTAACTTGAAAAATCTGAAATTTATTCTAAGGCTCGGTTTCGACTGTACCAATCATTTCTTTAGCATATTTGACTCATTTTGCAATGTATTTCATAGCCATACCTTATTTTCACTCCAATACTTTGATTACAGGTACCATAAGCTAAAAATGAGCTCTAAATTCGCGCATGACAATCCTTTGGAAGATGAGAACAACTATGACCAACACTGGTTCTTGTTATTGCAATGCCAGGAACGGTACTATGTCGAGTTTATTACGAAGAATTTGCTCTTGGAAAGTTGTATATTGCTGAAAATGGTCCCTGAATGTCTTCCCGTGTTCCATCAGAGGCTTGTTGACATTACATGCACCTGTTTTGCCCCTCAACCTTGCAAAGCAAATGAGCAATGGGTGATGGTGTAACGACTCGGCCGGTCGTTTTGAGTATTATAGCTTCTTTGCCCTATTTATTGCTTATTATACGTTTGTTAGTAGTTATGTGACTTGTCGGGGTGGTTGGTTGGGTTCCGAGAATGTTTCGGAGTGAAATGGGGACACTTAGTCCCAAGGTTGAAGGCTTAAGTTGAAAAAGTTGATCGGAGTTTGAATTTTGTGTATACGACTCTAGAATGGAGTTTTGATGGTCCCGAAAGCTTCGTATAGTGACTTTGAACTTAGGCATATGTCCGGATGTTGATTTGGAGGTATGTAGGTTGCTTTGGCTTAAATTAGCGAAAGTTGGAAAGTTGAAGGTTTGGAAGGTTGAAAAGTTTGATTGAGAGTTGACTTTATTGTTATCGGGTTCGGATTTTGGTTTGGGAGTTAGAATAGGTCTGTTGTGTCATTTATGACTTGTGTGCAAACTTTGAGGTCAATTGGAGTTGGTTTGGTATGATTCAGCATTAGTTTTAGAAACTAGAAGTTCATAAGTTCATTAGGCTTGAATTGGGGTGCGATTCGTGATTTCGATATTGTTTGATGTGATTTGAGTCTTCGACTAAGTTCGTATAGTATTTTAGGATCTATTGGTATGTTTGGATGGGGTCCCGGGGGCCTCAGGTGTGATTCGGATCATGTTTGACTCATTTTGGACTTGTTGAACTGCGGAATGTTTTGTATCTGGGTTCCTTGTACGCGATCGCGAAGGGAGGTCCGCGATTGCGAAGGGTTGTTTGGTGGATGGTGGAAGTTATTCATCGCATTAGCGATATTTGGTACTCGTTCGTGAATCATTGAGGTCTTAGGTCATCGCAATCGCATTAAGGTTCACACGTTCCTGTAGTTGAGTGGTCAACTGGAGAGTCAGACTTTAAGCCTATGCGATCGCGTAGTTATTCCTATGTTCGCGAAGGGTCAGGTTGGTTTAGAATCGTGTTCACGACAGTGTTTTCGCTTTCGTGTAGACCATTATTGTCACGACCCAAAACCCACTATAGGTCGTGATGGTGCCCAACGTCACAGTTAGGCAAGCCAACAGTGAACTACCAACTTAATTATGCATTTTATTATTTTCAAAATCGTGAATTTTATTAGATAAAGAAATCAACGCATTAAAATCATGAAAACTTACAATTTAAAAAGAATAGATAATAAAAGTGTGTAAATGCTAAGCAAAACCACAAACAACTTCTACAATATCCTAAGACCTGGTGTCACAAGTGTATGAGCATCTACTAAGGAGTGTAATGATAATACAATATCTGCCTGGAATATAAAATAGACTGAATAAAGTAAATAAATAAGATGGAGACTATGTGGGTTGCGGTGCGTAGCATAGAAAGCAGCTTACCATAAAGTCCCCTCAGCAGTTGCACCTACGCGCCAAGATGGCCGCCAAATGAACCTGTCAGATCCTGCACATTTAGTGCATAAGTGTAGCATAAGTACGTAAATCAATGCGTACTCAGTAAATATCTAGCCTAACCCCAGAGAAGTAGTGACGAGGTGTCGATATCGACACTTACTAATGCTCCAATAAATCAATATGATAACTCATAACAGATATGAAGCATAACAATAGAAGTGAGATAAAAACTGTAACTAACATAATCCTCCAAAAATTTCTTTTAACGATATAAATCTCTCAAATCTTATGTGTCATCTCAACAGATCTTAAATATCAAGTACAATCTCAAATGGATAAGGAATACCATATAAAATTTCACGCCTCAATAGAAGGGGATCTCGTGAATATCTGGACTACTAGCGATATAACGCACGATGATGCCGAGGTCGTACAACCCAATCCAGAGTGGTGTGTACACTGTCGAGGGTTGACCGACGCGAACCAAAGATGCATCTCAATATACTACCGAGGCATTTGGCCCGATCCATAAGAAAGGAAGAAACTTATTGAATTACGAGTCACGTACTTAAAACACAGGTGCTTGAGCATAAAGTAAACATGACATTTACCGTTTATCAAATATCTCGCCAAACAACTCAAGGCGATAAAACTCGGCCTACTATATTCCCAAATAAATTTCAATTATAAATTCACTTAATTAAGCTAGCAAAATGAGTTCAAATAATTC
The DNA here is from genome assembly GCF_000390325.3 of Nicotiana tomentosiformis. NCBI lineage: Eukaryota > Viridiplantae > Streptophyta > Magnoliopsida > Solanales > Solanaceae > Nicotiana > Nicotiana tomentosiformis. The sequence continues at coordinate 85,100,832 of NC_090820.1, forward strand.
AAATATTACATGATAAGTCCTAAGTCTACCCGGACATAAATATGTTTTTAGCTACGTACGGACTTTCATCACCTCGTGTGTACGTAGCACCCACAACTAGTAGCACATAACAATTTTAATACCTAAGGGGAAGATTCCTCCTCACAAAGTTAGAAAGGAGACTTACCTCGTAATAAAACTCCATAACCGGCTCCAACGCCTCTCTAACACCTCAAACCAATGCCCATCGATCCGAAACTAGTCAAATAACGTACAAACCAATAAAAATATACTCTCATACTCATAATTAATCAATATATAATAAATTTTAACTCCGCTCAAAAAGTCAACCAAGCCAACCCTCAGGCTCACATGCCCGGATTCTGAAAATTTTCAAAGATAAACATTACCAATAATACCACAAACTCAAATATATAATTTATTCCTAATTTCATGTCAAATTTCGTGGTCAAAATTTAAAAATACCATTTCTAGGTTTTCTTCCAAATATTCCATAATTTCTATCAAATTTCCATGTTAAAATCCATATATAACCCACGTATTTAACTCGAAACAAGTAGGAATAACTTACCTTATGATATCTGGCGAAAACCATCTTCAAGAATCACCCCAAATCGCCCCAGATGAGCTCCAATAACTTAAAATTGATGAAATGAACTCAAAATCCCAAAATTAGATGTTTAATACACCTGACATGCCTCCTTCTTATCCATGTGATAGTGATTAACAAAAGTTCCTGCATCGTTTCCTTCATTGCGATCGCGGCCAAAACCTCGTGATCGTGATGTACAAAATATTTTTCCTCTTCACAGACACCCTTCGGTATAATAGCCATAACCTTTTGTACAAAATTCCAAATGACAAACGGTTTGATTTTCGAAAAACTAGATTCAAAGGGCTACAACTTTTATATTTTTGTATCATCCTCAAATTCCTTATAGATTGTAAAATATAAGCTCCTGAAGTCATATTACTAACAACAGAAATTCCTTCTACGCGATCGCGATTCACAATGTCTGGAACATCACTTTGCTCTTCGCGATCGCGGTCGTTTCTTTGCGATCGCGATGAAGGATGCATCAGATCTCATAAACAATAGCTCAAACATGGCGAAATGACCCGTAGCCCATCCGAAACACACCCGACCCCCCGGGTCCCGTCCAATCATACCAACCATTCCCAAAACATGATGCAAACTTGCTCGAGGCCTCAAATCACACCAAAAAATATCCAAACTACGAATCAGCGATCAAACCCTTCTTTCAACTTTCAAACTTTCAAACTTCACTGAACGCATCCGAATTACACTTAAACATTCCGGAATGACACCAAACTTTACGTGCAAGTCATAAATCATGATACAAACCTATTCCAAGGCTCGGAATCCCAAACGGACATCAATAACATCAAAGTTCACTTCAAATCCATCTTAGGAAATTCTAAAACCTTTAAAATACCAACTTTCCACAATAAGCGTTGAAATGCTTTCAGACCACCTGATACTCAACCTGAACATATGCCCAAGTCCAAAATCATCATACAAACCTATTGGAACCTTCAAATTCCGATTCCGAGGTTGTTTATTCAAAAGTCAAACCTTGGTCAACTCTTCCAACTTAAAGCTTCTGAATTGAGAATTTTCCATCCAAATCAACTTCGAACTTCCCGAAATTCGATTCTGACTACGTGTACAAGTCATAAAACATGAAGTGAAGCTAATCAAGGCCTCAAACCGCAGAACGATGCTCTAGAGCTCAAAACAGTCGGTTGGGTCGTTACATTCTCCCCCACTTAAACATACGTTCGTCCTCGAACGTGCCAAGAACCGCTCCGGAATTTCCCAAAACCAATGTTTAACACCTCGTGCACCTACCCGTGCCACCACAAACCATGTGAATACATTAGCTCAAGCCAGACTAAAGATCCTTCCTGCTACCTTAGCCCACAAGCCTTAGAACCAAATTCCAACATCCGGAATTCTCTACGAGACCTGATTCTAACATATGAACACCATATCAATCTCAACCTGATGTACGAAATATGATCATGCACCCATGCTGAAACCACACAATGCACCGCATAATTTATATGCCCATAATAACATCCTCCAACCATAAAAGCCGCAGATTTACTAACCTGATACCCGTAGTATACCTTATATGCGCATAAGCCCTGATCCAACCCTCGCGATACTGCAACGATGAAAACGACGCATAGAAGCTCTTAACCACCTGCCAAATCAATAAATCATGGAGTCCTCTGCTCAATAAGAACTTTTGCCTCTTTCTGAACTGAATAGTGACATCTTCCTTCTAATATACCTTATATAAATTTGATTGCACTGATTTCAGGTCCAATAACCTCGTCTCACCCAGTACAAGCTGCCCGGGCAATAAGCCACCTCAAACACCGTCAAAAATCTCATATGACGCCATCAATGTGCCAACAAGCTACAAACTCGAATGTGACCCATAAGGAAGAACGAACTCTGGCAAGAACCATCCAGCACGCGTACCAAATAAAACGGCCAAACAGATGTTATAAACCTATCTTAGAGATGAGAAACAAGGCACACAAAATAAGTATAAGGATCCATACTCAACATCTCACTGTTGCGGCGTGCAACCCGATCCACACATGACACCATTGCGGTGTGCAACCTGATCCAAACATGACACCGTTGCGGCGTGCAGCCCGATCCAAAAATGACATTGTTGTGGCGCGCAGCCCGATCCAAATATGACACTATTGCGGGGTGCAACATGATCCAAACAACATACCCGTGGCGGCATGCGAGTTGATCCACACATAACAATAAATAAGGAAATACTTATCAAGCCATAATGCTCATACCTACGAAATACCCGAATATCGGCCACAAGCACGCCAAGTGCATAAATACAACCCTGGGATGACAGATAGTGCCATGCGCTACAAAAACTCAGGCACGACTAAGATGCAATAAATGACCTGTATCTAGAGAGCCGTCTTGCGCATATAATCACAACACATGTGCGAATAATCAAGACGTTTCACAACCCACATGGCATAATATTTATTACATAGAATAGCTGATAAAAGGAATAACATCCAACACCCGAAGACTCCTTCATAAGCAATGTTATATGAATGAACACATCTGACCTGATGTAGAGCATGCATTCACATTAGATCTACTAACGGACCTGAAGCCAATTCCAATCATCCCACACTGTGCCAATAACCTTTCACGGATCCACGATGACCCTATTCATGACACATATGAGCAGTCATCAAATCCAGAACAAACTCCCACAGTCCACAACCCAAGAAATAGAGCGCCTATCAGTCATAACCTCTCCCATTGGTGACAATACCAAAATCTTCATACCTGATTTCAATCGAATGACTAGCATGCCACACTTATACGATCTTCCCGTGGGATATACTCCCACAACCTTCCACACCAGGTAGTAAAATCTAAACATTAATGGCCATCGACCATGCTATTTCTATAATACTAGCCAAGTATCCCCATTTTAATAACCCAACGCTCCTACCACAAAATAGACCATCCTCGGGCTGCCCGAAAATAGTGTCAGCATACTCTGAACATCTAAAATCCTCCCCCGCTCCTCCGAACTCGTGACATTCTTATCAACACCAAATTGTAACCTTGATCCTCAACTTCCAAATTTCCATACTGCTCATTGCACCTATCATGTCGCTACGCGAGAGTACAAGAATTTCATCATAACTCCTGAACCACCAATTGAATAAACACTTCATCATCTAGAACCCTTTCACTCAACACATTTCAGAGGAACAATTGCAACACGCAACCAAATTCCCATAACCCCAGAAAATGCAAGCCTCAAGTCGTCGTCTAAACTGCCATAACTCTTATGGGATTCATTTACACATAACAAGGCCATCATAATCAAATACCTCCAAATCAATCAAATTACGGTGGTTGTCAAGACCGCATGTACAACCACGAATCACCTATATAGCCTTACCACCCCGAAGGAATCGATCATTTCCACAACCATACTGATTCAAACCACTACTAACTGACACAACTTCTTCTAATTTAATCTTGACTTGCCTTCGTAATAATAGTTCTACTCAAACACATAACAGATCTCAAATAACACTCATCCTGAGTGACCCAAATCACGAGACCACATCAACTCAATACCCATCATACATCCTATACCCTCCTTATGCACTCAATAGTATCTCCAACGGATACACCCATTCTGAAAGACCTCCTGTGAATCCAAAGTTGTTTCCTCCATCTTTTTAACATCGCACTACAGACCTGGTGACATTCATAGAAATACTCCAAGCCTCTTTCACACCTCGCTGCAAAACTAATTCCATAGTCACACGACAAACTCAAAAATACTTAGGCACCACACTTTACTTCTTGAACCCACTAGAACAATTGTTGAGAGTCACCCACTTTGACCTGGTCCCGAATATATAGCTAGCAACCAATGCTCTGGTAGCATAGGAATACCAGAAGAAGCAATCGAATGACTCTCTTTCCTTAATCATAACTAATCCACCAACGTACCAATAACTCGATGCTGCTAAGGCACACAACCACGTCACCCAATCGTAAACGGTGGGCTCCCCCACTTAGCTTCAAGCCACAATTACATAAATTCATAATTTACAATGACTCCTCCTCTTTGGTTACCATAATTTCGCACCGTCACTCCACCAAATTCCTCACAATCTCTTGTTAAACTTTCATGACATAACTCAAATTACCATCTCCAAACACACACTCGACCTCCTGACCGTTACACCATCTTATTCAAGCGATCCCAGCTCACATCGTAGTACATACTTCATGTTGGACAAAAAATAAAGTTCTTCAGAGGACCTTTACTAGGAATCACGCAACTCCTAACTTCTCACAGGAGATAGCCCACTTGAGTGACCCCATATTGACATCTTCCAATGACATTTCCCTGATTACAACCATTACAAAATTAGTTAATCCTCTTGAACCCACGCTCGCCCACCAGTCGAAAGCGCCCGCTCTTTGCTATAAACATCAAATGAAGGTCTAGCGATGCATCCAAAACTCGACGTCATATTACATCGCAAGCAAACTCTTTCCATCATATTCAAACTTCCGAAGCACAAAGCCGTCATCTCGAACGAAATACACAGATTTAGACACTTGTTTAACATGGCCATAATCGCTCCAAGCTTTCTGGAATCATGTGGCCATCCTACCACGAAATCCATACGATAGGCTAACATTCTCACTCTGAGTTAACTATCTTTCGAAGCGAACTACTCGACCTCTAGAAATTCAACATCCGCGAGACACCTACCACTATGTCCTTACTCATCTTTCGCTACCCAAATACTGCCTCAAATCATAATATATCTCTGTAGCACCCAAACTGATAAATTTCCACCAATTCTGAGCCTCCATAAAGATCATCCCTCACGAACCATTCAACACCAGAAGCACCGATCCGACCCACGAATCCGCCACACATCACCATCTTTGATAACCGCCTCTTAAGTACCATTCCACAACACTTTGCCCCGAAAGAAAACCAAAGAAGGCCATCACCGACGAGCCTCAATGCATTCAAACAAGGACGATGACACCACAATATTAACAAGAGTTCCACTAAATTAGGAAATATCCAATCTCGAGACACTATCAACCAGTGCATGAACATCTATAGTCTAATTGCCTCTCTTCCGCTGGAATCAAATGTCGAATATCCCGATCTTGAACCGATTAATCCTCCTCCCAAATCATTCATTGTCGCGACACATAAGTAAGCATCCTACAATTCACACTGTCACTACGCGATAACAATACATGAACATCATAATACACTGTGCATAGCCTCAATACCATAGGCAACATCAATACTAGGCTGAAATGACAGAACACTCCTTCACAAGGCGACAATAATAGTCCGCCTGCATACTCAGGGAAAAACATCATGCACCGCATCTGTAGCATTTTCACAACTCGTCGGTGCCCAATTGATAAAAAGTGCCTAACATCGCGTACGAGTTAGTAGGAAATAAACCGAAGGCATATGGTTAAACGAAATCATATTGCACGATGAGGAATCAAGGAAGGGAAGTTCTCCTAACATCCATGTAGCCTCTCAAAGATAAGTACAGACGTCTTGATACCGATCCGCAAGACTCTACTAGACTTGCTCATGACTCTTGAGACCTAATTGAACCTAGTGCTCTGATACCAAGCTATCACGACCCAAAACCCACTATAAGTCGTGATGGCGCCCAACGTCGCCGTTAGGCAAGCCAAGAGTGAACTACTAACTTAATTATGCATTTTATTATTTTCGAAAATCGTGAATTTTATTAGATAAAGAAGTCAACGCATTAAAATCATGAAAACTTACAATTTAAATAAAATAGATAATAAAAGTGTGTAAATTCTAAGCAAAACCACAAACAACTTCTAGAACATCCCAAGACCCGATGTCACAAGTGCATGAGCGTCTACTAAAGAGTGCAATAATAATACAACATCTGTCTGGAATATAAAATAGATAGAATAAAGTAAATAAATAATATGGAGACTCTGTGGACTGCGTTGCGTAGCATAGAAAGTAGCTCACCATAAAGTCCCCTCGGCAGTTGCGCCTACGCGCCAATATAGTCACCAAATGAACCTGTTAAATCCTGCACACTTAGTGCAGAAGTGTAGTATGAGTACGTAAATCAACGCGTACCCAGTAAGTATCTAGCCTAACCCTAAAGAAGTAGTGACGAGGGGTTGACATCGACACTTACTAGTGGTCCAATAAATCAATACGATAGCTCATAACTGATATGAAGCATAACAATAGTAGTGAAATAAAAACTGTAACTACCATAATCCTCCAAAAATTTCTTTTAACGATATAATTCTCTCAAATATCATGTGTTATCTCAACAGATCTGAAATATCAAGTGCAACTCAAACGAATAAGGAATACCATATAAAATTCCAGGCCTCAATAGAATGGGGATCTCGTGAATGGGGGACTGCTAGCGGTATAACGCACGATTATGCCGAGGTCGTACGACCCGATCCAGAGAGGTGTATACACTGCCGAGGGTCGACCGACGTAAACCAGAGATGCATCTCAATATACTGCCGAGGCGTTCCACCCGATCCACAAGAAAGGATGAAACGTATCAAATTACGAATCGCGTACTTACAACACAGGTGCAGGAGCATAAAGTAAACATGATTTTTACCGTTTATCAAATATCTCACCAAACAACTCAAGGTGAGAAAGCTCGGCCTAATATATTCCCAAATCAATTTCAATTATAAATTCACTTAATTAAGCTAGCAAAATGAGTTCAAATAATTTAAATATTACATGATAAAGTCCTAAGTCTACCCGGACATAAATATGCTTTTAGCTACGTACAAACCCCTGTCACCTCGTGCGTACGCAACACCCCACAACTAGTAGCACATAACAATTTTAATACATACGGGACAGATTCCCCCTCACAAAGTTAGACATGAGATTTACCTCGCAACGAAGTTCCATAACCGGCTCCAACGCCTCTCTAACACCTCAAACCAATTCCCATCGATCCGAAGTTAGTCAAACAACGTACAAACTAATAAAAATATACTCCCATACGCATAATTAATCAATTTATAATAATTTTTAACTCCGCTCAAAAAGTCAACCAAGTCAACCCTCGGGACCACATGCCCGGATTCTGAAAATAGTTGAAGATAAATATTACCCATAATACCACGAACTCAAATATATAATTTATTCCTAATTGCATGTCCAATTTCGTGGTCAAAATCTAAAAATACCATTTCTAGGTTTTTTTCCAAAAGTTCCATAATTCCTATCAAATCTCCATGTTAAATCCATATATTTAACTCAAAACAAGTAGGAATAACTTACCTTATGATATATGGCAAAAATGATTTTCAAGAATCACTCCAATTTGCCCCACATGAGCTCCAAGAACTTAAAATTGATAAAATGAGCTCAAAATCTCGAAATTAGATGTTTAATGCACCTGCCAGGCCTCCTTCTTCGCGATCGCAGTCATTATCCATGCGAACACGATTAACAAAAGTTCCGGCATTGTTTCCTTCATCACGATCGCAGCCAAAATCTCCCGATCGCGATGTACAAATTTTGTTTCTTCTTCACAGACACCCATCGGTATAATGGCCATAAATTTTTGTACAAAATTCCAAATGACAAACAGTTTGATTTTTGGAAAACTAGATTCAAAAGGCTACAACTCTCATTTTTTATCATCCCCAAATTTCTTATAGATTGCAATATATAGGCTCCCGAAGTCAAGCTACTGATAGTAGAAATTCCTTATATGTGATCGCGACCTTCCTTCCACGATCGCGATTCACAAGGCCCGAAACAACACTTTGCTCTTCGCGATCATGACCGTTTCTTTGCTGTCGCGATGAAGGATGCACCAAATATCATAAACAACAACTCAAACATGGCGAAATGACCGTAGCCCATTCGAAACACACCCGAGGCCTCTCGGATCCGGTTCAAATATACCAACCATTCCAAAACATGATGCAAACATGCTCGAGACCTCAAATCACACAAAAAATATCCAAACTACGAATCGACGATCAATACCATTCTTTCAACTTTCAAACATTCAAACTTCGCCGAACGCATCTGAATTACACTTAAACATTTTGGAATGATGCCAAACTTTACGTGTAAGTCACAAATCACGAAACGATCCTATTTCAAGTCTCAGAATCCCAAACAGACATCAATAACATCAAAGTTCGCTTCAAATCAATCATAGGAAATTCTAAAACCTTCAAAATACCGACTTTCCACAATAAGCATCGAAATGCTTCCAGACCACCCGATACGCAACTCGAACATATGCCCAAGTCCGAAATCATCATACGAACCTATTGAAACCTCCAAATTACAATTCCGGGGTCATTTTCTCAAAAGTCAAACCTTGGTCAACTCTTCCGACTTAAAGCTTCCGAATTGAGAATTTTTAATCCGAATCAACTCCGAACTTCCTCGAAATTTATTTCCGACTACGCGTAAAAGTCATAAAACATTAAGTGAAGTTACCCAAGGCCTCAAACAGCCGAACGACATGCTAGATCTCAAAAATACCGGTCGGGTCGTTACAATTATTTAGGTCACTGAACTTTTGTTCTTCACGATCGCGAGGGACTTTCTGCGATCGCGAAGAGGAACAACTAGGCAACATATATTAAAATCCCAAATCGAGGGTTAGAGTATTATTTTTATATTTTAAGTTGTAGAGCTCGATTTTGGGCGATTTTGGAGGGGATTTTCACATCTTGGATCGGGGTAAGTGTTTTGACATGGATTTTTTTGTTGTATCATGATTCCATCCTTGTTTTAGCATTTAATTAGTGATTTAAAGTGAAGAAATATGGGATTTGGTGGAAACATTTCAAAAATGAAAAATGAAGGTTTGAAGGTCGATTTGAGGTCGGAATTGGATGATTTTGGTATGGTTGGACTCGTAACCAAATAGATATCCAAAATTAGTTAATTTTGTCGGGTTCCGAGGTGCGAGCCCGGGGTTGACTTTTTTATTTTGATAAAGATTGAAACTTTATTGTTTGAAGTTATTTCCTACGACATTATTTGTTGATATTAAGTTGTTTGTGACTAGATTCGAGTCGCTTGGAGGCAGATACACGTGGGAAAGGCTTGTTGGAGTTGTGATTTGCGCGGTTTGAGGTATGCAACACATCTGAACTTGGATTTGAGGGTATTTAACCTTAAGGACCGTGTTATATGAAAGATATTGAGGTGACGTACATGCTTGGTGACAGGCGTGGGTGTGTGCACCGATTTGTTCATGGTTTGGAGAGGCCTTTAGGCTAATACCGGGCTTGTTTTGTTGTCATATCATGTTATCCCCGTGTCCCCTCTACTTGTTTGATTATTTGACTTGTGAATCATGCTAGACATCATGTCTAGGCTATGTGCTAACTGTTTGAGACTTGATAGGATTATTCTTGTTGTTCATGAGTTATATACCTTATTTGCACACATGTTCTCAGTCATGATACTATATTCGTGTATGATAACTCTGTCTCAGTACTTCTCATTTGATTCCTCACATATTGCTGATATCGCTTAAGGGTAAAATTGCTTAATTGAATTTGAGATGTATTCATCTGAGACTTGAACGGTTAATGACTGAGTTTGGGCCTTAGATCCGTTTGGTATTGATTATGAGGTGACGCATACGCCAGGCCCATATTGGATTGAGTGTTATTGTTTTGTGGCGACGCGTGCACGAGCCTCATTATTGGGCTAAGTGATTATTGTTGATGGTCAATTTTGACCCTCCCATTTAAAATTAATTTAGTTATACTTTATAATTTACAATGAATGTTTTGAAAGTAGTTTTCTATCAATAATACCTATTTTTGCAAATTAAATTAAGTATTAGTTTGAAATTAATCACCTAGTGTTAGTATTATATATTTACAAATATATATACTATTTTAGTACTATTAAAATAATTTTAAAACACACCACAGAGGCTTTATAATTAATTACTTCTTAAAATTTTTGATTAATTAGATTACTATGTTAATAATTCAAAACTAGTGTTGTAATTTAGAAAATAAAGTATTTTATAAATAACTAATTACAATAATTAATAGTATATTTGATATTTGTAATTTTACTACATTTCATTGGAAATTAATTAAGTTTATTCAAAGTAATCTCAAAAGGGTTAAAAGATTAAAAGGGCTACATTTGCAATTGAACAATTAAACACAAATTGGCCATTCTTTAAATCAAAACCAGCCCAATACCCAAGCCTAATCCCATTTGACCCAATCCAAGTCCACTCCCTTCTTTCCACTTTGGCAATCCGCCCTAATCCATGAGAACCAATCAGAGCACGCCACGTCACATGTCTCTATCACTCACAAAAGAAACACAACCAATCTAGGTCGTCCATCCAACAGATCAACGACCCTCATTTTATCTCCGTTTTTCCTTTAATTTTAAACATCCATCCGATTTAATCTCAGCCGTTGAAACCAGGAGATCCAACGCCCCCCGCATTTTCTCTTTAAAATCTCTTAAACCCTGAATTATCAGGGTTGTTGATCTAAATAATCAACGTCCCAAATCCCATCTCTTATCCTTAACCCTAGAGACATCCTAAATTACCCAAACCCTAAAAATCATTTCCCCCCTGCCCAGTCGCCCTTCTTTCCGCTTTCTCTCTCACTTCTCTCAACTCGCCATGATCAATCAGTCACAAACCTTGCACAAATTTGTGCAAGGTCACAAATCGAACAGAGAATTATCCTTTTTGCCTTCTCTATTCGCGATTCTCAACGACTCTTTCTCATTTCATCATCCAAAATTCAAATACCCAAATCTAAACCCTAAATACAACGATGCAATATCAACTCTTCAGATTTCGCTTGTGTTACGTTGAATCAAAGCATGTATAGAGCTTCTTCAAAGATCTCATGATGAGTGTTCTATAACTAGAGGTCAAACGCAGTGACCTATGGGTCTCCGAGCTTTGTGCGTTGATTTCTGCTTCCAACGGTCAACCTTCTCTCGCTTAGGTAAATCCCTCACTGATTTCACCTTTGTTGCTTAGATTTTCACTCGATTTTACTGGCATCATCTGGTCACACTCCACTACCAAGTTTGAATCTTGCTGAAACCCTAAGCCATTAAATGGCACTATAAATAGAGCCTTGATTGCTCTTACCTATCATCACCAACCAAACCTAACAATAGTCTAAAAATCTCATACGAACTAAGAAGCCATGTTTCTTTTCTAATTGATCTCTATTTTCATTTGTTTTCGAGTTCTTCCACGGTTAAAAGCTTGAAGGTTTGGTTTTCATATGGATAAGATTAAATCTTGTTTGGCCTGCTGCCCTAGAAAAGTTTAGTGTGCCTGTAGACATGTAATTTTTGACTCTCCCTTGAATTTTGTAACTTTTAGTGCATAGATATTAGTTTTAGGTCTAATAGTACTATTTTCACTATTTTTTTTTAACTTTTTGCTTTATATTATCTTAAAATTGAAAACTACAGAAATATTTTTCCTTATTTTAGCTTATTGGTATTTTTTCTAGTTAGTTTCATTTTATTTTCCAAAAAGATAAGAAGAAAATCTTTACAAAAATACATCTAATTTAGTTTAATATAATATTGAAGGTGTAGATTTTAGTTAATTATGCTTCTTTTAAAACTTATTTGAATTGTTAGAAGTAGCAATCAGATTATCTTCCTTTATATATCCAACTAATTAGTTTTGTTACTTAATATTATTTACCAAAAGAAAGAACAAACAAAAAAGAGAAAGAAAGAAACTAAAAGAAAGAAGAAGAACGAAATGTAAGAGCAGAAGCAAGAAAAGTAGGTCACATTTTCCCTTATTTTTGCCCCCATACCCACGTGCCCTCTCTCTTATCTTTACTTTTCTTTTACCAATGCTTTGTTGCCACATCATCCCATTCACGTGAACAGATTTTTAGATCCCGTTTGGACATAAGAAATTTTTTTCTTTTTTCCAAAAAATAATTCACTTTTTTTTCCGAAATCAGCGTTTGTTCATAAAATTTTTAATTTTCGCTTGAAAATGTATTTTAAAATTTTTGAAATTTTGAAAAACTCCTAAAAGCTATTTTTCAAAATTTTCATTCAGATTACTTACAAAACTTCAAAAACAACCCAAAATTATATTCATGTCCAATCAAAACTCTAATTTTCAAATATCATTTTCACTTGAATTTTTTTTTCATTTTTTTTTGGAATTTTACAATTTTTATGTCCAAACGCCCACTTAGTCTGTTTGGCCAAACTAGAGAAATCAACTTATTTTGAGAATTTTTTTTTAAATTGCTTTTGAAAAAACTACTTTGGGAGAGAAGCAATTTGTGTTTGGCTAATCACTCTCAAAAGCGCTTTTGAGCAATAATTTGTGTGTGACCAAACTTTTCAGAATGTGCTTTTAAGTATCAAATTACGAATAAGGACGTGAATAGATTTACTTAATAGTTAATATTATAAGTAGATAAATAATCTTAAAAATTTATTTTTACAGGCAATAATTAAATCTTTTCATTTTATTTAAGTAAAATATGAAAATAAAATTTAAAAGTACTTATTTCTTTTAATACAAGTTAAACATATTAAAAATCATTCAATAAATATAAAAATATTCACTCATAAAGTCACTATATATATATATATTAGAAAGTTATACTAAAAATAATAAGAAATATACATTAATATCCTAAATATTAGGTTTAACTGTTATTTTGGTATATACTATTTTTGTTAAGGGTATTTTTAATAAGCAAAAAAGTCAAAAGTACTTTTACTTTTGAAAAGAAACTATTTTTTTTGCTTCACAAAAATTACTTCTAATTCTTCCTAAAAATACTTTTTCACCCAAAAAACTTGGTCAAACACTTAAGTTAATTATTTTTTTTTTTTTTACTTTTGAAATTAAAAAAACACTTTTGGCCCTTGGCCAACAGGCTATTTGTTTTCATTCTTATTCACATCCCATTTTCATAGGCACAAATATACACAGAAGGAAAGGAGATAGTCCAAAAAAAAAAACGCAAGAAAGGGAGAGAGAACAAAGTGACGGAAACAAACAGAGGGTAGAGGAACAGAGTAGAAAAGAATTGAGGGCATGAACAGACATTAGAGGGGATTTTCGGAAAGAGAGGAGGCAGCGAAAAGTTCTAGGATTTTTGCTTTTGGTTTTCGATCTTCTTCTTCTTCTTCTTCTTCTGATTTTCCTAGTTCTTTCATATATATATATAAAATTGCAAGTTTCTTCAGTTTCTCTTTTTACTTCAAAATCAGAAAACACAAAAGAGATTTCAGTCTCTCTTTTCTTAGATTTTTGGATATCAAAATATGGAGTTCGATTGAGTTCGAGGTGAGTTCGATTTCTCCGGCGCCGTTCGAGCGTTGTTGCTGGTTCCCGGTTCTTGGAACAAGTTCCTGTTGTTCGTTCAGTTGAACTTCAGAGCCGAAATCCCTGTACTTGCTGGTTTTCCTATATAGTGAAGGAATTTCGCACATCTCAGGTCCATTCTTCCTCTTTACTCTATTAATGGTGTGATTAAATTATGATAAGAGCCATAATTAGTTAACTTAGGGGGCGTTTCCCAAAATTAAGTTACAGCTTGTTTGGATGGTTGTTACCCATTGTTTTATAATGTATTGTGCGTTGTATTGTATCGTTTTATAAATACAACATTTGGATAGATTGTATTATTTGCGGTTGTTAATAACATTTTACAGTTTGGTTTGACTGTGTCGTACTATACTGTAACTGATAAGTTTACTAAAATACCCTCAATTGTTTAAATATTAAATTTATCAAGAATTATGCATAAAAATAATTTAAGAAAACTCTTTTCTACTAATTTATCACCAAATATGTCGTATAAATAGATTAAGCAATTAAATTCATGCAAATTCTAACAAAATTAGCAATTTTACGTTGGATTTGGAAGCGGTAGAAGTTCTGGAAAAACAAAAGGGGACGAAGACAAAGTAGGTTATACGTGGGAGATTTGGAGTTAAAATAAAGAAGAAAAAAAAAGAAGGGTAAAATAGAATTGTGGAGTAATAAGTTAGGGTATAACTGGAAAGAAAAAGAGTAAACAATCCCACCACACCAAATCGGTTATTTCACAAAATGGGACTTTTCATTGTTCCGGAACAATGGATTTAACAATACAATACAACCAATTTTAATGAAACAATCAAAACAAATATTGTTTTGAGATAACAATACAATGCGATACAATGAGTAACAACCATCCTAACAAGATGTTAGGCTTCGGTCTTCCGCGATAGAAAGAGGTTTATTTATTTTTCTCGAGTTTTTAAATATATTTTTACTCCTTATTAAATTCATATCTTTTGAAACCCCTAGAACATGAGATCAACCAATTTAAAAATTCGGCATCACCAAATAACACTATAAAGGGCATGTACCAATCATCTATTTTTATTTGGCAAATAAACTTTACAATGAGAGGAAAGTGAAAATCTAAATTCCAAGAGAAGTCGAGGTGGGCAGCAAACCGCATGGGACTGTAAAACCCTCTCTCTCAAAAAAGAAAAAAAAGAAGAAAGCAGAGGCAGAAAATATACAAAAGAGATCTTTTACAGTCCGGCCATTATTCGCCAATATATTTCATATTTGCCGAATTGAGGACATTAATTCGAAACCCTAAGATAGCCAATTCTTTTTCAGGTTCTATTCTTCTACTTTTGCTTAGTATATTTTTTGAAGTAATTTTCTTTTAATCTTCGGTATAGAATTAATTGTTAAGTGTGTAATTATATTTTGCTTCGATTCAGTTAGGGGTTTGCGCTGAAATTGGTAAATTTAGTTTTTTAGAGGACAAAAGAGTTAGTAATTTGAGTTTTGTCTTTATTTGATTATTCATTTTGTCATTTGATACTTACGACTCGAGTGGGTAGTGGTGGAGCTTTCTTTCAGCATGATTCCAACTGAGGGAATAAAGAAATGATTGTTTGTGCTCATTTACTTAATTTGGTAAATGACCTTTAATTGTCGATTGTGGTAGTTCTGGATGGATTTGTAAGTTAGTGCCTTAATCTGGCTTGGTGGTATGTTGGGTTCCTAAGTTGTTTGGATGTTTCGATAGCATAAAAATGGAACCAATCTTATCCCTTTTGTTTTAATTATGGAGAAACTGAGTTTTTGGCTCAAATTTGGCTGAGGTGATACAATGGTGCTTTTCTTTGTTATCGTTATAGGTATAAACTTCAAGTGCTGAGTGACTTTAGTAATAAAAGGATACAGTAACTTATAGCTCTGATACATTTAACATTCATCTATATTTAGTTGGCAAACAAACTTTTCAAGAGAATAATGTTTAGTGGCAGACCTACGATTTTATGGTCGTTGGTGCTCACTTTCTTTGACATAAAGTTGCTACTAATTATATAGTATATTTGTTTATTTTCATGGATATTTGAATGTGACAGTGAAAAAAGTTAATGAATAAACTAGTCACAATAATGATAAGATTAAAATTATCACTGCAAAAGGACTTCTAGTCACAAGTCACAATAAGAAAAATACGATTAATAATATTATTAATAAAATAGACTTCTCGTCACTAAGTCACAACTGTAATTGACGAGAAAGAGAGCTTGGTGCATTTTGGGGTAAGTGTTCAAGAAGGGTTTTGAATCTTTTGGAAACGTTTTGGAGCTTCGTGTAAAATGGACTGGTTTCATTTAGACTTTAAGTGCCGAGTGACTTTAGTATTAGATGTAAAAAATGATCTCGTAATTTTTTTTTGTTTTTTGTTAAATAACAATGATCCAGAAACTATAGCTCTGATAGATAGGATTACTCAAAGTCTTAAAACTCAATCAATCAACGACGTATTAATCCCAATTAGTTAGGGTTGGATATATGAATCATATTTGTTTAATATCTGGCGATTCATCATATTAGAGAAGAATATTATCCACAATGAGAGAGAAACTTTTCTTCTAATTTCACTACCTTAGGGTATTTTGACCATTCTAGCCTTTACCGGCTTCCATTCGCTTGTTGTTCAGTTTCCTGAATGAAGGTGAGAGCTTGTTATGATTAGCAATGTCCTTTCCAAGTCTTTGAATGCTTTCACTTGTTAATAGTACCATTGACCGAAGACATGTTGCCACCTGGGGCAGAGCTAGTAAGAGAAGGAAGGGGGCAATTGAATCCCCTTCATCGAAATATTATACTGGCAAAATAGGGGAAATTTTTGGGTTATTTATAAACTATTGGATCCCTTTGAAAATAAGAAAAAATTCTAGTGCTTTGGTAAATGGGGTTTAATGTTGCACTAAGTCACAAGTTTAATCTCAGCCAACTATGAGATTCTAGTATTTTTTGAATCCCCTTATATAAATTCCTGGCTACGCTACTGGTTGCCACGAGAGAGGCTATAGCCCTTGGTTTGGTAGCTCCAATCGGACAACATTTGTGCACTTGCCAACAAGATTGGGCTCAATCAAAAATAACACAGTCTTGAAATTGTTCAAATTTATCTAATGCACCGATGCAAAATAGAACACCATATTCATTCGACAATTCTAGTGATGGACTCTAAATGATCATTGCAATGCCTATGTCATAATGGTTGTATGCACCAATGTTAATTTCATGTGGAAATTGTCAAAAATAATTAAAAAGATTGGCTCATGGGTTGGAATTTTCAGCGTAACTCGTAAACCTTCCACGGATGTAGGCTCTTTCACCTAATTCAAAGCATTATTTATGTGAAATACTTGAAAAGCAAAAGAATGGATGTATCTTCGCATGTCTGTGTGTTCTAGTAAAAAAACAGTTATTGCCGTTTGTCGGTGTTTGTATTGAAATATGCTGAATGGCTCTCTTACTTCTTTCCCTTTTTTAAGGGGAGCCATGAGCAACAAAAATTTCATTTCTCATGCGTTTCTCCTAAGTGAAGAAGTAGAAGTGTGAAAATGAAAATTATATAAAAAAGAAAGTGTGAAAATTGGGAAAATAAAATTTATACTTTGAAAAGGAAGGTCTTTTGTGAACAACACAACATCTCTGTACACTTTCATGTCAAAGCATATTCTTTATTTATGTATCGGTTCCTCTAGCATTCTGAAGCTTCGTTTGTGACTCGACTTGTTGTTTATCTTTTTTTTTATTGATTTTATTTTTTGATTGTAGTGTGTTAGAAAGAGACTAATCAAGATGGGCTACAAGTTTCTTTTTCATTTAGATTTGTCTAAATTTCTTACTATGTATGACTTGCCTAATTTTTTTTTTTTTTTTTTGGAATAAGGTAAAATAATTTTTTTGATAATGGGGAGAGAAATCTCTCATAACCAAAAGTAGAGAATCTACAAAGAAAGTTTATATGGTTTTCGACACAAATTGGGATCTCATGGATACAACAAAATTAAATGAGGTTATTTCTCAAATGTACAAAACCATTTTCTATCCCTTCAAAAGCTATCATATTTCGCTCTTTCCATACAACCCACATACTGCTAGAATAGCACACGTCTTTCATCTTCTCGTCTGTCTTCTAAATGTCCAATTGAGCAGTGTCTCCTTCCCGGTGCATGGCATCACTCATTGCAACGCGAACCATCTAAAGATCTCCCACCATAAACAAGACACTACCTGACAATGTATAAAGAGGTGATCCACATTTTTGTCCGATCTCTTACATATAAAACACCCGCTGACGTATGTAATTCTCCTCTTCCTCAAGTTTTTAGTTGTCAGAAGTACTCCCTTGCTGCCAAGCAACTGAAGAATTACACGGTATTTGGCATCCTGAGATTCTTAATCGATGGATGTGGAAATGTTGATTCCTTTATGATCAACAATTTATTTTTAATGAATTAAGTAATTATCATTATTAAAAAGGCATCCAAAAGATGTAGAATACAAGGTAGCAAAAAGTTAGCTCCAGAACAATGTCTAAGTAAGTTAGCTCAGGGAGCTAACAAATCCAAAATATTATCAACGTTATTTATAGGGGAATGAAAATGCCAACTAAACAATCTAACTAAGATTTGGCCTTAAGAGTGTAAGTTGGATTTCAGATCCCATCAAAGCATCTGCTATTCCTTTCAGCCCAGACACAACAAACAATTACTGTTGGGGTCATCCTCCAGATCCTTTTGATGGTTTTATCAACTCTCGGAAAATGCCAACTTTTAAATGCTTACTTGATGGTTTGAGGCATGACCCAATGTAAACCAAAAATACAATGGAAGAAGTTCCAGAGACCAGTTGTGAGTAGGTAGTATAGAAATAGGTGGCTGGCATTCTTTGAACTTTGGTGGGACAAAAAGCATCTGTTTACTAAGGTTATGCCTCTTTTGTGAGGTTGTCCTATGTTAGGCATGCTCTATTGAGTGTTATCCAAGAAAAGCATGAGACTTTTAGAGGTAGTCTAATCTTCCACGTATTCTTCCATGGCCAATCCTCAAGGATGCCATTCTGAGAGAACAAATGATGATAATCAGCTTTGACTGTGTACCTCCTTTCTTTAGAGATTCGCCATAGGATTCTGTCAGGTTGGTGTGGATTAAAGCTATAGTCTTCCAATGCTGCAAGGAGTGTGAGTAGGTCATTGATTTTCCAATCTTGAAGATTCCTTCTGATTGTGGGATTCAAGCTATTGTTTTCTCTGTATTGGGCAATAAAAGCATCATTGTTATGTGCAAGCTGATATAACCTTGGGTAGGATTCCTATAGGGTTGTGTTGCCAATCCATTTGTCTTTCCAGAACTTAATATGTAGACCATTTCCAACTCTGAAGGATGTGTTTTGGAAAAATTCGTTGTTGTGACTGCTGATGTATTTCCAAACTCCAACCCCATATGGTAATGTGCTTTCCTTGGTACACCAGTGGCCTTGGGGCACCAAATTTAGTATCTATAATCGTCTTCCAGTATCCTGCCTCTTATATGATCAACAATTTATTTTAATAAGGCTTTACCGAAAACAACCCACTACTACCTGCCTCTTACCTCCAAGGATCCTTGTTGTTATGCAAAAAACTATTTATAAAGCAATTCAACCATACTTTCAAAGTTTGCAACCTCCCAATCCTGAAGGTTCCTTCTAACCATAAGTCCTAGTGAAACTCCCTTTCATAACCTCTAACCCTGTTGGGATCTTTTCTCCTCTTGGTTGGAAATGCTGCAAGTGTCGAGAAATAAGAATTTCAATGCTATCTCCATACCACCTATGCCTCGAGAAACTGACCTTGGTCCGTTCCTGTATCATGTAAGTGATAATTTGGCTAAACTCTTGCCGATCCCTTCCACAATCCCATATTTTTCCGCATCATCTCCCTCCAAAGAGCGTGCTACTCTATCCCGAATCTCCATAACCATTTCTCTATTAATGCCTCATTAAAAATTCAGATATCCTTATCATCCACTTGTTCTATGCGAATAGTTGTCTTTGTCTCAGTTTTCCTTTTTCATGCTGCTATGAGCATGATTTGGCTAAAGTAGAGTGATTATTTGACAGCACGTAATTATTTGTGTATCAATACATTTGCATTTTGGTAATAGTTAGTGAGTGAAATTTAAAGTCTTTCTTGGTTGGTGAAGAAAAGTGAAAAAGCTTCATGAACATTCAAGTCTTTATTGGCATTCTCTCCCCTCCGCTTCCAGAAAAAGGAGAATATTTGATGTGTGTTGATTCCAACTTGTGAGGTCTACATTTCGTAGTATCTATGCATTCTGATAGTTTCTTGAAACTATTCACCTGCGTGATGGGTGCCTTAAAAAGCTCAATCTCATATGTTTTATGCCATGTTAAATCAATTCTTCCGGTATGCTATCTCATCTCACCATTAAAGTTCTGAGACATCCGTGTAGGCTTTGTGGGTTTGAAGCCTAACAAGTTCTTATTGCAGGAAATATTTTAGCTTGGTCACGAAGTTGTCATGCTTAGGTTGAGGAATGTATAAATCAACTGCAGACACATTTCACGAGGCCAGAAAAGATTTTCTCTTTTCTGGCGACATCCTATAATCAGTTTCTTTCCTCCGGCGTCATCTTTTAGAAATTTTCTCTTTCCTCTTTTACTAGGTTTTATTTGTAAGGTTTCTATTAATATGGAAGTAGAAAGGATTTATTTTGCATTGGGTTACAAATCTTATGATATCACCAGAATCATATCGAGGGCTGAAGTCTAGTTAGAATGGATAGGAAGGAGTCGTAACTTGATGCGGAGAACTATGTTCAGGAAAACCATGGAGTGGCGGTGCTTTGTTTTACATGAAGCATCAAGAGTTGCTGACAACTATGTCAAAAGATGGAAACTAAAGGAAGAACAATCAAATTTGATAAAAAGAAATAAGGTACTTTATTCCATTATATACATGGATCGGATTGAAAAACCAGACCCAATCTCTCTTGGAATCCATATGCCAATAAAGAATTAATTGTACTAATCCACGCTCTCCCATCAATCAGTACTAGTTGAAGTAATGAAAAAATTCCCTATTTGCTTGATGAGAAATGCGAAAAACTTTGGAAGATTTATAAGCATCATATCAGTATAAGGAGAAAGTAGATAAGTAATTATTATTCCAGAGATTACATTCAAGTGCAGTGTGGAAGGACATTGCATTTAAGATTCGAAACTTCATTAATAAAAACAAAACAACTTTTATTGCAAATGCTCCCAGAAAGGTAGCTCCCAGTATTCCCTTTGCAGAGTCTGTCAGAACCAATAAATGGCAAATGAAAGATTCCAATGCAGCCACGATTAAAACCAACAACAATAGAATCATATTATCTGGAGGAGGGGAGTCTTTTGAAAATGTGCTACTGGGAAGAGGTGTGGTGGGGAATTTCAAGAAAGACTTGGAGGAGAAGCCAACACTAGCCGATATTAGAAGATGGTCTGTCTCTGTTAGTACCGGGAAGAACACTTTTAGAGTTAATGTTTATGAGATAGGAGGGTGTCACTTTCTCTTTGAATTTCTAACAAAATACATGGCAGAACACACCCTAAAAGGGGAGCGGTGGTGGAAGCGTGCAAAATTTCATCTAGACTGGTGCAGCTGGTTGTTGCTCAGACAACAACAGAAGGAAACATGGGTTAGAGCTATGGATCTTTTGTTGCACTTCTGGACAGAAAAAGTCTTCAAAGCCATTGGAGACCACTGTGGAGGATGGCTAGAAACAAAGGAAGAAACTTCGCTGAAGGATCACCTAAAGTGTGCAAGAATTAAAGTTAGAGGAGATGGTGGTTCAGTTCCGAAGGAGGTGATGATTGAAGACAGTGGTTTAGTTTTCATCACACCCATTTGGTGCGAATAGCCGACCAGGGTTTTTTCGGTGAAGAAGGTGATGCAGTGATGGTGAATGTCCAATGGGTAAGAGAGCCCTACAATAAATAGGTTAGAAGGGATAGCTGCCATATAGTGGGGAGAGAGCCGGGGGAAAGATCTCAAGTCCGAGTGAAAGGCTATCCCACAATCCTTCATGAAAACCCTCTTTAAAGCTTATATCCCGTTATTTAAGGAACAATAACCATATTCCACGTTAGATTCATCGTTGGACCTTGTTATCGTGCCGAAAAAGACGTTATAGCATTCTGGGCCTTCCACGATTGTTGATCTATCTCGGATCGGAAGACGTTCTTCGAGACAGGACAAACAGTACAACAAGGATCATCTAAGGATCTTGTCTGGACGGAGATGTGTCTTTCCTAAGCAAGACGGTAAAAAAATAATTTTTATAACACTTTGGAACAAGGCAAAGGACTACATGAAGGTGAAGATACACTCAGATGGCAGAAGCATAGTATTGGAATTTACTCAGTCAGCTCAGCATATAGAGATTTGAACCAGGAGTGCTCTCAACTTAGTTTACGTCCTTGGAAGCACATATGGAAAGTAAATGTGCCTTATAAAGTAGCATGCTTTTCTTGGTTGGTGGTTAAGGAAGCTGTACTTGCTCAGGGAAACTAAGAAAGAGGGGTATACCAACTGTATCTAGGTGTTATTTGTGTGGACAAGATGCTAAGACAATTAGCCATCTGTTTCTACATTGTAAAGTGACCAGCCAACTATGAGATTTGTTTATCAACCTCAGAGTCAGAGGTACTAGATGGGTAATGCCAGGGAGAACTTCTAAACTCTTACTAAGTTTGAACTCAGGGGCAAACTTTGCCACATACAAAGACAGATGAAAGTTTTTTCTAGCAACTATTTGGTGGACAATTTGGAAAGAAAGGAATTCGAGATGTTTTCGAGAGAAGTATCAATGCTTCTTTTATTACTATTGTGCCAAAGAAAGAAGGTGCATCTTGTATCAGAGACTACATGCCTATTAGTCTCATGGGGAGCATTTACAAGATTATTTCTAAAGTGTTTTCCAAAAGACTTAAGAAGGTTCTTGACGTGACTGTTTCGTCCTCCCAGAATGCGTTTGTGTAAGGTAGGTAGATCCTGGATGCTGCTTTAGTGGCAAATGAACTTGTAGACTCCAGAAGGAAAAATAGAGAACCCGGCTTACTATGCAAGTTGGACCTTGCGAAGGCTTTCGACCATGTAAATTGGGAGTTCCTGGACTTCCTTATGATGCGGATGGGGTTTGGGGCAAGATGGAGGGGATGGATCAAGTTCTGCATTTCCTCCGTCAGATTCTCTGTCTCGGTTAATGATAGCCCGTGTGGTTTCTTTGGCAGCTCCAGGGGTCTCAGGAAAGGCGACCCCCTATCCCCCATGCTATTCATTCTAGTGATGGATGCTCTGAGTAAAATGATGGATTGTGCGGCGGGCGGAGGCTTCTTGAGAGGATTCTCAGCTCCGATCGGGGTGCTCAGTGCCCTAAGAGTCTCTCATTTGCTTTTTGCGGATGACACCCTGGTTTTCTGTGATGCCGATATGGATCAGTTGACCTATCTGAAGCAGGTCCTGCAGTGGTTTCAGATAGTATCAGGACTCAAAATCAACCTCGGCAAGTGAGATTTTCCCGGTGGGTGAGGTTGCTAATATTGATGCTTTGTCTTATGTTCTCAGATGTAAGGTGGGCTCCCTTCCCACTACTTACCTGGGCCTCCCATTGGGCGCTTCGCATAAGGATACTATGGTTTGGAATCCGGTGATCGAAAGGGTTGAAAAAAGATTAGCAGGCTGGCAGAAACGGTATTTGTCAAAAGGCGGTAAGGAAGTGCTTATTAAAAGCACTTTATCGAGTATGCCCACCTATTACTTGTCCCTGTTGCAAGCTCCGGTGAGCATCACAAAAAAACTAGAGCGGCTTCAAAGGAATTATCTATGGGATGCGGCGGATGGAACTAGAAAGTTTCATCTAGTGAATTGGCAGACAGTCACTTCCCCAAAGAAGTGGGGTGGACTTGGAGTAAAAGATCTTAGAGTATTCAACATAGCTTTATTGGGGAAGTGGTTGTGGAGATTCGGGATAGAAGAACATGCCCTATGGAGGGAGGTTATAGTAGAAAAGTATGATTCCACGGGAGGGGGTTGGAGGATCAAGGCAATCACAACACCTTTCGGGTGTGGCATGTGGAGGAGCATTATGAAGAATTGGGAAGCATTCAGTGGCAACATCACTTACAGGGTGGGAGATGGAAGGAGAATCAGCTTCTGGAATCATAAGTGGTGTGGAAAGGATACTCTGAGGGTCTACTTCCCCCACGTCTTCAGAGTTTCAAACCAGAAGGAATTGATGGTCCAACAGATTCGTAAGGAGCATGAAGGGGGTAGTATGTGACCTCTCATTTAGAAGGAACATGCAAGATTGGGAGATTGTGGAGCTCCAAGACTTGTTGACACTGCTATATGGGCAAGACAGGTCCCAGCCATCTTGTGATTCTTGGAGATGGGGTTTGCGTGGCGATGGTTTGTTCGTCGTAAAGTCCTTTTACCAGCGTATGTTGGGGAGAGAGGAGGCCACTTTTCCATACTCCTCGATCTGGATTTCTAGGGCGCCCACGAAGGTGTGCTTTTTTGCATGGCTAGCGGCGAGGGGAGTTATTTTGACTGCTGAAAATCTTCGAAAGAGAGGAATTACACTTGTTAGTTGGTGCTACATATGTAAAAGCTCAGGGGAAGAAGTTGATCATCTTTTGTTGCATTGCCCTGTGTCCTCGGCTTTGTGGAGGGCAATCCTGAATCTCTTTGGTGTTCAATGGGTGATGCCAAGCACTGTAAAGGAAATGTTATATAGCTGGGCCGGTTTCCGTAGAAGAAGAAAGCAAAAGGCGTGGAAGTTCGCCCCGTTAGCTCTCATGTGGATAGTTTGGGGGGAGAGAAATAGGAGAGCTTTTGAGGGGATTGAGTCTCCTTTTTCACATCTTAAGAATAGCCTTTTATCTTTGATCGTTTTTTGATGCACTCATTTAGCCCCTACTTGTATAGAAGATTGGGCGTCTTTTGTAGAGAATCATGTTCTGATGTAAATTCTCTATTTTTTGGTATACCTTGTGTATATGGGAGTTCTCTCCCTTTTGATTAATACAATTTACCTTGTCAAAAAAAAATTAAGATGAAGTGTATCCTTCTTTTTTGTTTTTGGTGTAAATCAGAATACATAGATGATCCCGTTTCAGTTATAAGATGTTTTAAGCTCCTTGTTAGAACAACAAGGATTGTATTTTTTTTTTTTTTTTTTTTTATGTAACACTCCTATTTTGGTTTCCAGCACATGTGTTGTGCTGATGATTTTTCTATGAATATACCGGATATGTTACCTTTTCAAAAAAAAAAAAAAAATCAACTGCATTTTTATTGCCAAAGTGCTGTCTCTTACAACTGTTTATTTTAGACCTACCACTTTTGTTGTGTATGTGAGAAAATGTCAATGACCTTAATAGAACTGTCAAGTTCAGATTTTCATGCTTGCGTAAAGTAATATTAATAGTCTTCCGCATTGTTGTCCCCCCTTTCAGGTACTGGTCACTTTTAATTGATGTGGGCCATTGAAATAATTTGATTTATCTTATTTATCTGGGCATACAAATTTTGATCATAAACAAGGTTGAGTGTTTACTCATGGAGCTTAAAGTTTCATCTTCAAAGCCAACACTTTTACCTTCTGATTGCAACAGTGATCCTGAAGAGAAAGAAATCAGTGAAGAGGATGATGATGATCGCAATCATAAGCATCGTAGGAGAGAACTACATTCTCAATCTGATGAGACTGATGCCGTTGAACCAGTTTTCAGTAGACCATTCAGAAAACGAAAGCCTTTTGAGAATGGACATCCTTATGGTGGAGGAGATTCTCAGTTTAGTGAAACCAGGTTCCCAAGAAGACGAGGAATGGGTTCATTTTCCAGGGCCCCTTTGGACTCATACCAAAGAATGAGGCTGAACCAATCACTGTCTGGTGAAGCTAGTAATGGTAGGGGTCGAGGGAGAGAACATAGTGCTTGGGCCCAACGTGATTCAAGGTTTGGCTCGGCTGATATTGCATCTCACCTGTTTCCACAGGGCCCTGTTACTCCTGGTCTCTTTACTGGAAGAGGGGTGCAAAACGTTTCTAATGCACAGAGTTCATCTTGGAGTGCATTTGGAATGGTTCTAGGAATGTCTAATGGCGGCCTTGATACAATTCATTCCCTCGGTTTCCAGGGAACACTCAGGCCACCCTTGAATCCTACTGTGGGTATGGGTCTTCCAAGGCAGCGATGTAGAGACTTTGAGGAGCGTGGATTTTGCCTAAGAGGAGATATGTGCCCGATGGAGCATGGAGTAAATCGTATTGTTGTTGAAGATGTTCAGGTGTGTGGACTTTCAGCTGACAAATAGTTATTACTGTCTGTTTCATTATATGTTATGGGAGGGAATGGTTTTCTTTAATATTTTATGTTTAGGGTGTTTCTATCTCTGGTCTTCATCGAAATGCTGAGTGTTTGCTTACTTGATTTTTTCATCTCTTTCAATTAAGCTTTTGTAAGTTGAGTCAGGACTCCCTTATTAGATCATTCTTCTTTATAAAAACACATTATGTTTCGTCTATACAAGTAAGCGATGAATTATTTTGGCAAAGGAATCCCCCGTTCATTTACTGTCAACACTTTATTCTTATACTTTGCAATTTCTTAGCCTGGGCACTTTGGTTTTATGTTATTGTTTTCCAAATTGCAGAGCCTTTCTCAGTTTAATCTTCCAGTGTCACTTCCTAATGCACACATGCTAGGACCAGCTACTGCACAAGGATCTTTACCTGTGATAGGCCCTTCTGGATCATTGGTTAGTGGCAAAGCTTTACATAACAAAAGTACCAAACCTCCTGTGATTGATGATGGATTGGGTTTGACTGATGCTTTTGTTGATGGTTCTATGGCCGGGGGAGCTGATTTTTATGATCCTGATCAGCCTTTATGGTCAAATGATCGTTCTGAAACTTCAGCAGTACTCCAGGATTTAAATCCATCTAAAATTGATGATACTGGGCCTTTGTTAGATGCAGACTCCTCTGATCATGATCAAGTTGGGCAGTGTGATGCCTTTGAACTTGAGCATCCACTTAAAGGTGCTACGGCAGCTTCAGGATCTCAGAGTGTGTGGGAAAGAATCAGAAGGTCAAAAAATAAGTCGAATGTGAAAGAGATCACTGATTTTACAGGCGATGCTTCAAGTTATGATGAAACGGGAAAAGATTTGGAATTATCCTGCAGCAATCAAGGAAACTCCCATCCAGGGAAGCAAAAAATGACAGAATCATCTTTCAAGCCCCAAAGTAGTTCTGGACATAATATGAGAAAACCTTCTCAAAAGGCACTTCGTACTCTGTTTGTGAGAGGCATTCCACAGAAAGACAACAAACCAGATGCTCTTCTTTCACATTTTCAAAAATTTGGGGAGGTCATTGACATCCACATCCCACAGAGTGGTGAACGAGCTTTTATTCAATTTTCTAAGAGAGAAGAAGCTGAGGCTGCTTTAAGGGCACCTGATGCTGTGATGGGCAACCGTTTTATAAAGCTTTTCTGGGCAAACAGGGATAGAATTATGGATCATGGTTTAAATGGTGGCATTAATTTACCTTTGACTCCTCGTGGAGTAACATCCAGTGTGGTTCAACCCCACCTATCTGTTCCTTATAAAGGAAAAGACAATATCCAGTCCTTGGCCTCAAAAGCTGCTGAACAGGTTCCTGCTGTTCTGTTACCTTCTTCTGGTCTACCTAAGCCTGTGGCTCATAATGTTCCCAAAGCTGCACCAGTGGTGCAAAAAAAGGTGGAGAGTTTAGAACTTTTGAAGGAAGAATTGCGCAAGAAGCAGGAGCTGCTTGATCAGAAGCGGAATGAGTTCCGACGTCAGTTGGTTAAACTGGAGAAGCAGGTGATTGTCTGTTATTTTTTCAAAATTGTCCAAAGAAAATGTTCTTTAAGCTGATATTCAGTATCTACTGAGATTAAGTGATTTTATTTTTTATTTTCTCTCACCAACTTGAAATATTCCATTACATTCATTTTCGAAACCTGCTTTTAAACAAACCGACTTTTCGGAGCATTCCTGCAAGTTGTTATCTGATATGCTTCCTAGTTGTTAACTGTAGAAGTACTTTTATATAACTTTTATGTTAACTGTAAAAGTTCTTATTCTTGTTTCCACAACTTATATCAAGATTGACTATAGCAATTAATTTGTCCTCGGAGTAAGCAGATCTCATGTTTATTGCAGTTTGTTCTTTATTTTTCCTCTCCGTATATTGACGATATAATCTCATTGATCTTTAATAAACTAATGTTAGGGTCCTCTCTTCCACCATTATGTGGTTACGTCTATGCAGGCTGTAGGTGTGAAAGCTGAAGCAGTCTCAGACCAGGATCTGAAGAAACAGGAGGGAGAACCAGTATCTTATTCTGCAAAAGTGGAAAGTTCAAGCTCAGCGGAACTTAATAATGATGTATCTTCAACACAAGCTGAAGCAATCTCTGATTGTAGCAGATCAACAGAGAATGCGGAGCGCTCTTGTTCTATATCATCTTCTACTGTGGCCACACAGGAACCTTCCAGCTTGAAGCAGTCAATTCGTCCACTGGCACCACATGGTGCACCTTTTGTATTCAATAGATACAAAATAGACAATCGTCCCACTGCCTTCAAAGTCCTTCCACCTTTGCCATGTGGTCTTGCAAATGTAATCTCTTTCAGTCCTCTCTCAGATAGTTGAAATTTGCCAGTATTTGCAAATAATTATGTGCATATTTTCTACTTCCATCTTCTTATGCCTCTTATGTGCCTTAACTTTTCTTCCAAGGCAGAGCTGTTAGTGTGTTAGAGCATGCCTATATTATTACCATCTTCTCCTCACATGGATAGGTTGTCGAAAGTTTATGTCCGCACATTGAAAATTTTCTTTTATTTTCTTATACAATGCACTCATAGTTTCCATGGTCAAGGTAGGAGATATTTGCATGTGTTTCTATCTGTTCTCATATTTGCAAATCTTTATTTTTCTGTAAAGTTCCTTCTTCCCAGTTTAGGTGCCACATATTTCTTCTGGATGTGTGAGAAAGGATCTGAGGACACTTTATAGTACTTATCATTAGTGTTATATCTCCCTTGGTTAGCTACAATAGTCCAGGTTGATCTGTAGATTCTTTTCCCTCCTTGCTCTTATCATTGTATGATAAAATTAAGAATGGTTTTCCTTTTCTAGGTTGCTGTCTTGAAGGAACATTTCTCTGCTTTTGGTGACGTTACCTCTGTTGAGCTGGAAGATTTGGAGCCTCAAGATAGTAGTAATGGCTCAGAGACGTTAAGCATATCTGCTAGGATATGTTTTCCAACGCGCCGGTCTGCTGAGAGGGCATTTTTGAATGGCAAAATCTGGCAAGGCCAAGCTTTGCAGTTTATGTGGTTGCAGTCTAGTAATTCTACCAAGGATAGTGGTGTCAGAAATGATGCTGCTCCTGCTTTGAAGCAGCCTTCAGATGCTAGTGCTCAACCCATCTCAAAAGATTCGACTGGTTCAGAGGAAGGAAACACTGCAGGGACTGATGCACCTGAAAAAGGTTACATGGAGCGCGTGAAGCAGCCTGCAGATGCTAATGTTCAGCCCATCCCAGAAGATCCTTTGACTGGTTTACAGGAAGGAAATGCTGCAGGGATTGATGAACCTGAAAAAGGTTATATAGAACATGTGACTGTGAATGAAGTTCCCAACTCCAGTTCAGCCTCTACTTCTGTTGATCGGTCATGATTGTGGCACAATTGCAGAGTTGTACAGTGACGTAAAATTTTGAATCACTTCTATGTAATTTCAGGAGTAGCAGCAATTTACACATTCTAGTTTCAATTTTGCTTTATCTCAATTATCTGGAAATGTAAAGAGGAATTTTTCTGATTATTTTTTTTTTACCACCAAATGGCAGTCATGAAGGGTATCTATATTGAATTCTGATAGTCATTCGATGCTTATAAGTATATCCTGGATTGAGGACTATAATTCTAAAACTTTTTACGCAGATGAGACATCTTTTGGCTGTATGGTCTTTTCTCTCTTCTATAGCTTTTGTACTTGTATCTCGATTCGCGAGTGGTTTTTTCTGCTCAGTTTTCATTGCAACCATATTTTGACGTTGACTGCTCGAGTGTTAAGTGTTGTTCTCTCTTTATATAATTTTGGGTAATCTTTACTTTATGACCTAGTTCTTAGGTTTGAGTTAGTCCAATGTCCATTTCCTTAACATGATATCATAGTCATACCTAGGGGTGTCAATGGGCGGGTCGGATGTTGGCGGGTTGAAAAAGGGTAATGAAAAAACGAATAAATTATTCGGCCCGATTCATATTTAATACGGATAAAAAAAATGTGTTAACCGACGGTTAATATGGATATCTGTATTATCTAGGGCTGGCAAGTGGGCTGGTCTCGGGCCAAGTGGACCGGTCCAAACGGTCCTGGTCCCTGTCCCAAATTAAACGGGTCAAACGGGTCCGGGCCTTAACGGGCTTTTTGTAGGGACCGGCCTGAGACCGGGACCGTTTGGTCCCGGGCCACGGGCTAAACGGGCTAAGTGGGCCCACATATTTTAAAAAAATAAAAAATAAATAGATATTAGAGACAAAAGGATGTTAAAAAAAATATCTAAGACAATGCTTTGTAAATTTTATTATAGAATTGTGACCTAAAATTTAATATTCAATATTTAATATCGAATATATATAGTATATAAGATGTATATATAGTATATCGATATAAGATGTATATATATATATATATATATATATATATATATATAAATAATAAGCTATATTCGATAAGCTATATATACATCTTATATATATCGATATAAAATGTATATATAGTATATATATATATATATATAAGTAATAAGCTATATTCGATAAGCTATATATACATTTTATATACTATATATATATAAATAATAAGCTATATTCGATATACTATATATACATCTTATATATAATATACATTGATAAGTTTTTCCTTTTACGTGTTGCTATCTTAATACTGAGATCACCCTTCTTTAGTTAGATGGCATCAGGTCTTTTGTGTTAAACTATGAAGAAAGAAGCATGAAACAGTTGATCCTCGTGGGAAGATAGGATGTGGTTAGGACTGATATTTTCTACCAAGAATAGTACATAAGCCGACATCACACTTCAATAGATCCTACGTGAATGTTGTATACTATCTTTCTTTTAAATAGTACATAAGCCATGGATAATAGGACGAGTCATTTGTAAATCGTGATTAAGCATGTTTGTAGTACATGCAAACTGCTACATTTAATTGCTAATCAATCAATCATTTAACGATGCATTTATTCAGTGGCAGCTCAATCCATTTTGTGGCCAAGCTTTACTAAAAGATCTTAAGCAGTTAAATCTAATTAACAAAATATATATACTTTTATTTGAAGTTATTCTTCTAGCTTTTCGATATACAAAGCAATACTAAAAAGGATTAAATTCAAGTTCAAGAAAACCAATATGGAATCTCACTATTATACTACAAACTCTTCTAGTGTTTGAATTCATTAAGATTACAATAACAAGTATTCTAATTCCATATGATTTATGAATAAATCAAACATGATAAGAGAAATAGTTGATTCACAAAAATTGAATTGAAATTGTAAAGTCAACTCATTATAAGCAGAAAAATGAATGAATATTACGTGAAGGAGGGGTGATTGGGAAATGTATACGGTCGAAATAGATTTCAACCTTGGCATGTCCGGTATGGTTCGAAGGGTGATGTATCGAACCTCGAACCCGGGGAGGCCGGTCCGTGTCGAGATCGGTATCATAATCAAACTCGAACAAGAATCGAACCATGACGCAGGTAGACCTATCATGCTGATAATCCGAAGACCAACCAACATTGACCTGGAATCAATTCGAGGGCTCGAACCAGGATCGGGCTCGAACCAAGATCACAAGTTCGAGCCGAAATCAAGCTCGAACCAAAATCGAGGATTCTAAGCGAGATCGAGCTCGCAGACAAAAACCGTTGCAATCCCACTAGAGGGAATCTTGGCAGAAATTATGAAAAAGCTGACTTATCATGGGTCTCCCGCTGAATGTTTATTTTATTATACTTGGAGCTGAATCCCTCCACTATAAAAGGGCTTGGTTATCATTTCTGCAGGACAGATTTTTGCCGAGACATATATTGTAATGAAAGTATTATATTCCTCTACAGTAAAGAATGGCTCTTCCAGTTTCTTAGATTGGTTCTATTTGTCGAATCCTAAGGTTCATTGTTCTTGATTGCCTTGTCCAGATTGCATTCTCTCCAATCTACATTCACATTTTATTTATCCTTGCATTTCGTATTAAGTTGCGCCACATATCTTCGGAACTGCGTAAAAATTCAACTCTATCCATTTTTCGGGTAAACAGTTTAGCGCCCACCGTGGGGCCGAGGATAGCAGTGGTCGTTTGATACAAATCTAAAAAAGAACACGCCATTGTGCTTCGCACTTATTTCCGAAAACATCTTCAATTTAGGGCTAGCTACGAATAGCCATCGATCGAATGGCTTCACCGATTGATTACGAAGCCGGCCTTCAAGATGAAACCAACAACTTGGCATCACCCGAGGCTCGAATCGAAGTACCCAAAATTCGAGCCGAAATACCATTGGATGTCAATTCACAAATAGCTTTGGAAGCGAACCAGAGTTCCGAATCGGAAATAAGCATTCATGGCGGTACTTGATCCGTAGCCCAAGACACCCAAAACCCAGGGGAAATCGGGGCCATCTTACGCATGATTTTCGAGATGTTGCAAGCCCAACAAGTAGTGATAGCTCAGCTACAGAGCCAAACTCGTGCACAAAGAAGGCCGATTTTCAATCCGCTAACAGAGCCTGCCATAGTGAAATCTAACGAGCAAGAATCGGGGACTACTCCTGGAATCACTAAATTGCTTGAGGAATTCACAAAACGAATCGAAGCCAATGACAAGAGGGTGGAAACATACAATGCCAGGGTCGACCAAATCCCGGGGGCTCCACCAATGATAAAGGGGCTTGATTCGAAAAAATTCATACAAAAGCCTTTTCCATCGAGTGCGGCACCGAAGCCAATCCCCAAAAAATTTCGTATGCCCGAAATTCCCAAATATAACGGTACAACCGATCCAAACGAACATGTCACCTCTTACACTTATGCCATAAAAGGCAACGATTTGAAAGACGATGAGATCGAATCCGTGCTGTTGAAAAATTTCGGGGAGACCCTCTCGAAAGGAGCTATGATTTGGTACCACAATTTACCGCTGAATTCCATCGATTCTTTTGCCATGTTAGCAGATTCATTCGTAAAATCACATGCTGGTGCCATAAAGGTTGCAACGAGAAAATCAGACCTCTTCAAAGTAAAGCAAAGGCAAGGAGAAATGCTGAGGGAATTCGTATCCCGATTTCAAATGGAACGCATGGAATTACCCCCGGTCACAGACGACTGGGTCGTACAAGATTTCACCCAAGGGTTGAACGAGCTAAGTTCGACAACATCACATCGGCTGAAACAAAATTTGATCGAGTATCCAGCGGTAACTTGGGCAGATGTGCACAACCGATATCAATCGAAAATTAGGGTCGAGGATGATCAGTCGGGGGCCATGTACGGACCCGTTCATCAGAACAAGACAGTTATTAATCAAAAGTATATCGACAGAGAACAAAGGTCAAACAGAGACCGATCGATCCAGGTAGCTCGGCCAACATCATCCGATTGAAGGTAGTGGAGTAGCTCGGCCTACAGGATCAGATCGTACCCGCAACTTTGGTCCTAAACGGGTTCAATATGGCATGCGAAACCACCAAAGGTGAGATAGTCCTACCAATAAACATGGCCGGAACCATCCAGGAAACAAAGTTTCATGTGATCGAAGGCGATATGAGATATAACGCCCTTTTCGAAAGGCCATGGATCCACAACATGAGAGTCGTGCCTTCGACCCTATACCAGGCCCTCAAATTCCCGACGTCGGGAGGTGTCAAAACGGTGTACGGAGAACAACCTGCCGTGAAAGAAATGTTTGCCGTCGACGAAGCTAAACCAGTGTCCTCACTTTCGCTGATAAAAGGATCGGGCCCAGAAGGAGAACGGGACACCAAATAGCAATCACAGACATCGGCTTCAACCCAGCCAGACGACCAGAAAATCGAAGAGGATGGAGATCAAAGGGTCTCTCGATCATTCGTGATTCCCGATGACTCCGACGCCACAAAATCGATGATGGAGGAACTAGAGCAAGTCATATTAATTGAGCGCTGGCCCGAGCGAAAGGTATACTTGGGAACAGGGTTGAGCCCTGGACTCAGGAAGAAAACTCGTTCAATTTCTTATCAATAACATCGATTGTTTTGCCTGGTCCCATTTAGATATAACAGGGATCCCGCCGGACATGACGACGCATCAGCTAAGTTTGGACCCCAGGTTCAGACCGGTGAAGCAAAAGAGAAGATCCAAGTCCGATAGAAAGCACGCATTCATAAAGGACGAGGTAACCAAGCTTCTCAAAGTAGGGTCCATTCGGGAGGTGAAATATCCCGAATGGTTAGCCAATGTAGTTGTAGTCCCTAAAAAAGGGGACAAACTTAGAATGTGCGTGGACTATAAGGATTTGAACAAAGCATGCCCCAAAGATTTCTTTCCGTTGCCCAATATCGATCGCATGATCGATGCCACGGCCGGCCACGAGATCCTCACTTTTCTCGATGCCTATTCCGGGTATAATCAAATACAGATGAACCTGGAGGACCAGGAAAAAACCTCATTTGTCACCAAATATGGAACGTATTGTTATAATGTGATGCCCGGGCTAAAAAACACAGGGGCTACTTACCAACGCCTAGTGAATAAAATGTTCGAAGAACAAATAGGAAAATCAATGGAAGTTTATATTGATGACATGTTAGTCAAGTCCCTACGCACAGAGGACCATTTAATTCATTTGCAGGAAACGTTCGAGATTTTAAGGAAATACAAAATGAAGCTCAACCCCGAGAAATGTGCTTGCGGGGTCGGTTCGGGCAAGTTCGTCGGCTTCATGGTATCACATCGGGGAATAAAGATTAACTCCGATAAAATCAAGGCCATCGAAGACATCGTCGTTGTAGACAGCGTGAAGACCGTACAAAGGCTAACGGGTCGGATCGCCACCTTAAGCCGGTTCATCTCAAGATCATCTGATCGAAGTCATAAATTTTTCTCTCTACTAAAAAAGAAGAACGATTTTTCTTGGACCCCGGAGTGCCAACAAGCATTAGAGGAACTAAAGCGATATCTATCAAGCGCGCCACTGCTTCACACTCCAAAAACAGACGAGAAACTTTGTTTGTACTTGGAAGTATCGAAAGTCGCCGTAAGCGGTGTCCTAGTTCGAGAAGATCAAGGTACGCAATTCCCCGTTTATTATACGAGTCGAACCTTAGGGGAGGCGGAAACTAGATATCCGCTCCTAGAAAAGTTGGCGCTTGCACTGATAAGCGCCTCAAGGAAGTTAAGGCCGTACTTTCAATGTCATCCCATATGTGTATTGTCCACTTACCCGCTTCGTAATATTTTGCACAAACCCGAGTTATCAGGCCGACTGGCCAAATGGGCCGTCGAACTCAGTGGGTACGATATCAAATATCAACCCCGCACGACCATCAAGTCTCAAGTTTTAGCAGACTTCGTGGCCGATTTCACACCAGCCCTCATACCCGAAGTCGAAAAAGATCTATTGAAATCAGGTACATCATCGGGGTATGGATCCTTTTTACGGACGGGTCTTCGAACGTAAAAGGGTCCGGGCTGGGCATAGTTTTGAAACCACCCACAGGTAGCATTATTAGGCAATCTATTAAAACTATCAGGTTTACTAACAATGAGGCCGAGTATGAAGCCATGATTGCAGGTCTCGAGCTAGCTAGAAACTTGAGAGCAGAAGTCATCGAAGCCAACTGCGACTCCTTGCTGGTGGTGAGTCAAGTAAACAAAACCTTCGAAGTTCGAGAAGGTAGAATGCAGAGGTATTTAGATAAACTGCTTATCACTTTGCGCCATTTCAAACAATGGACTTTACAGCATGTACGACGGGAACAAAATAACGAGGTTGACGCGCTCGCGAATTTGGGGTCGTCGGTCGAGGTAGATGATACAGGCTCGGGGAATGTTGTTCAACTTTCGAGATCGGTAATCGAAGAAGGTCACGCCGAAATAAATTCTACAAGCTTAACCTGGAATTGGAGAAATAAGTATATTGAATATTTGAAAAGCGGAAAACTCCCTTCGGACCCTAAAGATTCCAAAACCCTACAGACCAAAGCTGCTCGATTCACTCTGGAGCCGACACATTAGTCCAAAAAATAATCAGAGCAGGGTATTATTGGATCGATATGGGCAAAGATACGAAGGAATTTATTCGTAAATATGACAAATGTCAAAGGTTCGCACCAATGATCCACCAGCCCGGAGAGCAACTCCACTCGGTCTTATCCCCGTGGCCATTCATGAAATGGGGAATGGATATCATCGGCCCTCTGCCATCGACCCCAGGTAAAGCCAAATTCATTTTGTTTATGACTGACTATTTTTCTAAATGGGTTGAAGTGCAGGCATTCGAGAAAATAAGAGAGAATGAAGTTATAGACTTTATTTGGGATCATATCATATGCCGGTTCGGGATTTCCGCCGAAATAGTATGTGACAATGGAAAAAAATTCGTTGGCGGCAAAGTAACAAGATTTCTCGAAGACCACAAGATAAGAAGGATACTGTCGATGCCATACCACCCCAGTGGGAATGGGCAGGCCGAATCAACAAATAAAACTGTCATTCAAAACTTAAAGAAGAGGTTGAACGGCGCTAAAGGGAGATTGAGAGAAATCCTGCCTGAAGTCCTTTGGGCATATCGGACAACGTCAAAATCCAGTATGGGGGCGACCCCGTTCTCCTTAGTATATGGATCCGAAGCACTGATACCGGTCGAGGTTGGTGAACCCAGTGCCAGATTTTGATTCGCGATGGAAGAATCAAATAATGAGGCTATGAATACTAGCCTCGAACTATCGGACGAAAGGCGAGAAGCTGCCCTCGTCCGAATGGCCGCCCAAAAGCAGCGAATCGAAAGATATTATAATCGAAGAACCAAGCTCCGCCATTTCAAGCCCGGGGACTTAGTGTTGAGAAAAATTACCATCAATACCCGAAATCCGAATGAAGGGAAGTTAGGACCGAATTGGGAAGGACCATATAAGGTACTCGAGGACATCGGAAAGGGGTCATACAGGATCAGCGTTATAAACGGCAAACAGTTATCAAGCAGCTGGAATGTATCACATCTAAAACGGTACTACTGTTAAGGTACAACCTTTTCCATATTCGTTTATATCTCGAAACTGACCCCTGTAGAAGTCCGAACAAGGGACAGATCTCTCGCCAGAAAGCACGCGTTGCACTCATTTTCCCTTAGAACGGTTTTATCCCAAATGGATTTTTCGGCAAGGTTTTTAATGAGGCAATCATTGGTCGTGCAGCATTTATAACAATATCCAAGGACTCGCAAGAAAGTTATTTCACAGCAACAGGGTTCCAATAGGAAAACTGTAAAGAGCCAAATGGTCGAAGCGAACCATGCTCATATAGATTGGCCCGAACCCAGGCGTGTAATAATGTGCGAAGAAAGTTCTCTTTTTTATCGGCATCTTATATCCAATAAAAATTCCTCTATTTTGAGATTTATTGTGCAATCAGAATTAAGATACAATTCGACCATTAAGCCTACGGGCTACACTACTTCGAGTTCGAATCATTCACTCGACCAAGCCTACGGGATATCTTTTATTTCGAGTTCGAGCAAACACTCACTCGACCATTAAGCCTACGGGCTACACTACTTCGAGTTCGAATCATTCACTCGACCAAGCCTACGGGCTGTCTTTTATTTCGAGTTCGAGCAAACACTCACTCGACCATTAAGCCTACGGGCTACATTAATTCGAGTTCGAATCATTCACTCGACCAAGCCTACGGGCTATTTTTTATTTCGAGTTCGAGTAAACACTCACTCGACCATTAAGCCTACGGGCTACATTAATTCGAGTTCGAATCATTCACTCGACTAAGCCTACGAGCTACACTACTTCGAGTTCGAATCATTCACTCGACCAAGTCTACGGGCTATCTTTTATTTCGAGTTCGAGTAAACACTCACTCGACCATTAAGCCTACGGGCTACATTAATTCGAGTTCGAATCATTCACTCGACCAAGCCTACGGGCTATTTTTTTATTTCGAGTTCGAGCAAACACTCACTCGACCATTAAGCTTACGGGCTACATTAATTCGAGTTCGAATCATTCACTCGACTAAGCCTACGGGCTACATTTTCGAGTCCGAGAAAACACTCGCTCGACCATCACGCCCGCGGGCCATATTTCTTCAAGATCGAATCATTGACAACTAATAAGCCTAAAGGGCTACATTGCCCCAAGTTTGAAAAAACGCTCGCTCACAGATACTACGAGGTCCAAATTTTATTAAGTTGTTTAAAACATTGTGGAGACATTCATAAGGCGAATAAAGTCCTCGCAAGATGGGAAACAAAAATAGAAGCAAGTCGGTGAAAGGGGAGATATGCCTATACACAAATTTATCTGCATGGGTGATTACAATGTAAAAACTAAGAACTAAATTTCTCGATCGGGAGCGGTCTCTTCTTTATCAGGTTCCCCCCCCCATTTTCGAATCCGCTCTTGCTCCCATCGTCGTCGTCATCACCATCAGAAACCAGAGCTTCAGCATCAGCTTCGAGTTCTTTTGCCTTTTTTATCTCTTCCGCGAGAGCGAAGCCGCGAGCATGAATCTCCTCGAGAGTTTCCCTTCTGGATCGGCACTTAGCAAGTTCGGCTACCCAATGCGCTCGACTATCGGCGGATTCGGCTGCCTCTCTTGCCTGGACTTGGTCAGCTTCAGCATCAGCCCAATAGACGGCCACGAGCGCGTCCGCATCGGCCTTTGCCTTTTCAACATCGGATTCGGCCTTGGCGAGAACAGAGGCCAACCGAGCCTCAAGCTCCTCAATTCTTCTTGCTTGAACCAGGCCTTTTTCCTTTATTTTCTAAAGTTGGGTTTCAGACGACGATAACTGGGCTCGAGCAGTCTCTTTTTCTGCAGCAAAGCGGTCCATACCTTCTTTCCACCGCAAGGACTCCATCCTTATCACGTCGACCTCCTCGCGAAGCTTCCAGATCATCTCAATTTTTTGCTGCAGCTGTGAGACTGAAATGTTAGCTATCATTCCGGTATCAAGCCCATAGGTTTTCAAAAGCATCATTACCCGCTCAAACAAATCATTCTGATCTCGATAAGCCTTGGCCAGCTCAGCTCGGAGGTCTTTTATTTCCTCCTCTCTCTGCCCTAAGGAAAGTCTAAGGGAGTTCCTCTCGTTAGTAGCACGGTGTAGGTCGGCTGCGTATCGAAGCAACTCATTCTGGGAACAAGAACATTGTTCTCGATGGACTGCCGCAGCCTACAAAGAAACAAGAAGTGAAGTTAACGAAAAACGAACATAGAGGCAGTACCAACAAAAAAATTCTTTTTTAAAGGCTCACCTGATTCAAAGCCTGCCGTAATCCGTGAAAAAGATCTGATTCATCACCAACACCAGCAACGTCCTCGATACCGGTAAACGGGTCACGAAATGGATCTTCTTCATCATGAGGCCTGTCTAGATCGAGGGCTCCCAGAGCTTGAGCTTCCCGAATCACCCCTACGGAAAAAGCGGGAAAGGTAGGCGAATCCTCGATCACTGCTGCCCCAAATGACTCGCTTGGAGCGTTCCCCTCGGCTCGCAGGGTTTCGAGGGGCTCTTCGACTGTAACCCCTGCCGGTTGACTCCGATGAGAGGCGTCTTCGACCTCCGATAGTTCGGGGACTCTACCTGAATCTTTCTCCGGCATATCTTCAGTTCGAGGCGGAGCCCAATAGGGCATCATCGATCCAACCGGCGATGAGGCATCGGTGGCTCTCTTCGTTCGGACCGCCAGCGCGGACTCATTGTCCTTTTCTTCTTCTTCTTCTTCTTCTTCTTATTTTTCTTCTTCTTATTCTTCTTCTTCTTCTTCTTCTTCTTCTTCTTCTTCTTCTTCTTCTTCTTCTTCTTCTTCTTCATCCCTTAGATGCAAAATGGATTCCACAGTCAAAGGAATGACATTCTTGTTCGGCTTACGAGCCGCCCTCTTCTTCGATTTTGGATATTCAAGAACCGAGGCTCTCTTCCTTTTATTTTCCTTCACCGACTTTGGGACAGAGGTCGAAACATCCTCCTCAAGACCGCATTTTTACCCAAACCTGCATATGGGAAACCTTATAAAAAATATTTTGAGAAACGCCTCATTCGGATCGTCAGAGTCCGAGAAATGAGCTTACGGTGATTTTTGGCCTCCCACCGACCCTTTGACAAATCATGCCATGAGCGCTCGGCGTATGTGGAGGTCGAAACAAGAGCCCGTACCCAGTTCTTGAGATCGGGAACCGCTCCGGGCATCCAGGGAACCGCTACATCACAAAAGGAGGAATGTCGATAAGAGAATAAATGGAAGAACAAAATAGAAGCAACAGCAAGATCACACTTACGTTTCATATTCCACTCCTCGGGAAAGGGCATCTTTTCAGTCGGGATCAGGTCCGAAGTCCTTATTCGAATGAACCTGCCCATCCAACCCCGGTCCCTGTCCTCGTCAATACTCGAGAACAGAGCCTTGGTAGCCCGACGCTAGAGTTTTATTAACCCTCCTCAAAAACGTCGGGGACGGTACAACCGGATAAGATGATCGAGGGTGAACGACATCCCCTTGATTTTGCTCACAAAATATCAGATCAGGATAATGATCCGCCACAAAGAAGGATGGACCTGGCCTAAGGTTACCTGATATTGTCGACAGAAGTCAATAATGACGGAATCGAGGGGACCCAAAGTGAAAGGGTAAGTATATACGTTCAAAAACCCTTTCACGTAAGAAGTGATATCTTCGTCAGGGTTAGGTATTATTGCTTCTTTTTCACCCCAATTGCTATCCTTCTTTAACATATCGAGGTGCTTCTCGATTATCGAACACATGTACCTCGATACCGGCTCACGCCAGCCAGGGACCGACGAACCTTTATCAACCTTAAAATCTGAAGTAAGGACGCATGCCCCGGGAATACACTCCTCAGGCCGTGGTTCTGCCGGTGCCCCATCGGCGACACACTCTGAAGATGAAGCCTTCTCTTTCTGAGGAATGGTTTGCGATGTTTTCACCATTTTTGTATTCAAAAGTAAGGAATAGAAGAAAGTGATAGAGATTTGGTAGAATTGAAGATGGGTTTTTTCGGAAAGAAATCACAGCTTTACTGGTAAGTTGGAGAGCACGAAGAAGAACTTGGGAAATTTTGGAAGATAGAAGATGTAAAAATGGTAAAAGATAAAAGTAAGGGTTATTTATAGGTTCAAACGATGGCGGTTCAGTATCAGCAGTGGCCGACCACCACCTGACATGCATTAAATGCCTTGAAAGACTAAACCGACGGGACAGCTACCAGATGCGTCATGGTCGAACCCGATGGAAACGACAAGATATAATCTGATCGAGCTGTTGGAAATCATATCGTTTCTCGCCATATTCTTTCTGAGAAACGAGGGGACTATCTGTATACGGTCGAAATAGATTTCAGCCTTGGCATGTCCCGTATGGTTCGAAGGGTGATGTATCAAAGTAAGATCCCGAAGAGGGGACGAACTAACCTCGAACCCGGGGAGGCCGGTCCGTGTCGAGATCGGTATCATAATCAAACTCGAACAAGAATCGAACCATGACGCAGGTAAACCTATCGTGCTGATAATCCGAGGACCAACCAACATTGACCTCGAATCAATTCGAGGGCTCGAACCAGGATGTGATGA
Organism: Nicotiana tomentosiformis; assembly: GCF_000390325.3. NCBI lineage: Eukaryota > Viridiplantae > Streptophyta > Magnoliopsida > Solanales > Solanaceae > Nicotiana > Nicotiana tomentosiformis. Next base: position 85,142,815 of record NC_090820.1, read on the forward strand.
CCCAAAATATCATCTTTAAATTTAATAATTAATTTTGTATTCTAAGACCTCTGTCACGACCCCAAATTCCCTCCGTAGGATGTCGTGATGGCACCTAGTCTCTAAGACTAGGTAAGCCTATCAATGCGGAATAATAATAAATATCTGAAATAAATAAACTACAATTCAAACAATTTCAACTCCCAAAACCCGGTAGAAATAAGTCACAAGCTTCTAAGAATTTATTCTCAATGTCTCTATATGTCAAGGTCTAAATAAAATATAAGGAAGCAACATAAAATGATAGAAGGGGACTCCGGAGTCTGCGGACGCTGGCAGATATACCTCGAAGTCTCCGTGCGCAGGTAACTCACTGACGTCTAGGCTGGTAAAATATACCTGGATCTGCACAAAACGATATGCAGAAGTGTAGTATGAGTACACCACAGCGGTACCCAGTAAGTGCCAAGCCTAACCTCAGTAGAGTAGTGACGAGGTAAGGTGAGACCCTACTGGAATATAATAATGGCATGGTAAAATGTTTATCAATGTAGTAAAATAAAATGACATTGGAAATGAATCAAATAGTATGTCACATTTAATGACATCAAATAATTACAAATAATATCTCGTGGAATCAAAACAGAATTTCCTTCAACTTTATGAAAATCACAACAATTAATCGAAAGCAACTATGGCCATAAATCAATATCAACAAGGGCACTCACGAGGTACCGCCTCGTAGTCCCAAATCATAAATAAATTCACAATATCTCATTTCCTTATATCACCGCGGGAGCCTTCACAATTTATTTTTAAAAAAAATATTTTTCCCGAAATAGCATCTCGCGTTTTAGCCACCCTTATCATACCGCATGACTTCTAGTAGTTCCCCTACTAGCCACGCGTATCAAGCCACCCTTATCTCACCGCATGCGTTTCAACACCCAGACCTTATACCACCGCATGCGTATCAATATCACAATATATCACAATTTGCACCTCAAGTGCCCAATATTTCATTTTTTCCAAAAATAAATCGACAACAATATTTTTCAATAATAACGAGCTCACGGCTCATGCCAAAATAATCCAACAATAATATTTTTCCACAATAAAGAGCTCACTGCTCCATCACAATGAGTACAAAAATATTCAGGAGTAAATAATTCAGGAAAATAATATTTCAAAATCTTTAATACGTTGCTTCAATATCAAGTTTAAAAATGTCAAATACTTCATATTAATAATATTTAATCTAAAGAAAATCAACCTTCAAATAATGCATAGAATTAAAGAAACCAAGTTTCAACTAAACAGGCCAAACAATTAGTAGGAAAAGGTCAAATAAATTTGAAGTATATATCTCATATCATTGATGAAGAATATAACAAGATAAAATAATTTAATAAATGCGCAATAGTGATCTACACAATTTAAAAATATAATCTTTCACATATAGCCCGTGTACACACTCGTCACCTCGTGTACACGACTTTCAACACATTTCAATAATCATATTCATATTAATTCTAGGGAAAATTTCCCCCACACAAAGTTAGACAAGTCACTTACCTCGACTTGCTCCAATTTAACTAAGTATTATGCTTTTTCCTCGAATTTCTGACTCCAATCGACTTGTATCTAGTCATAATTAATTCGATACAGTCAACAAAAATTATAGTAATCAATTTCATAAGAAAATATTACGTTTTCATTAAAATCCAAAATTAGCTCAAAATTTGCCCGTGGGGCCCACATCTCGGAATCCGGCGAAACTTATAAAATCCGACAACCCATTCAATTACGAGTCCACCCATACCAATTTTATCAAAATCCGATAACAACTCGACCTCCAAATCTTTAATTTTCATTTCTATGAGATTTTCTAAAATTTTACAAATTTCAATCTCAAAACACTAATTAAATGGTGAAAACAATGATATATTCGTGTATATTGACCAAATCCGAGTTAGAATCACTTACCCCAATGTTTTTCCTTGAAAATATATCAAATATCGCTTCTGCTCAAGCTCCAAGTTGTTAAAAAGGGCAAAATGGACGAAGCCTCCCTGTTTTTATAACTTACAGATATGTCCAGGGTAACCTCGATCATGGGGTCTGATCATGGAGTTCGATCATGGAGTCCGATCATGGGGAGTCCGATCATAGGGAGTCCGATCATGGAGTCCGATCATGGGTTGCCTCGATCATGGGCTGCTTCGATTTGTAAGGGACCTCGATTTGTTAGGGACCTCGATTTTGTAAGGGACCTCGATTATTATGGACCTCGATTTGTAAGGGACCTCGATTTGTAAGAGACCTCGATTTGTAAGGGACCTCGATTTGTAAGAGACCTCGATTTGTAAGAGACCTCGATTTGTTATGGACCTCGATTTTGTCAGGGACCTCGATTTGTAAGGGACCTCGATTTGTCATGGACCTCGATTTGTAAGGGACCTCGATTTCTTAGGGACCTCGATTTGTAAGGGACCTCGATTTCTTAGGGACCTCGATTTGTCATGGACCTTGATTTGTTATGGACCTCGATTTGTTATGGACCTCGATTTGTCAGGGACCTCGATTTTGTCAGGGACCTCGATTTTGACAGGGACCTCGATTTTGACAGCAGTCCGATTTTTGACAGCATTTCTAGCAGAAAAATTGCAGCAGCTTTTGCAGCAGCTAAGTCCCACTTTTGATTCGTTAACCATCCGAAACTCACCCGAGGCCCTCGGGACCTCAACCCAAAATACCAACAAATCCTAAAACATCATACGAACTTATTTGAAACCTCAAATCACATCAAACAATCCTAAAATCACGAATCATGCTCCAATTCAATCTTAATGAAACTTAGAATTTCTAACTTCTACATTCGATGTCGAAACCTATCAAATCAAGTCCGAATGACTTCAAATTTTACACACAAGTCATAAATAACATAACGGAGCTGTGAAAATTTTCAGAACTGAATTCCGAGCCCGATGTAAAAAAAGTCAACTCCCCGGTCAAACTTCCAAACTTTAAATTCCTATTTTAGCCACTTCAAACCTAATTTTACTACGGACTTCCAAATAAAATTTCGATCACGCTCCTAAGTCCAAAATCACCCTACGGAGCTGTTGGAATCATCAAAATTTTATTCCGGGGTCATTTGCATATAATTCGACATCCGTTCACTATTTAAACTTAAACTGTAAATTTTTCATCAAAATTCCATATATCGGGCTAGGGACCTCAGAATTTAATTCCGGGCATACGGCTAAGTCCCAAATAACGATACGGACCTACTGGAACTATCAAAATACTTATCCGAGTCCGTTTGCTCAAAATATTGACCAAAGTCAATTTAGTTGAGTTTTAAAGCTCTAATCACATTTTAATCCATTTTTCACCTGAAAACTTTCCGGAAAATCTTATGTACTGTGCACGCAAGTCGAGGAAGGATAAAATAGAGCTTTTCGAGGCCTTTGAACATAGAATTAATTATTAAATTTAAAGATGACATTTTGGGTCATCACATTCTCCACCTCTAAAACAAACGTTCGTCCTCGAACGGAGTTAGAAAAAGTACCTAAGCTGGTGAATAAATGTGGATAACAGTTGCGCATATCAGGCTTAGTCTCCCAAGTCGCCTCTTTGACCGGATGACCCGTCCACTAAACCTTCACGGAAGCAATGTTCTTTGACCTCAGCGTGTTCGAACCAGGATCGTGTTCGAACCAGGATCGGGCTCGAACCAAGATCACAAGTTCGAGCCTAAATCAAGCTCGAACCAAAATCGAGAATTCTAAGCGAGATCGAGCTCGCAGTCAAAAACTGTTGCAATCCCACTAGAGGAAATCTTGGCAGAAATTATGAAAAAGCTGACTTATCATGGGTCTCCCGCTGAATGTTTATTTTATTATGCTTGGAGCTGAATCCCTCCACTATAAAAGGGCTTGGTTATCATTTCTGTAGGACAGAGTTTTGCTGAGACATATATTGTAATGAAAGTATTATATTCCTCTACAGTAAAGAATGGCTCTTCCAGTTTCTTAGATTGGTTCTATTTGTCGAATCCTAAGGTTCACTGTTCTTGATTGCCTTGTCCAAATTGCATTCTCTCCAATCTACATTTACATTTTATTTATCCTTGCATTTCGTATTAAGTTGCGCCACATATCTTCGGAAACGCGTAAAAATTCAACTCTAGCTATTTTTCGGGTAAACAGGAAACTAATTAATAAAAGATTATAACTTATTATAATTTTCTCACTTATTTGAACAACTTTCACGAGACCCCCCTCCCCCCCCCCCCCCAAAAAAATCACATTTATTAATAATAATTATATATATAATTATAATAATAATATTTGTAAATTTTGGGGCCTTAAATTTCATGGGCCTAAAGTCACCGCTTCACCAGTCTTACCCTCTAGCCGGCTCTACATTTATTCTAAACTTGTACTCGTTAAATATTCAATTTATCGTTGTTACACTAGTTTTAAATTGATGGTGATATGCGTTTAACTCTCCCTAAGCTTAAACCAAGGGCATGGAAAGCAAAACTAGCATGGGAGTATAACAAACTTAGTAGGCGTTTGGACATAAGAATTGTAAAATTCGAAAAAATGGTGAATATATTTTTCAAGTGAAAATAGTATTTGAAATTTAGAGTTGTGTTTTCAGTTTGGGTTGTTTTTGAAATTTTGTGAGTGATTTGAGTGAAAATTTTGAAAAACAGTTTTTTGCAGTTTTTCAAATTTTTGAAAATTTCCAAAATGCATCTTCAAGTTAATATTGGAAATTTTATGAACAAACGCTGATTTCGAAAAAAAATAAATTTTTTTGAAAAAATCTTCCATCAAATTTTATGTCCAAACGGGCCCTTAGTAATCGCCCCGACTCAAAAAGTTGTCAATTTTTTAATACCATAATTTATTTTTGGACTTAAAAATCGAAAAAACTTGAAATTTTAAGTGGAAAACGCAACCCTCCTTCCCCAACATGATATTTTGAAGTGTACTTGTGTAATACTCATGTATTCTTTAGAGGTATATGTTTATCGTAAGCTACGCAATTATGTGAAAGGAATTTTCGTGAGGTTGACACACTAGCTATCTATTAGGAGTGCGTTTTGCATTTATATGATTTGTCCATAAAACAATATCAAAATTACAACAATGTTATAATTATTGACAAGACGTCTCTAATTAAAATTATTGGTATATCTTCTGCTGTCCTATTTCTATTCTAATTCTATTGTTAAATACAGAAAGAGAATTAGACGGTTAAACCTTGATGTAATTGTCACACACCTCTATAACCTGACATTAGAAGATATGTAAGCCATATTTTGTAGTAGATACTTAGTCAAGTATCATCACCATCAATTTTGACATTAAAAAAAATCAATTATCGTACACCCAAAGAACATAATGTTTAATTTAAACTTTAATTATCTACTTTTGACATCGGAAAAAATATATAGAGAATATCTCACAAAAATTATACTTATTCAGGTTGAATATTAATTTTTTAATCATCAAAGATTGTGTTAGGAGGATAGACTTCATCCTTAACCAAAGTATTCATCCTTAACGAAAGTTCTCGAATGTTTCCCACAGTGCCGGCTTTAGGAAAAAGCCACTAAAGCGATTGCTTTAGGCCCCTAGAATTGAAGGGCCTCAAAATTTTCAAATTATATACTACTATTATATATTATAAAATTATTAATAAAAGATACTAAATTTTATACTTCTTTGTTTGGAATTAATGTGATAGAGGTTATTCAAGTAAATAATTCGAATTTTATAATGAATATGCCATATATGAAAATAAACAACTTGATAACGACTTCGATAATTAAAGAATGAAGTCTCTTGTAATATCTTTTAGAGTTGATTATCTTATAAAGAGTGGATTAATACATTTGTCACTTTGGAATAGACTTGAACTATTTAAATTCATGAAATTATACTAATATCTATTTAGTGGTACAAAATTGAGATTATTAGATTATGAGAATTTATAAAAAAATATTATCTTAACCGTCAATATATGTTTCTCATAAAAATATTATCTAAGCCTTAATGAGTAGAATTACAAAATATTTGCAATGGCGAGAGCTAGCAGGTAAATGAATGAATGATCAAGATAAGTACAAGATGGTTGGTATACCACAAAAAAGAAAAAGAAAAAAAATAATATAATAAATTTTATTAAATAAATTTAAGGCCTCTTATTGAAGTTTGGCTTTAGGCCACCAATATCGTTGAGCCGCCCTGGTTTCTCACCTTATCAACCTTACTTTTCCTTTACCGGAAAACAAAAAAAAGGCAGTATTAATTTTTTCTAGTTTTCACAAGTGCTTCCCCTTCACTGGTAAACAAAAAAATAAGAGTTGTTATGAAAATAGTTATATTGTGGATGTCCATTTATTACTCCGCTATAGATAATCTTCCTGAAGAAGATTATCCATTTAGTACTCTGTTGAAATTTATCTACAAGCAGCTGATGCAGCCAGGTTGCAAGTAGCTCAATGAAATGATTTGCAGCAGCTTCTTATTAAACAGGCAGGTTGCAAGCAGCTCATGCAGACATCTTACAAGCAGCTAAAGAAAAGTCTTGCAGCTCCTTCCTGAAAAGCCTCGCAGCTGCTTCCTTTCTTCTATAAATAGAGGAGTTTTCAGTTCATTATGTACATAAGTTTGAAGTTTAAATAATATATCAGTTTCTCTCTATACTTGTCTTTACTTTACTGTCTTTATTTTATAACACGTTATCAACACGAGACTCTTCCATCTCGAGAGAATATTTTGAAAGTATCAGAGGTACGAACTTTCTTTTTCTAAATAATGTCAAATCTTTTTAAACTTGAATTTGTAGCCCTGGATATATCGGGCAAAAGCTACATGTCTTGGGTGCTTGATTTCGAAATTCATCTTGATGCGATGGGTCCGGCAGACACCATCAAAGATAAAAATCAGGCATCAAACCAAGACCGTGCCAAAGCAATGATATTCCTAAGCCATCACCTTCATGAGGGTCTAAAAATGGAATATCTTACTGTTAAAGATCCAATCATACTGTGAAATAATTTGAAAGATAGATATGACCACCTGAAGATGGTCGTTCTTCCACATGCACGTTATGATTGGACTCATCTAAGGCTACAAGATTTTAAATCTATCAGTGAGTATACCATTTTTCATGCCTCGAATATGCTCCTGCAGCAGCAATATCGAGAGATGGGATTCAAAAAGTATTCTGAACTTATCTCACATCTTCTTGTAGCCGAGCAACATAATGGGCTATTAATGAAAAACCATGAAAGCCGACCTACTGGTTCTTGTCCATTCCCTGAAGTGAATGAGACGAACTTCCTCCAAGCTAAGCGTGAAAGATGGCGTGGCCCCAGTCGTGGTCATGGCCATGGTAGGGGAGGAAACTCTAATCGTGGTAATAACAATGCACCAAAGAACCCTCCTCACCACCAGCAGTGGAAAATAAAGGAACAAAAGCATGAAGCGGCGCAAGCAACAAAGCTAGAAAATGCATGTTATAAATGTGGAGGAAAAGGGCACTGGTCACGTACATTTCGTACGCCAAAGCACCTGGTTGAGCTGTATCAAGCCTCCCTGAAGAAGACAGGGAAAAATGCTGAAGCAAATTTTATTTCTGAAGATAATTTAGACTTCATGCATTTGGATGTAGCTGATTATTTTGCACTCCCAGAAGGAAAAACAAGTCATGTGATCGGTAGTGAATCTGTAGAAATGTAAATATTTTAATTTTTGTTGTTTGTAGTAGATAGTATGGTTATGTAATTGTTGTACATAAATAAAAATTATGCTTTGATAATAATGTTTACTATCATATTTATTTTATTTATATCATTTTGAAGAATATGGATAATTCTCAAATTATATTTGGATCAAAGACCAATCATGAAGATATTTGTGTAATTGATAGTTGAACAACTCATGCCATATTCAAAGATCAGAAATACTTTTCTTATTTGCATAAGGAAAAAGCAAATGTTTTTACAATTTCTGGTAATATAAGTTTGATTGAAGGCTCCGGAAGAGCTATTATATTTCTGTCTAAGGGAACAAAACTTATTATAGACAATGCATTATTCTCCTCCAAGTCCCGAAAAAATTTATTGAGTTTTATAGATATCCGCCAAAATGGATATCATGTTGAGACAATAGATGAAATGAACGTGGAATATCTTTGTATTACAAAGAATATTTCTGGCCAGAAATGCATTATAGAAAAGTTACCAACTTTATCTTCTGGCTTATATTATTCAAAGATTAGTACAGTTGAAGCACACTCTATCGTAAACCGGAAGTTTACTGATTCAAATATTTTTGTGCTATGGCATGGTCGTTTGGGTCATCCTGGATCAATAATGATGAGATGAATTACTAAAAATTCGAGTGGGCATCCATTAAAGAACCTGAAGATTCTTACAAATAATGAATTTTCTTGTGATGCTTGTTATCAAGGCAAAATGATCACTAGACCATCACCAATGAAGGTTGGCATTGAATCCCCTGTCTTTTTAGAACATATACATGGGGATATATATGGACCTATTCACCCACCAAGTGGGCTATTTAGATATTTTATGGTCCTAATAGATGCATCTTCAAGATGGTCTCATGTGTACCTACTATCATCTCACAACCCGGCGTTTGCAAAGCCATTAGCCCAAATAATTCGATTAAGGGTACAATTCCCAGATTATCCTATAAAGCCTATTCGCCTTGATAATGCTGGAGAATTCTCATCTCAAGCTTTTGATGATTATTGTCTATCAGTTGGGATAAAAGTTAAATATCCTATAGCTTATGTTCATACTCAAAATGGCCCTGCAAAGTCATTTATTAAACGCCTACAATTGATAGCAAGACCGCTACTTATGAAAACATAATTGCCCACTAATGTTTGGGGCCATGCTATCTTGCACGCAGCATCACTTATCCGTCTCAGACCAACACATTATAATAAATATTCTCCGTCACAATTAGTTTTTGGTCATGAACCAAATATTGCCCATCTACGATTTTTTGGATGTGCTGTATATGTGCCAGTAGCACCACCACATCGTAATAAGATGGGCCCCAAAGAAGGTTAGGAATATATATTGGGTTTGAATCACCCTCTATTATTCGCTATCTTGAACCATTTACGAGAGATTTATTTACTGCTCGATTTGCAGATTGTCGATTTGATGAAATAAATTTTCCACAATTAGGGAGAGAGAAAAAGGAAATCAAAAGAGAAATTATGTGGAAAGTTTCATCATTATCTCGCTTTGATCCACGTACCCCTATATGTAATCAGGAGGTCTAGAAGATCATCAATTTACAGAATATAGCAAATCAAATGCCAGACGCATTTACTGATTTGAAAAGGATAACTAAGTCGCATATCCCTGTAGAGAATGTGCCTATCCGAATTGATGTCCCAGCAGGACCATCTACTAGCATGAGAGCTAATGAACCTAAAGCATGCCTGAAGCGTGGTAGGCCTTGGGTTTTAAGATTTGAAACCCTAGAAATTATAAAATTGAAAAATGATCAAAATGATATTATGAAGGGATCTCCTGAAGAGACCCAAGATCTGATTAGTTCTGAGATTCCTGAAGAAATCAATGAACCCGAGACTCAAGTGAGTGAGGAACTTTTAATAAGTTCTACTGGTGATGGGATTAATTTAAATCGATCTGAAATAGTGGTGCATAATATTTTTGCATATAGTGTTGCACTTAACATTATGCAAGATAGTGAGAATCTTGAACCCCGATCTGTCGAAGAATGTCGACAAAGATCTGATTGGTCAAAATGGCAAGAGTCAATTCAATCGGGATTGAAGTCACTTGCTAAAAGAGAGGTCTTTGGACCAGTAGTCCAAACACCTGCTGGTATAATGCCAGTTGGTCATAAATGAGTTTTTGTGCGAAAAAGGAATGATAAAAATGAAGTTAAAAAATACAAGACTCGCCTTGTTGCACAAGGATTCTCACAACGACCTGGAGTCGATTATGAAGAAACATATTCACCCGTTATGGATGCCATAACATTTCGATATCTCATCAGTTTAGCCTTACGTGAAAGGCTTGAAATACATCTAATGGATGTGGTTACAGCTTATCTGTACGGGTCACTTGATAATAAAATTTACATGAAAATCCCTGAAAGATTTAAAATGCCTGAAGCATATTCAAAATCTCCGGAAATGTACTCAATCAGATTACACAAATTTTTGTACGGTTTAAAATAATCTAGGCGCATGTGGTATAATCGCCTCAGTGAATATTTGCTGAAAGAGGGTTACATAAATGATGTTATTTGTCCATGTATTTTTATAAAGAAAATGGCTTCAGAATTTGTTATACTTGCTATTTATATTGATGACATAAATCTTGTTGGAACTCCAGAAGAGCTCCAAAAGGCAATTGAATATCTTAAGAAAGAATTTGAGATGAAAGATCTTGGAAAGACAAAACTTTGTCTTGGTCTGCAAATTGAACATTTAGCAGACGAGATCTTTATCCATCAATCTGCCTATATAGAAAGGGTATTAAAATGCTTTTACATGGACAAAGCGCACCCATTGAGTACACCAATGGTTGTTCGATCACTTGAAGTGAATAAAGATTTGTTCCGACCTCCAGAAGAGGATGAAGAACTCCTTGGTCCCGAAGTACTCTATCTCAGTGCAATTGGTGCACTAATGTATCTTGCTAATGCTACAAGGCATGACATAGCATTTTCTGTTAATTTACTAATAAGATATAGTTCTTCTCCTACTCGGAGACATTGGAACGAGATTAAGCATATATTGCGATATTTAAAGGGAACTCTTGATATGGGTTTGTTTTATGCTAACAAAGATAGTGCAGATCTTGTTGGTTATGCAGATGCAAGTTATTTATCTGATCCCCATAAATCTAGATCTCAAACCGGATACGTGTTTACATATGGAGGTACTATCATATCATGGCGCTCCACAAAGCAATCTATTGTTGCTACTTCTTCAAATCATGCTGAAATAATAACTATTCATGAAGCAAGTATGGAATGCATACGGTTGAGATCAATAATTCATTTTATTCGAGAAAAATATGATTTGGAATGTGAGAAAAGACCCACAATTTTATACGAAGACAATGCTGCAAGCATAGCCCAATTGAAGGGATGATTTATAAAAGGAGATATAACGAAGCACATTTCACCAAAATTATTCTACACACACGATCTTCAGAAAAATGGTGATATTGATGTGCAACAAATCCATTTAAGTGACAATCCGACAGATTTATTCACTAAATCTTTACCAACTTCAACTTTTGAGAGGATTGTATACAAGATTGGAATGCGGAGACTCAAATATTTGAAACAAGGTTTTCATCAGGGGGAGTAAAATACGCGATGTACTCTTTTTTCCTTACTAAATTTTTTCCCACAGGGTTTTCCTTATAAGGTTTTTAATGAGGCATCGAGCAATGCGTATTACTAAATATGTGTACTCTTTTTCCTTCACTAGGATTTTTTCCCACATGGTTTTTTCCTAGTAAGGTTTTAAAGAGGCATAATACCTTTTAATGAACATCCAAGTGGGAGTGTTATGAAAATAATTATATTGTGGATGTTCATTTATTACTCCGCTATAGATAATCTTCCTGAAGAAGATTATCCAATTAGTGCTCTGTTGAAATTTATCTACAAGCAGCTGATGCATGCAGGTTGCAAGGAGCTCAATGAAATGATTTGCAGCAGCTTCTTATTAAACAGGCAGGTTGCAAGTAGCTCAATGAAATGATTTGCAGCAACTTCTTATTAAACAGGCAGGTTGCAAGCAGCTCATGCAGACATCTTACAAGCGTCTAAAGAAAAGCCTTGCAGCTGCTTCCTGAAAAGTCTAGCAACTGCTTCCTTTCTTTTATAAATAGAGGAGCTTTTAGTTCATTATGTACATAAGTTTGAAGTTGAATAATATATTAGTTTTTCTATATACTTGTCTTTACTTTACTGTATTTATTTTATAACAAGAGTATTAATTTTCTATAATTTTCACAAAAAAACAAGAGTATTAGTGTTATGTTATTTGTCAGAGGAAATTAATATACATACACTTTTACTTCTAGAAACTAGTCAAACAACCAGATGACTGTTGACTGCAGCGTATATTGAAAAACAAAAACAAAAAATTGAAGTGCTCGACTATATTAACCCTATCAGCATAAAACTATTACAATAATTTTTCTGAGAAATTTCTTTCTCTCGCTCTGATTAAAGTTTCTCATATAAGAAGATGACGGCACTATCGGAGCTCAACGATGACATTGTTCGTAGCATGACCGTAGCATCAGTCTTCTCAGATTTTGTGAGTAATCCCATCGAATTTTCAATATGGAACTGCCCTTGAATTCTAACGTTGTGATTTCTGGTGAACTCTTACGGTTTAATCGCCCGAGAATTAAGTTAATCAATTAATCCAAGCTAGCTGGTGTGTGTTCTGTATATTCAGCTCTATTCGTGTTCTTTACTATTGCCCTGAGAGTTTTACTGAACGATTGACAAGCATTCTGTTACAAAATAACGGCCTATTTTTTAAAATCAAAGACCTGACACTTGTGAATTTTTAACACACTTCTCTGGCGTGGTAGCATGTGAACTTACTCGACTTTGGGGGAAGGATATTCAATTTCCTTTTACCTAATAATACCGGAACAATGTTAAACAGAAGTAGAAGGGCTGAATCAGGAAAGAGCAAGTAGCAAACACACTGGCAAATATAGAATTTTAATGTTGAAAAATCAACAAACTGGCTTTTATTTTTTGGTGAATATCGCGGATTATGGGCTATCTTGTTTGCACCTTGAGTAATCTACCAGGCAACTGTCCAACCAACAAGCAGGAATTTCATCAAGGGGTCTAAAAAGATGCTCTCTTATATCTAGAGGAGGAATCACTGATTTATAAATACACAAAAAGAATTTTCACCAATATACACTATATAATTTTTCGGCAAAGGGAATTCAGTTGAACCCCTTTAGTAAGTGTACTGCTACTAGGGCTGCAGCAGATGAGTTCATGGCTAATATTATAGTGGGAGATTCGATCCTGGGATTTCTAGGTTGTTACTCCCATCCCTCAACTACATGGCGATCCCCTTGGGAACTAGTATCAAAGAACTGATTTTTATTGAAGTAGAACACTTCGGCTTGAGATGGATATATGATCTAAAGAATTTCGCGTAACAACTTTGACAACTTTACATAGTGGACTTCGAGTTTGAGTTGATAGAAAGATCATGATCAGGGCACTATTTTCAATATATTGTAAATCTAGTGGTGTCTAATGACTGATTGTTATATCGCATCCTACAATTTTTATCCCCTATACAAACTCAAGGCTAGATGTCTAATGAGTCCCTTTTGTTGGTATAAACTTGAAAATGTGAATAGTCTAGATAAATTCATGGATTTTATTAGCTCCTTCAACTTCTACTAATAATCACAGGTTCATTATACCAGTGTTGTCAAAGGCTTCTTTAAAGCGCGCTTAAGCTTTGAAGCTCTGAAAAATTCAGTTAGGGCGCTTCGCGTTGCCTAAGCTGCACTTAAGCGTAGGCAAGGCACTAAGGCGTGCGCGTCATCGCCCATGAGTTCTGTCCTGAATCGAGGGTACTAAACAACAAATATAATCTGCAAATAAGTGTATTAGTTGCTGAGGGAAACATTATAAATGAGTTGTTTCTTTTTTGTTGAGTTACATATATAATTTTATTTTTGTTTGTCATTGCACCTTTTTTTTAAAAACTAAAGTCCACACTTAGTTGCGCTAAAGCCCCAATATACCTGGAGCGCTTTTTAGCGCTTTTCGCCTTTGACAATACGCATTATACAGGAGATTCAGCTGATGTAACTTTGGCATCCTCTGGATGCATTTTAGTCAATTTTCTCATACTTGATAAAAGAAGTATCATACATCATATAATATTGAATTCGTAAAGATTTAAGTATGTCCTCAAAGGCTCAAAGCAATATCAATTTGCCGTTTGTTTTTGTACCTATTAAGGAATTTTCTCTTTTGCAGAAAAGTTGAATTTTTTATGATAACAAATATATCAAATTATAATAATGCTCACTCTCGTTTAGACTTTGGCATAACCTATTTCGCTGAGAATCTAACAGCCTAAACGTCCCTGATGGTTAAAGTAGTTCTAGCATTTTCATGAACTCTGAAAAATGACTTAGTAGAAAGGATTTAAGAAAGAGAGGAAAAGATGCATTAACACTAGCAGCTAAAGCAAGGATGAGAATATTGGAAATTGGTTACCTTGTTCATGTGTCTACCAGCTCCCTCTCCTGGATGCATTTATTTAGCTGCAGTATAAATAGAAAATAACTATATCCATGATGCTTAATACTTTTAATATGCAGTCAAAGCAGGGGCGGATGCAGGCTTTAAGATATGATTTTAGCTGAACTCATTAGCTTTGGCCCAAACTCTATATATGTGTTAAGAAATTCACTAAATATGTACAAATATTAAATTCACAACCGAGTTACTAGCACTTGATGTCGCTATCATAGAATTCATAACCTACAAAGGTCAAATCCTGGATCCGCACCTGGGTCAACAAACCCTTTATCCTGATTAGGATAGAGGAGGTTAACAAAGAATAACTATAAGCAAGCCAAGGGACAGATCCATACTTTTCACCCTACACATTCATGCTCTTTATGCAACATCACACTTTCAATCTTTCATGACCTTTCTTTTTCTGGCCCTTATACTGGCTTGTAGCTTTACTTGAAATTCTGCAATGTACGAGATGTGCTTATAGATAATGTTAATACTTGTTTACAAAAGGTTCTTAAATCGAATCAGTAGTGATCTATATAGTTTGACAAATTGTTGTTTCAATCTATTAATTTTTAGTTTTTAGATCTCTGGCAACTTTGCTTTTACCTTGACATATCTCTTTCTTTTAGGGCGGGCAGATAAACTCACTTGATTTTCATCGGAAAGAAGATTTGCTGATAACTGCAAGTGAGGATGACTCAATTCGACTTTTTGACATTGCCAATGGGAAGTAAGTCCTTGAAACAAGCTTGCAAGAAAAGGTCTTCCTGTAATTTTCTTTTGTATCATCCACTTACAGTGCTGCGTCAGGTTATGAATCATGCCAAATTAGTGGATTAAACATCATGAATTATTCATCAGTATGGTATTTATAGTGTCGTCTGAAATTGGATTTGGGTTTATAGAACAAGACTAGAATAGGAAAAATCATAGCAACGATTCTTGAATATATGGTCGTTCTTGTTCAGAGCATAATCAGGGTACAAAACCTTAGTGTGTCTTTGTCTCCTTTATTTCAAGACCTGATGCTTCTCCATCAGAGCATTGCCCATTTTGTGGACTTATCAGGTTCTGTCAACACCATATTGTTCCTGCTTGCAAATTCTGGCCAATGACTTCAGTCTTCACGTTCTTAAGTATTAAATTTTGTGTAGTTTTGGACTAAAATTTTGAAGTTAATGAATCTTTGCAATATCTAACGGGCATATGGACAGATTGCGTGACCTTCATCTGGCATCAAGAGTTTAGAGTTCATATAGTTGTCTTTGTTTGTGGTTATGTATTTTCAAAAAGCCACATGCATTCTTAAACTTAGCAATTGTTTATCAAAAATTCTTAAACTTAGCAATCCTTCAAGCAGTATAAGATGTTACATAAGGAGATCCTCTTCTTCTGGAAAGTGACTTATCACACCAACTCATACTTATTCTCTTCATTTACGCGGGATTAAAAAATGTGAAGAACTTCAGTAGAAGTGCATTGGAAAGACTTAGGTTCACAGGAAGATTGCATTAGGCTGCAGCAGCCATTCCATAGAAAAGGCTGAGGTTTAGAGACAAAAAAAGGGCTGAAAATTTTCGGTCATCCTAGAATTGCCCCACTGGTTGATTGGTGCGGGAAACTGAGACGTTCACTTCCAAAAGTGGCCATTATATCAAAAGAAGAGTGCAAGGACTTGACCGTGGTAGTTAAGGCCTATAGGAGACTATTTCAGAAAGTTAAGGGACTCCTGTCTTTAGGGCTCTTGAGCATGAAAAGCAACTTTAACATGATTGTTTGAGCTATGTTAAGAAGCTTTAGTGTGCCTCAAATTTTGGGCTATCTATTGGTGTCCGCCTCTGGGCTGTGGTTGTGGCTGATTTATTTTGACTGTTGATTATGTATTAAGGGAATGTGGATAAATTAGTTATTCAAATTCATTTCTAATTATCTTCAAAAAAAAATTTATCTTCATTATCTATCATTCATATGAAAGTCTGTCAACGATAGAATCTAGTGTTCGTACTAGTTCCGCACTTGACAAAACATATTAGGTTGGGGAACATATTTTTGGGGAGCATATTCTATTACCTTGTGCTTATTTCTCCATTTTGAAATGTTGAATGAATATTTATACAACTTAGGCCTCGAACTGATTCAAATCGTGATTCTGTTTGGTCCTTCAGCAAGTTTTAGCTTTTGCATAATGCAGCTAATGTCTCTATGAGCTATCTTACTAGACCAGAATATATAGTTCCTGTAAGTTCTTTTTGCCCTTCAGGTTGCTGAAGACTACATATCATAAGAAGCATGGAGCTGATCGAATATGCTTTACCCACCACCCTCACTCTGTTATATGCTCTTCAATACACAACTTGGATTTGCATGGAGGTGATTCTCTTTGGATCAACTTTTGATTTTGCATTACATGAAAGGATATTCTTACATTTTTGCTTCCTGTCTGCTGCCAGAATCTTTGCGGTACCTATCCATGTATGATAATCGATGCCTTCGTTACTTTAAGGGACATAAAGAGAGGTAGGGTGCTTTTTCCTTGGTATTTATCTCTGGAATGATTAAAAAATTGTGCATTTTCGGTAGAAAAGTTGGGGACTGACAATGGACTGCCCTGGTTGTTTTATAAATGCTTACAACAACAACTACGGCTTTGTCGCAAACAAGTTTTATAAATTCTTACTGTGTAAAAACATCTGGAATGGTTGAAAATGTGCCTAACATGCTTGATTTACTGATTTATCTTTACGCGTTTGCTCAAACAATTTATTTTGGCTTGAATAAGATGTTATGGAGATTTATACATTTTCTCTCACAATAGAAATAAAAAATGTTATAATGTAGAAGAGAAATAAATAAAGGGTGAGGACAAGATGCCCTATAAAACAGGCAAAACATAATGGACTTTTAATGGGGTGACATTTTAGGTTTATTTTATGTACAGTAACACTCATCAGTTGACAGTATATTTTTCCTGTTGTCTCCCTTCCTACCCCTTGATTTTGACATATTTATTATCTTCATATCTTAATTTCGACTTGGATGCAGGGTTGTATCACTGTGTATGTCTCCAGTTAATGACAGCTTCATGTCTGGTTCTCTTGACCATAGTGTCAGAATCTGGGATCTTCGTGTAAATGCCTGCCAGGTTGGTATCACATTTTTTACTAAATAAGCTTGGTCTTCAATTATCAAAGAAATATTAGACTATCTTAGTGACTTTAGTTAGCCTATAATACTTTGAGGAAGTGAATCCTTTTTTTTGGGAATAATGGTGGTGTGACTAATGTGCTAGGTACCTTGACTAATCCGCTGGGTACCTGTTACTTTTTGTCTGCGTAGGTACCGGGTAACTCTGCCCGTCAAGGCTTAGATAGATGGAAAGAAATTACCTAATGTTTTCTTTGCCTCTTTTGCGACTTGAACTCTGGTCACCCATGGTCCGTTCCAGATTCATTGACTATTAGGCGACACCCTTTAAGGAAGTCCAATTGGGTTAGTAACATAGGAGAAAAGGTGTTATTTGGCACACATTCATTGTGAAATGCCCTCCCTTATCTAGTGAGGCCAAATGTACATTGTACTGAGTGATGGGATTTAGCAATGTTAGGTACTATTCCAATCCAATGAACAAAACAAAGAAAAACTGAAACTAATTAAATGAACTTCCCGACTAGTTGAAGAATTAGAACAATTATTTCTAGAACTGAGAACCACAAACATTTATCTTTTAAGGTTTATTTTCTCTGGCTGCACTTGGCAGTTGTAGGTTGTAACTGTGATTCCCATTTATGATCTCTGCAGCCGTCTCCTAAAACTGTTATATCATGTTAGGCACAACTTAAAAGTATTATTTGGTGTCATGTCTTCATACAAGAACGAGATTTTTAATGAAGGATAATTTGTTCTTTAGGAACAGACATTAGTGCATAACTGCATTTTATCCGAATGTTATTTTAGATTACTCAGGCTAGGTAGTCATCGAACTGAAAGAAGTGTATTTATTGAAAACCAATTGTGCAAGTCACAAAATCAGTTACATATATTGTAAAATTATTATCATTATTAAAAAGATACTAGATTTATGTTTTTTTTTGGGAATGTGATAAGAGGTTATTTCGATAAATACTTGAATTTTATAATAAATATGCAATATGTAAAAAAGAACAATTTGATGACGTTATTGACAATTAAAAAAATAAAAATGAAGTCTCTTGTAGTAGTATCTTTTAGAGTTGATATTTGTTATAAAGAGTGGATCAAGCCACTTTTTAAATTCATTAGACTTGAACTACTCTGAATGTATGATTATATTTTAACATGTACTTAGCAAAGTGAGATAATTAGATGATGAGAACTTATAAAAAATTATCTTAACCATGGATGTTAATGTTGTCGAAGCTTCGGTGAGTAGAGTTATCTCGATGGTAGAAGCTAGCAGGTAGCCCAGTGCCTTGGCAAGATAAGTACAAGATGGTCTAAACACAATCTTTACAAAACAAAAAGGAAAAAAATTAAGATTTGGCTTTAGACCACCAATATCGTTGAACCGTCTCTGAATCAGTTCTTATTCCTCAATACTCTTCAAGCTTGAACTTATATGTTAATTAATGATCTCGGATGTTAATTCTCCAGCGATTATAACATAACATTTCGATAGCCTACCACTAATAGACGCGTACTCCCAAGTTCACCGTGAACCTTTCAATGGTTTGACATTGTGGCAGAAATAGCCTCAGATTACACCCATTTGCTTGCATGCATGACTGATATGAAGATACTATCTATTCACTTGTTATAATAAAGCACACAGAAGATATTTTGTATGTATGTGTCCTAGCAAACATATATAATCTATGCTTTAGTCCTACTTACTCTCAAGCAGGGTGGGTGCTAATCTGCTGATATGTATTAGCATTTGTGAGCTCTCACAAATATTAGTTCATTAGTGTAGAAAAGACCAGCAGTTGGTACTACTAGCTAGTCAAACTTCTACCGCATGAAACACATGTTTGTGATATACGCTCACTCTTGTAGTTTTCAGGGGATTTTGCGTCTAAGAGGTAGGCCTGCAGTTGCTTATGACCAACAAGGCCTTGTCTTTGCAGTGGCAATGGAAGGGGGTGCCGTCAAATTGTTTGATTCAAGGTCGTACGACAAGGTTTGTGCCTCTAAAGTTCAGCTCGCTTAAGATTACAGATAATGAATTTGGTCATATCTTATGATATGTAGGGACCCTTTGATACCTTCCTAGTTGGTGGGGACACAGCTGAGGTTTGTGACATAAAATTCAGCAATGATGGAAAATCAATGCTCTTAACAACTACTAGTAACAGCATCTATGTCCTTGACGCCTATGGAGGAGAGAAGGTTACTTTTCCATCAGAATTCTTTCCTCTGTCTGCTCTAGATTCTCTTTTTTTGTTCCTTGTATTTTCCATGATGTTTTACGAACTTATCCAACACTAAAAGACTCAACCATTTTACTGGCGCAGCGGTGTGGGTTTAATCTGGATCCCTCTCCGACAGCAATGGAGGCAACCTTTACACCAGATGGCCAATATGTTGTTTCAGGTATTAGATTAAATTCTTTGAGCTTATTATTGGCTGTAGAAGAATTCTCCTATATTATTGTTGGGACTTAGATATTAGACTTAGTGGGTTGGTGATAGGATACCGTAAGTTTACCCTGAGCATGCCGAGGTCTTGATCTCAAGCAAATCAAATGCTTATTTGAAAGTGAACGTGATAAAAAAATTTAGCTGTCTGTATTACTTGGAGATTTTCGATAAGATAGTAAGCTGTATATCGGTGCTTTCCTTGTAACGCAGCTGGAAAAGCTTTTATTTATCTGAAAACATATTATTAATTTGTGGGAGACAATTTATATGTTCAAGTAAACTGTTAAGCCCTGATTTGTCTGGGAGTCTGTGTAGTTGATGGGATGTTGATTGAAATTGTTGAAATTTTTAACACCAGAGTGTAGTCGAAGCTAAAATTTCCGAGACCTTTTTTCTCTTGGTTTCCAAAGTTTTCGGAAATGAAAGTGCCATTTTGTGATAATATACCAATTTTGTGTGATATTGCCTTTTATTATTGAGATAATATGTCAATATTGTGCGTTATAAGTATCTAACATAATAATTTCAAGACTTATCGAGAGCGATGTTATGTGCACAAAGGAAGTTTGTTATGTTTTTCAACAACTTTTGTGATAAGAAATAGATGCACTGTCCGCAAGGGAGTGACAGAGTGGTTGAGGTGTAGGAGTAACAAATTGGATTTCTCATGTTCTAAACCTTGCTACAACGATCATTATAAACCCACTTTGCTCCAGCCTCAGTGTGTAGGTTTACCTGGCGTTTATGCTTGTGGACTGTAGCAGGCTGCCAGATGAATTAGTTGAGTGCGTGCAAGCTGTCCGGGACATAACTGTCGTCAAAAAATCTAATGCACTCTAGGAATATCACAGTAGCATTAAATACTTCCAGAATGCCTGCCCAATCTTTATACCTTTTTGGTCCTATGTTGCTGGAATCTTTCAGCCTGACCTTGGGAAACAAACTCATGTTAGTTGCAAGTTGTGCATAGGTTTCATTTGGACGCACTACACAAATGTTAATCATCTTGATCTTGATGAACTTGTTTTCAGTTGCTACCTTTCAGTGATTAAGGATCATTACTGCTCAAATAAAAAATAGACAAGAGTAAGAGAGAAAGAGTATACCTATAATCTTAGAGCTTGACCAGTAGGATTCTTGTCATTAAGTTGTGAACCAGTAGCCATGTATAAGCACAATAACTTGACGGTCATCAGTATTTCACTCTTTCGGGTCCCTTTCAGAAAAAAAGTTAAATCAAAAAAGAACATTCTTGCACGGAGGCTAGTACGTATTGCGGTCTGCAGACATTGTTTGAGAAAACATTGAGGGAAAAGAAATTTTGGCATTAGGCATTCTGGTGCAAACAATCTTTGGGTATTGGTGATCTCTTTGGGAACAGCGTAGCGACGGGTAATTCAGAATCATAATAGGTCCAGTCTAGGGGATAAATCAATAGGAAATGTTATTTGCTTTGTAAGAATAAGAATTCACTTCAATGAAATGAAAGAGTTTCACGGAAATTGTCATGTATCTGCATTGTATGCACTTTAATATCTTTTTATCTGTGCCTCCGCTTTGATGAGAATTGTTCTTTTGATTCTGCTGTCGAAGCTTGTTTCTTATTTTTCATCCTTTTCGTAATAACAATTGCACACTGTCAAATGCAAGCTTGAGGTATTCTACTCTATGATCTTATTTTTGATACTAGAACTAAGATGCTTTGTGTTCATGTTGAAGGTTCAGGAGACGGAAACTTGCATGCGTGGAACATCAACACACTAAATAAGGTAACCCCCCCCCCCCCCCTTCTCCCCCTCATCTGTGTGTGTGTGTTAGGCCTGTAACAGCTGTTATTTGTGGGATAAAATTGACATATAGCTACTTTTCTGCCCTGTAATTGAAAAATACCACTCTCATGGAGTTTTAAATTCCACGGATGAACATAAATTCCATGACACTGGATATTTTTCAATTACAAGGCTGTAAAGTGGCTGGCCCGCACTGTTACTTATTTGATTCTGTATCATTGATACATCTGTTTGAGTGGCCTGCCTTCTTGTGTCCCTTATTACTCATGGGAAAACTTACCTACTGTCTGTGTCTACACCAGACCGATTAACACAGGACATGTATCTTTCATATGCACCTTTATCACTGACCATAGTTGATCAATGTTTAATATCACCTCAATTTATTTCTTAACGATGGTAAACTAAAAACACGGGGTGTAAATAAGATTTTTACATTACTCATCAGTACAGTTAGTGGATTCTTTTATCTTCCTAAGGGATAAAAGGTTGCCTGTTTTGATAGGTTTCTAGCTGGGATAGCCACATAGGCGTCCCGTCCTGCTTGAAATGGGCGCCAAGAAGAGTAATGTTTGTTGCTGCATCATCAGTTCTTACCTTTTGGATCCCTAATCATGGAGGTGCTGGTGATGCCGCTGGAGCCCAGACAGAACAAGTTACTCTTCAATGACGTTTTCTAGTGTTAAAATCTTTTGTTGTATACTTTTCATATATCGTTACATGTGTATTTGTATACCCTTGAGCTGCTTAAATCGAAACTTGGTCAGCTGATCCCCTCTTGGGAGTTTGTTATCATTCTTGGTTCTTCTTAGCGCTTTCTATATCCCAAGGTTTGATATTAGGGTCTTTGAGTGACCATCTCGATATTTTATTGGTCCTTTTAACCTTTTCCTTCTCAAACTATACTATATGTGTAAGGATCTTAAAATGGAGGTAGCATGTGTCTATTTTGTTTTCTTTTTGGAAAACAATGGAGTTTGGGGCTGCGTGGTTATTTTACATGAACTCCTGTTCTAAAAAAGGCACTTTCTATAGCAACATATTTTATAGTATAAATTTCATGTCGGGTTTAAGAATGCAACAAGCTCTGAAATTGTTATGATATGTTTAGAACGAGAAAGTGCAAAAGTAGCCGTTTTTAGGTTCCTATTTTAAAATAACCGAAATTCACAAAGTTTTTAAAAGGCCAAATACATTGGCAGTCCCTCCTTACTTTTCACCTGCGCACTCTATCTTAAGTCCACTCCATTTGAACACTTTAACCATATCTCATAAATTAAAATTCTCCAGTGATGAACAAGACAATTCCACATGGATTTCACTTAAATAAATTAAAATAAAATAAAAAAGAACTAGCCCCCCACCCCTTTGCATCTTCTCCGATGATCCCCTCCTTCTGTCATCTTCCCGACCCACACACACACACACTCTTTGTCTTCGCAAAACTCTCCACCTCCTTCGTTTTCTTCCCCAGATCTGATGTGAGAAACCAAAAAATATTTTTAGATCTGAGACTTGAGGACTGAGGTCTGTCAAAGCTTTGCCGGAGTTGCATTACATACTACAAAATTAAACTGAAATACCAAAAACAGAAAAAAGAATTAGGACAGTGGAAAAGAGAGCAGAGAAAGTTCCTCATTTCAACAATCCCAGCACACTAGCGCGCGCGAGCAAAGAGAGAGAGAGCGCTAGTAGTATCAGTAACATTCTAGCCTATATTCCAAAATTTTCAGATCCAAGAGGAACTTTTTCGGCCAAAACACACTTTCGGATTGTTGTAACCTCAGTGAGTTGCAAATCTTGAAAATTTCTTCTAAAGGCCAAAAACGTTTGTAACCATAAGTAACCTTTATAAGTTGCAGATTTCTTTTTCCATTATTCATTTTTTCTCCTCTCAGCTCGCCGAAAAATTCTCTGCCACATTCGTCGGACTACAATAGGTCAGGAGGAATAAGACAAGGGGGTGAATGGAGAAGGTGACTATATCGATGGAGATAGAATGTTGAAAAATTAAAAGAAATATTTCGGCAAAAACTATTCATTTTCCGGAAAGAAAGATGAGGAGTTTATTTTTTGGACCATTTCACGCGCCTGGAAAATGTAAGGAACACTTGACTTGCTATGTCCGTTTTTTGTGTTTAAATGTCACATATGAGATATGGTTGAAATGTTCAAATGAAACGGACTTAAGATAGAGTGTGTAAGTAAAAAGTGAGGACAACTTTAAGGGGTTGCCGATGTATTTGGCCTTCTTAAAATTTAATGTGTGAGAATTAATTCAGACATGACTTCTTGCAGATCTCAAATTATCGGGTATGTAGTTTGAGTAGAAATGGCGTGGGGTAGCCACTTTTTAATGTGGTATTTAGTTTTTATCCAGCATTTTTAATGTTGAGCAAAAATAGCCACTACTCTATTAAAATTAATACAAAAAGATGGTTTTACCCTTTCTTCATGAGGGCTGTGTAAATATTAAGAAAATTTTGTCCTTAATATTTACGCAACACTCATGAAGTTAAGGACATGATGTCCTAAAGTTTAACAATAGAAGGTGCAAATACATGACACTTTATCCTTAATATTTACACAACACTCATGAAGTTAAGGACAACATGTCCTTAATATTTACACAACGCAAGTTAAGGACACTATGTCCTTAACATTTACACTGCACTCATAAAGTTAAGGACACCATGTCCTTAATATTTACACAACACATATGAAGCTAAGGACAAGATGTCCTAAAGTTTAAAATAGAAGGTGCTAATAAAGGACACTTTGTCCTTAATATTTACACATCACTCATGCAGTTAAGGACATCATGTCTAGTTCAGGTGTATTTTTATCCGGACGGGTAAAAGTTATTTATTTTTTGATATTTGGTTATTTGGAAGAAAATATTTCTTAAAAATAAATAATTTAGGCAACACTATAGGAGACGAATTTGGTGCAGGGGGAAGAGCGAAGCAGTGGAAGTCCCGGGAAGGAGTGGTTGGTGGGATGGGGGCGGGGGTTTTGATGAGGGAAATATTGCGGGGACAAGGTGTTGAAGGGTGGGGGAAGGGTGTCATGGCAGGGGTAGGTCAGGGGTGATTGGAATGCAGGGTGATAGGCCGGCCCCCCATGCCGAGATGGCAAGGGTGTGAATAAAGAGGTTGGTTGGAAGGAAGTGGTTTGCCGGGGTGAGGAGAGGTGGGGGTTAGAGGGTGTCAGGGGTGTTAGGGTGAGGTCGGGGTGCAGGGTGGCAGGTTAGTATGAGAGTCGGGATGATGATGGTGTGAATTAGAGGGTAAAGGAAAGGTTCAAAGAGTGTTTTAGGAATTGTTCTCTTCCCTTTGTAGAGAAGTCATTTTCATCTAATTAAGTCATAGTAGAAATATTTTAAACCAATCAAACATGAAAAAATTAAAAAATATTTTTCATATATATTTACTTCATTTCCAAACACACCCTTTACAATTGAAGATTAATTTGAACTACACTCAAACTACGGGGGAAGTGCACAGTTAACCACTAATTAGAATTGTATTTACTCTTAAGCCAATGTTTAAAATATATTTTACTTTTTAATCAGTGCTTTAATAAACTTTTCTTCATACCAAACATACCCTAAGTTTCAATCCTTTAAATATGAAGGTTTAAGTTTCAAACTTTTAGATATAAAGCTGATTATCACTTGATTAAAGCTTCATATGTTCAGATATAGAAAAAGAAACAAGTAACGATATGAGTAGTAAAATTTGAGAATAACTGATTAAATTCCAAATAAGTTTTTAAAAATATTCCTTAAATATGTATACCATAGAGTAGTATGAACCAAGTAAATCTATAATGCAATTTCTTAAGGTCATGAAATGATACTTTTTTGTAGTCTAAATTCAAATTAGTTACCATTAAATTACTTTCTAATGGGTTTTCCCTAAAGAGCTATCAGCTTTGAATAGTTTTTGTAGAGAAGCAGTATGACTAACTATACAGTGACAAATTTAAGGGAGGTTGCATTACTTGGCTATTTAGGCGGTAGATGATGATGCTGCAGTTGCTTTTGAAAGGTGTTGAAATAAGTTAAAACTTCTAGTGCCAATAAGTTACCTCCATTGAGCTACAGTAACTTGCAGGAGATTTAAGCGATTGAGCGTTGCCATTCTTCGCAAGTAAATGGCGATGATGTTGTCTAATTGATGCTATAATTTCCCGTCCTATACTACTGGTGCTTGTTGGCTGCCACCAAATAAAATAACGATCAATATTCGGGTTATAGCCTCTGGAAGTATGTCAAGGTAAAAAGCCATTAGTAGAAATGAAACAAATAGACATCCTCTTGACTCTTCAACCAAGTTGACATAGAGGTAATTTCATTGTAATGATTTTCACTTGTGTAAAAATTTTTCTCATGTAAAGCATTTTCAAGATTAGCACAACAACCTACACAATTGAGTTGGAGAAACAATACTCTTTATAAAGCAATTTTATGTGGAAACAAGCAATTATACTAAAGGCATTCTAACATATATGTTCTGTTTGTGAACTGCCTTAGGAATCCACCTTTACCAGGTAATTCAATTTTCCCATTCATTGTCAGAATAACGTGTATTCTAGAGCTTTATTGTTTAAAACTTATCAAGTGCATAAGCTATATATACCGTGCATTACCACTAAGCCTCATATGAAGATATAATAATGGATAAAAATTCAGTACTGAAATAAGAATTTCTTAAGGAACCGGATAACAGTGTAAACTTTTGATGTTCTACCAACAAGAAACTTAGAAAGAAAAAATTAGTAATCAAAAGCATAAAAGATCCAATAGTGGTCAAGATGGCATTGTGAAGTACTTAAAAGATGGCTGAAATATAGAAAATACCAGCAGTGGTGCGAATGACAAAAAAGAAAGTTCAGAAAGTAAAAAGTATTGTATTGACAGTACAAAGATAGGTGAATATAGTACCGACCTATAAGAAATCCGAATATTTATTGGTAGCATACTAATCATCACTCAAGAAAATCTGAATATATCACAATATCCAAACACTGGAGAACATAGGTAAAATAGTATTCATTTAAATACAGAGTAATGGTAAACACAACTTCGATCCTTTTTAATGGGAAAATACAGAGGTAGAGTTTTATTTCAATCGATGTCTAAAACAATTACAAATGCTAACTCTAGTTCTTTACTTCTCCATGATCGAATGGTAGTATCCAGTTTAGTTGGTGTGTAAAATAAATGCGAATGCTTAATTCGATAGTAATGCCTAGAAATTTTAATTTCAAATTAAAAACGTAGCAACAAATATTGATTCGTTCTAACATATAAAAAAAACCATTAAGTGCCAAATTTACCTTGCTGTAACGTATTAAAATTAATTGGTCAGATGAATTTCAAGGATTAGCTTTCTGCACTAAGCCACTCGACTAATTGAACGATTCACATCTGCAGGCCGGGAAAGAATAAAACTTAATGGGGAAAACGTTAATCACATGCACGCAAATAATATACATATCGAAGAGAAAAGTATAGAGTAAGTCGTGGCAAATCAAAATGAAAGTGAAATAGCTTACATTAAAGAAACTCTAAAAATCATTAAGGAGCAAGGAAGTACTTCACACGATTTTGGTCTTTTAAGTTATCCTCATTGTCTTCAGCCTTAGCCATTAGTTTCAACCCTTCTTTTTCAGACAAACTCTCAGGAACTTGCAGTACATCCCTTCGCCATTGTACACCAGGGAAACTAAAGAAATTACAGAAAATTACAAAAAGGGATAGTAAAAAGAACAGTCAGAGAATCAAAATCAAAATAAAATCCAAGCAACCTGATTGGAAGCAGTTCGAGAGCGATTGATATATAAGAAGAAAATCATTGTTGTACGGCCTATTTGGTAAACCTGTGTATAGAAATTTAACTCAGGACATGCGGAAGAAACCAAAAGGACTAAATAAAAAAAAAATCAAATCATTGTCCAATTGAAAATTAGGGACTAAAAAAGTACATGGCAACCATTACTCGATTAGATACTATTAAACTTCCTTTTTTCCCCCAACAAAAATCCTTTCTTCCATATAAGAATCAGAGATAAATTACAATAATTTGTACAGTAAGGAACAAAATCTGAAAATCAAAATCAAGAAGGATCAAAGTTCTAGATTTCGAAGTGATAAAAGATTTATATTGGTACCGGTAATACTTTTCTCTTTCTTCTTTGTTTAGGAGCGGGATTTTGAAGTGTTTGAATTAGTCATCTGCTGATTTATCCTTTTTTACACGAAATCCCTTACTCAAAATGCAACCAAAGAATGAAATCAGAGAGTACAATAGGCAGGAGGGTGCATAAGAAATCTAATAAAATAGGATTCATTGAATAGTTTTGTCAAACACCTAGAGAACAAAATCTACAAATACCTAATATATTCTCAACGACCGAAATAAATCATCAATACAAGAAGTGTAAGATGAGAAAAAGAATACACAACAAAAAATAATAATAGACAGAGCAGAGGAGTGAGAAGAATACCCACCAGAAAATAACAATGGACAGAGCGGTGGAGTGAAAGAGCAGAGGTATGAAGAGAAGAGGTGTTTGCAGGAGTGTTGGATTTGGTAAGAGAAATCAGACGGTGACTCCTCGTGTTGGGCTGAAAATTAAACTTTTTTATCCTTGGATGGCGAGACATGTTGATCATGAGCTGCCTGCTTATCCTCAGTCATAGTATAGGAAATAAAACTAGATAAGAGTGCACGTGCTATGCACGAGGCACATGTGCATTCTCGACGTTAATGTTTGTGTTATTTGCAGGCGCATCACATATATTTTAAGGTATTTCAACATTGTAAATGAGAGTAATATACCATCTTTATATGTAATGCAAAAGCTATCAATTGTAAATAAAAAATCTTTATAACTCCTTTAAAAGGGTAAAGAGACAGTAATTGCACATAATATACGGTACCGCCAAATTCACAAATATAGAAACAATTTAGCATAAATATCCAGGTACACATGGTGGTTCTTCGTCGACACCTACTTCTTTGTAAAAGCCCGCCTCTCCCCTCTCCTTTACCAAAAGAACATTAAATGAAGCTATATCTTTCTGTACATCATTTGCAGCATAACTCGTAGCAATTTCCTCCGAAAAAAATGAGAAACCATGAGAATTTACTCTTATATGTAAACCAAATGGCACCTCTCATAGATTTTTTGTCCATCTTGTATAAATTTTCTACCATAATGATATATCTTCTACCGCATAAATCAAGAAATTTAAAGATTGATTAATCACTTTGCTTATAGGTCATGCTATTATTTGTCACAATCAAATTCCCATCATAGGTCGTGATGGCGCCCAACAATACCGTTAGGCAAACCAACGATAAACCACCAACACAATCATCCGATCATAGTACTTTTAAAATCAAGAATTTCATTAATAAAATAAAATTAAGTTTAGAAATCATGGTAAATACTTCCATTACTACTAAGTCACGAAGTATGGACAAAAAATAAAGCGTGATGTTTTAAATACAAGGTACAACCATGAACAATTACTAAAAATTTCTAAAATCTAGTGTCACAAGTGCATGAGCATCTAGTAGAATATACAAAATCACTATAACTGCTGTCTGAAATAAAATAGACAGAAATAAATAAACATAGTAGGAAGGAGACTCCGGATGTTGCGGGTCGACGCATGGGAAACAGCTCACTGCTAAGTCCCCAGCTAAAGCCGCTATGCACCCGAGTGACCACTTGAAGTACCTATCTCGGTACCTACATAATTAGTGCACAAGTGTAGTATGAGTACGTAATTCAACGCGTACCCAATAATTATCTAGTCTAAACTCGAAGAAGTAGTGACGATGGATCGACATCGACATCGACACTTACTAGTGATCCAATAATAATGTACATAAAATAGACATGTATGAAACACAACAAGTTGCAACAAAACATGTAAATATAAATAATATAATTCTCAAGTAAGAATAACTATGAAATCATCAAATACCATAAATTGCCTCGAAGGAGCAAGGATAACCAATATCAAATACAAAGTCAAATCTCAAGTTAGGAAAAATCATATATACTCTGACTCCCTGTCGAATATTACGCACGAGTCTGTCAAGATGAATGACCCGATCCAATAAGAATAGTAATACACAGTACTGCCGAGGCGAATGACCCGATCCCATAATGATATTTCATAACCCTGCCAAAGCGAACAACGTGATCCCATAATGATATTTCATAACACTACTGAAGTGAATGGCCCGATCCCATAGGACTAGAGAAACTTTCCCATCCGCGAAGATACGTGCGTGTCAAGAAGACACGGAACTCTAGATCACATAAACACAACACGAGGATATAGGAATGCAAAAGAAAATATAATTGCTACCAACCATCAAATATCCCGCAAAAATTCAAAGTAAGGAGGCTCGGTCAATACAAAAATTCTAGTCATGGTGTAGATCTAAATCTACTCGGACATAAATATAAATCTAGCTTACGCATGGACACTTGTCACCTCGTATGTACGTAGCACCCATAACCCGTAGCATACAATAAATAAGATACCTATGTGGATATTTTTCTTTTACAAGATTAGGTAAGAGATTTACCTTGCTTCCAATTCTACTACTCGGCTTCCACACCTTACTAATCACCTCAAATCGACACCGAACAACTCAAAACTAGTCAAAGGATATACAAACCAATGAATATATGCTCAAAAACTCATAATTCAACTATTAGAGTCAATTTCTAATCCCACTTAGAAAGTCAACAAAAGTCAACTACGACCCATATGCCCGGATTTCGAAAATTTTCGAAGATAAATATTACCCATGATATTACGAACTCAAATATATATCTTATACCCAATTCCATAATTAATTTTGTGGTCAAATTATATTTTTACTATATTCTAGGTTTTTCAACAAAATCCCAAAATTTTGCTAATTTCTATATTTAAATCCATCCCTATTATGTATATTTAACTCACAATAGGTATTAATTATTTACCTTTTGATACTTGATGAAAATGCCCTTTCAAAAAAATCCCAAATCACTCAAGCCAAGAGAAAATCGAGTGAAATGAGCCTATGTCCCGTATTAAAAATCGTATTATGCCCAGGCATTCTTCATCATGATCGTGAAAGAAGCCTCGCGATCGCGAAGGCCAAATTGCCATGCCTAGGTCTGCCTTAATCACGTTTGTAATGGCCCACTTGCGTTTGTAAAGAGAACTGGCCTCCCAACCCTCCGCGTTCGCGATCCTCTCTGCCGCGGTCCTCTCTGCCGCGTTCTTGAAGGTCCAGCCAGCCTGCCCACTCCCCTCTATTTCTTCTTCACATTCGCTAAGGCAGCTCCGCATGCACGAAGGGGATCCATTTCCTCCATCGTGTTCGCGCGAATTTCTTCGTGTTTATGAAGAACAAACCAATGCCCCTCCAAAATCCTTCTTCGCGATCGTAGAACACCCTTCGCGATCGCGAAGCACACCAACACCAGCAAAATTTTCCAACTTCTACATTGCTCCGGGTGGTCTGAAACTCACCCGAACCACCGGGACCCCGTCCAATTATACCATCAACTCCATAAATATAATTCAGACCTACTCAAAGTCTCAGAACAGATAAAATAATATTGAATTTAATAATCGCACCTCAAAACCAAATTAATCAATTTCTAAACTTCAAACTTCTTCCAACTAATCGTGAACACGACGAATCATACTTAGACAACTCGGAATGACACCAAATTTCATACACAAGTCTAATATGAAAATATGAACCTACTTCCAGGCGCTGAATTCCAAAGAGGATCCGATAATACCAAAGTCTACTTCAAGTCAAACTTAAAAAACTCTAAAACCTTTAAAATGCCAACTTCCAACAACAAGCACCGAAATGCTCCTAGTCCACTAGAAACTCGATCCAAACATACGGCCAAGTCCAAAATCACCATACGAACCTGTTAGAAAATTCAAATACCGATTTTGAGGTCATTTAATTAAAGTGTTGACTTAATTCAAACTTGGACACCTTAGGCGACTATTATGGAACTAAGTATTCTAAATTCAACCCGAACCCTTTCAAAACCAAACCAACCGCCTCCACAAGTCATAAACAGGAAAAGCACATATGGGAAGTCTTAAATAGAGGAATGGGGATCTACAAAGCAAAATGATTGGTCTGGTCATTACATTCTCCACCTTTTGAATAAACATTTGTCCTCGATCGGGTTTAGAATCATACCTGAAGTGCCGAATATGTGTGGATATCTACTCCACATGTCCTTCTAGGTCTCCTATGTCGCTTCCTCAACTGATTGACCCCTCCATTGAACCTTCACCACTGCAATCTTCTTGGACCTCAATTTGCGAACCTGCCTATCAACAATGGCAACTGGCTCCTCCTCGTAACTCAATGTAACGAGCCGACCGGTCGTTTTGAGATTTAGTATTCCATTCAGTGGTTCGAGGTCTTGAGTGGCTTCATATTGTGTGTTATGACATACGTGCATAGTCGGATTCAATTTTTGGAAGTTTCGGGATTGATTTGGATAAGTGATTCTCATTTTAGGAGCTTAAATTGGAAATGTTGACCAAAATTTGACTTTTATGGAAATGACACCGGAATGGTATTTTGATGACTCCGGTAGATTTGTATCGTGATTTTGGACTTGGTGTTTTTCCGTAATCGAATTCGGAGGTCCCTAAGATTATTTGGCTTGTTTTGTCGAAAGTTGGCAATTTAAAGGTTTAGAATTTTGTTAAGTTTGACCGTAGGTTGACTTTATAGATATCTTGATTGGATTTCTGTTTAGGGACTTGGAATAGGTTCGTTTTGTTATTTGGAACTTGTTTGTAAAGTTTGGCGTCATTTTGAGTTGATTTGATAGGAATCGGACGCACGATTGTGTTTTTAGAAGTTCTTGAGTTTCATGTAAATTTCATGTGTTTTGGAGGTTCGATTCACGGGTTCAGATAATATTTTGATGGTTTAATCGCGTGAGTGAGTTTATATTATGTTTTCAGACTTGTGTCGATGCTTGGACGCGTTTTCGGAGTGTTTGGAAGAATTCTAGCTTTGCTGGTTTTTGCATAGATGTCTCAGGTCTCGCAAATGCGAGAATATGTTCGCACTTGTGATACCGCATTTACGAGGTGGGACATCGCATTTGCGATATAAGCTAGAGTCTGTCAGGTTCGAATTTGCAAAAAATATGTTCGCTTTTGCGATGGGGCTTGGGCTAGGCTGAGTCGCATTTGCGGTCATTTTGATCGCTTTTGCGATATGTTCCTTGTTTGTATTTGTGAATTCTTTGTCGCATTTATGACGTCAGCAGGACTGTGATGGTGTCGCTTTTGCGATCATTCTCCGCATTTGTGAACCCAGGTCGCATTTGCGACACCTGCAACTTAACATAAAAGGTGGGAGTCAGGATTTTAGCCTCATTTCTCATATCTTTGAAATCTAGACTTGGTAGGAGGCGATTTTGAGGAGTTAGTTTCATCTACAATCATTGGGTAAGTGATTTTGACCAATTTCAAACTATTTTACATGATTATATATTAGTTTTAACATTATAATTATGAGAATCAAAGAGGAATTTCGGGAAATTTTGCCTATGTTTTGAAAAATGAAATTTTGGGGTTTGAGAGTCGAATTGGACTCAGATTTTGAAACAAAATACATATATAGACTCGTGGGATTATGCGTAGTCAAGATCTACTTTTGGACTCAGATTTTGACCAGGCGGGCCTGGGGTTGACTTTTGTTGAATTTTAGGGAATTGTACAAAGATCATAGCTTTACTTATTGGAATTGATTTCTCTTGCATTATTTGATGTTATTAAGTTGATTTTGATTAGGTTTGGGATGAGTGGAGGTGAATTGTAAAGGAAAAGCTATTTTTGAGTGTTGATTTGGCCTAGTTGAGGTAAGTATCTTGCCTAACTTTGTGTAGGGGAACTACCCCGTAAGGATTGATTTGATTGTGTTATTTGTATTATGTGAAAGACATGTACACGAGATGACGAGTATGTACATGGGCTATATATGGTATTTTGACTGGTGTGGACTTCTAGACTTCTTCTATGCATTTAATTGAATTTATCATAACATGTTATGTCTTTCATTGTTGAGCTTACTCTTTCGTTTTATTGTGTTGTTATAATTTTTGCGTTCATTTACTTGCCACGCTCTCGTGTTATTTTTCATGTTGTTGCACTTCAATGTTTTTGAGCCGTGGTCTATGTGATTGTGGTATTAGAATTGTTGTTATGGAAATGTTGTGGCATAAGGGCACATGAGGTGCTAGTTGTTATATTGTGTTGTTATGCTTTTGGCACATATGGGATTATTGAGAGGATTGCCAGGATGTTTGCACGTGAGTTGTCCGTGTTATTGTTACTATTGATATTTGCACATGCGGTGTGACAAGGCGGGCTATATATGATGGGTTTGTGTATGTGGCGAGACGATGCGGGATAATTATTGATACGGGTATGGCGAGACAAGGCGGGCATTTACTTTACAGTTGCGCACGCGGCGAGATAAGGTGGGCTATGTCGGGGATGATTTGTGATGGCCTAGGGGCATTGTTATTCATGATAATTGTGCGGTGGTGTAACCTTCTTGTGTGTGTCATGCATATTACGAGCTTTGTTGTGTTGTTTCCAACGTGCTACTCGGTGTCTCTGATTTTACCTGTTGACTTGAGATGTGATAGTACACTTGCACAAGCATACACTGTAGCAGGTCACCTATATCAGTCCAGGTGTATGAACCTTGATGTTTATTGATCATTTACATGTATTATTGTATACCCGCCTTATGTGCATGGATTGGACTATTGGCACATGAGTTGTCTTTGCGAATATGAGGTATTATTACTATTGGCACGTGACTTATCCATATGGATGTGAGGTGTTATTACTATTGGTACATGAATTGTCCGTATAGATCTGAGGTACTAATGGTTTTGGCACATGAGTTGTCCATACAACACATGAGTTGTCCATGCGGTTGATGGGTAATGTGGGCACGAGATGCCAAGTGATTATGATTCGTGATTTGGGACCCGAGATTGTGATTTTGAGGTGTGGTACCTCGGGGTGATTCTTAAGTAAACCTTGTATAAAAATGGTTGATTATAGGTTGTTACTTGTTTTCCTTACTTGGTTTTACTGGTACTTCAATTGTGTTCTGATTAATTTACTGTGTTAGTACCTGTTTACTCCTTGTTGCTATTTGTTGCTTTTACTTTCCATTTGCTAGTATTATATTGTTATTCTTTCCATGCTTGGCATTATAAAGATATTTGTTCCTCTGTTAGTTTTATATCAACACTTGTACATGTTATTATGTCTAGTAGGTGTCTCGACTGTACCTCATCACTATTCTATCGAGGTTAATCTTTAAACTTACTAGGTGCCATTGTGTTGTACTCATGCTACGCTTCTGCATATGTTTTGTGTAGATCAAGGTACCTCTGAGCGTGCCGGTAATTAGCTAGATGTTGGAGTTTTGCTATAGAGACTTTAAGGTACACCTGCCGCTATGCTCGTAGGTCTAGGAGTCACCTTCTGGAGTTTTACATTGTTACTGTTTACTTCCATTCCAAACAGTGATGTAGTTGATATTCTTAGTTACTCTTAGAAAGGCTTATGAATTCGTACTACCAGTTTTGGGAATATTGTAATTGTTATTCAATATTGAGGTTATTATGAGACTTATTAGCTTTATTTAATGTTCTTAATTGTTATTTCTGTCAGATTCTCTTGTATGTTAGGCTTACCTAGTCTTAGAGACTTGGTGCCATTAGGACTATCTCCGGTAGGATTTTGGGGTTGTGACAAGCTGGTATTAGAGCTATATGTTTATAGGTGCTACGATTCATAAGCAAGTTTAGTAGAGTCTTGCAGATTGGTATGGAGACGTCTGTACTTATTTTCGAGAGGCTATAGAACTATTAGGAAACTTCACTTCTTTCATTCCTATCGTGCGAGTATGTTGATTTCGGAATTTAAGCCCTTGTCATTCTATTCTCTCACAGATGGTGAGGATACGAGACACAGTTACTGATGGCACTGAACTTAGAGCCGGTGTTGCTAGGGGCTGGGACAGAGGAAGAGGCAGAGGCCGGGGAGGAGCACGTGCTACAACTTAACACCTGTAGATCAGTAACTGAGGAGCCGCTAGTAGCTCTGGTTGGAGGATAGGCACCGGAGGCGCCTGTTGTTACCTCTGGACTTCAAGAGACTTTAGCACAGTTCCTGTGCATGTTTGGTACATTGGTTAAGCAGAATTGATTTTGGCTGCACCAACTACTTCACAGACCAGGGGAGGGGCTCAGACTCCTCTCGCCCGTACTCTAGAGCAACTGACTCACATTGGTCAGGTTCCAGGTGTTATGCTGGTATTCATTCTGGTTCAGCTGAGGTCAGGCCAGAGGCATCAGAGGAGGAGCAGAATAGGCTTGAGAGGTTCAAGAATGATGCACAGGGTTTTCTAGAGAAGTGTCACCATATTCTCTGCACCATGGGTATTGTGGAGGTGAGTAGAGTTGCCTTTACTACTTTTCATCTATCAGGAGCAACGTATAGGTAGTGGCATGCTTACGAGGAGGGTAGAACAGCTAATGCAGCCCCACTCACTTGGGCTTAGTTTTTAGAGATATTTTTGAGAGAGTTTGTTCCCCAAACCCTCCGGGATGCGTGGCGCACAGAGATCGAGCAGATGCGCCAGGGCACTATGATAGTGTTAGAGTATACCATCAGATTCGGCGAGTTGTCCTGACATGCACCTACCTTGGTTCTTACAGTTAGAGAGCGAGTCCAGATATTTATAGAGGGGATCAGTTATGGTCTTAGATTCAGCATGGATCGAGAGTTCGAGATAGAAATGCCGTTTTAGTAGGTTGTAGAGATTGCTCAGAGGTTGGAGGGTATGCAGGGCCGAGAGAGGGAGTACAAGACCTCGTGGACTAGGAGGATCTACTTATCCCTATTTTGGAGGTAGGGTGTGTCATGGTAGAGGTTTTGTGGGTTAGCCAGTTTAGTTTGCACTTCAGGCTTCACGTGGTTCTTCAGATATCCCGGGGTCCCAGAATACCCATTTTGGATAGCTTCCATAGCCATGTCAGCCGAGAGGCCACTTTGAGTGTGGGCATACCAGCCACATGGTGAGAGATTGTCCCAGACTCTGGATGGGTGTTCCATCGCAGGGTGTTCAAGATATGAGTTCCGCCCCAGTTGCTGTTATGCCTGCACCACTAGCTAGGGGTGTAGGTCAGGCGGGTAAAGGTCGTTCTAGAGGGGGAGGTCAGGCCCATTATTATGCTTTTCCTGGTTGGATTGAGGCGATTACATCAGATGATGTCATTACAGGTATGGTTTTAGTTGGTTATAGAGATGCATTAGTATTATTTCAATATGGTCCCATTTATTGGTAAGATTCATCCTACCTTGCTTCAAATATGGTTGTGTTTTGTGATACTTGTACTCTATTCATGTGTTCACGCCAGATGGGGGATTCTATTGTGATAGCATGTGCCTATCATTCTGATTTGGTCACTTTTGTGGTTCATGAGGCTTGGGTTGACTTTTTGTTAGTTAAATACGGTAGGTTTTGATGTGATTTCTTGACAGTTTGGTCTGACTTGTGATTTAGGTGCTCTACAGGTATGGAAGTCTGTTACATGTTATGGTTTGGGTTCTACTTGAATGGGTTAGTAGAGTGTTTTAGTGGTTGAGATGTTTATCTTACTTGTGATTCCGAGTGGAGGATGGGGACCTGGTGTTCTCTGTGGATAGGTGTGTTTGTACCGAGCTATATGACGCGGTGAGGTTATGTTAAGGTAAGATTCGTTATGTTTGTTTCATATGTCTTACTTCTTCCTTGTGGATTGGATCCGTAGTATGGTATCAATGGGGAGTTGTACCTGTTGGACTTGTTTGATAGTTCTCGCACATGTTTCTCTTCCATATTTAGTTGTATTTGAGTTATGCTTGTGGGGTTTGGATTGCGATGTATGTGCCAGGTGGCGTTTGATGTGGCTTGTTGATCGGGTAAGCAGTTATGAGTTTCACATGTTCTTGCATCATTGTCAATGTTGTGAAGGTTTGGAACAAGATTCTAGTCGATATGAGGCTAATTGTCGGTACCGGGGTTTAGTAATAGGCAGCTATTGTGGTCCGAGATGTTGCTATGAGTATATGGGTGGTGTGGTTGTTTCTTATGTATGTATGCATGAGATGTTACAGTTATTTGAGGATTATACAGTGTGTTTATGTGAGAATCGGGTCCTTGACGGGTGTTGAAATTTGGTTGTAAGGCTTTTCGGCATGAGTGGAAGGAATAATCTTTGGTTGAGATGATGTTGTCGGGCTTATGTGGATTGGGGTGACATAGGATCACCCGTGGGGTATGTGCATGGTGAGTTATACCGTAATTTGATGGCTTGGGAAAGACTTTTGGTACATTCAAGGACGAACATTTATTTAAGAGGGGGAGAATGTAACGACCTGACCGGTCGTTTTGAGCTTTAGCATTACGTTCAGTGGTTCGAGGTCTTGAGTGGCTTCATATTTTGTGTTATGACTTACATGCATGGTCGGATTCGATTTTCGGAAGTTTCAGGATTGATTTGGATGTGTGATTATCATTTTAGGAGCTTAAATTGAAAATGTTAACCGAAGTTTGACTTTGTGAAAACGACCCCAGAACAGTATTTTGATGACTCCGGTAAGTTTGTATCGTGATTTTGGACTTGGGCATATGCCCGAAATCGAATGCGGAGGTCCCTAGATTGATTTGGAATGTTTTGCCAAATATTGGCAATTTAAAGGTTTAGAATTTTTATAAGTTTGACCATAGGTTGACTTCAAAAATATCATGATTAGATTTCTATTTCGGAACTTGGAATAGGTCCGTTTTGTTATTTGGAACTTATCTGCAAAGTTTGGCGTCATTCCGAGTTGATTTGATAGGAATCAGACGCGCAGTTGTGTTTTTAGAAGTTCTTGAGTTTCATGTAAATTTCATGCGTTTTGGAGGTCTGATTCATGGTTTCGGATATTATTTTGATGGTTTGATCGCGCGAACAAGTTTGAATTATGTTTTTAGACTTGTCTTGATATTTGGTGTGGATCCCCGATGGCTCAGGTGAGTTTCAGACACGTTTTAGAGTGTTTGGAAGAATTCTAGCTTTGCTGGTTTTTGCACAGATGCCTCAGGTCTCGCAAATGCGAGACTTTGTTCGCATTTGCGATATCTCATTTGCAAGGTGGGAC
Source organism: Nicotiana tomentosiformis (assembly GCF_000390325.3). Classification (NCBI taxonomy): domain Eukaryota; kingdom Viridiplantae; phylum Streptophyta; class Magnoliopsida; order Solanales; family Solanaceae; genus Nicotiana; species Nicotiana tomentosiformis. The sequence goes on from NC_090820.1 coordinate 85,181,873, forward strand.
ATCGTATTTGCGATATAAGCTAGAGTCTGTCAGGTTCGCATTTGCGAACAAAATGTTTGCTTTTGCGATGGGGCTTGGGCTAGGCTGAGTCGCATTTGCAGTCATTTTGGCCGCTTTTAGGATATGTTTCCTATTCGCATTTGCGACATCAGCAGGACTGTGACGGATGTCGCTTTTGCGATCATTCTCCGTATTTGCGGGGTTCGCATTTGCGACACCTGCGACTGAACATAAAAGCTGGGAGTCGGGATTTTAGCCTCATTTCTTATATCTTTGAACCCTAGACTCGATAGGAGGTGATTTTGAGGAGGAATTTTCATCTACAATCATTGGCTAAGTGATTTTAACCAGTTTGCAACTATTTTACATGATTATATATGAAATTTAACAACAAATTATGAGAATCAAAGAGGAATTTTGGAAACTTTTGCCTATGTTTTGATAAATGCAATTTTGGGATTTGAGAGTCGAATTGGACCCGGATTTTAAAACAAAATACATATATAGACTCGTGAGGTTATGGGTAGTCAAAATCTACCTTTGGACTCGGATTTTGACCTGGCGGGTCCAGGGTTGACTTTTGGGGAATTGTAGAAAGATCATAGCTTTACTTATTCGAATTGATTTCTCTTGAATTATTTGATGTTATTAAGTTGATTTTTGTTAGATTTGGGCCGAGCGGAGGTGAATTGTAAAGGAAAATCTATTTTTGAGTGTTGATTTGGCCTAGTTGAAGTAAGTATCTTGCCTAACTTTGTGTGATGGAACTACCCGTAGGGATTGGTTTGATTGTGTTACTTGTATTAAGTGGAAGACGTGTACACGAGGTGATGAGTGTGTACATGGGCTATTTATGGTATTTTTACCGGTACAGACTTCTAGACTTCTTCCATGCATTTAATTAAATTTGTCATAACATGTTATGTCTTTCATTATTGAGCTTACTCTTCCGTTTCATTGTGTTATTGTAATTCTTGCATTGATTTGCTTGCCGCACTCTCGTGTTATTGTTGTTAGAATTGTACTCACTGTTGTTGAGCCGTGGGCTATGTGTTGTTATGGTATTGTAATTGTTGTTATGAAAATGTTGTGACATATGGGCACATGAGGTGCGAGTTGTTATGCTTTTGGAACATGTGGGATTATTGAGAGGATTGCCGTAGTATTTGCATGTGAGTTGTCCGTGCTATTGTTACTATTGATATTTTCACATTCGACGTAACAAGGAAGGCTATATATGTTGGGTTTGCGCTTGTGGCGAGACAAGGTGGGATAATTATTGATGCACATATGGCGAGAAAAGACGGGCAATTACTTTACTGTTGCGCACGCGGCGAGTCAATGTGGGCTATGTCGGGGATGATTTGTGATGGTCTGGGGGAATTGTTATTGATTATAATTATGCAGTGGTGTAACCTTCTTGTGTGTTTAATGCATATTACGAGCTTTGTTGTATTGTTTCCAACGTACTTCTCGGTGTCTCTGATTTTACCTGTTGACTTGAGCTGTGATAGTACACTTGCACAAGCGTACACTGTAGCATGTCACCTATATCAGTCCATGTGTATGAACCATGAGGTTTATTTATCATTTACATGTATTATTGTATACCTACCCTCTATGCGTGGATTTGACTATTGGCGTGAGTTATTGTTACTATTGGCACGTGAGTTATCCGTGTAGATCAGAGGTACTAATAGTTTAGGAACGTGTGTTGTCCGTGCAACACGTGAGTTGTCCGTACGGTTGTGATGGGTAATGTGGGCTCGAGATGCCAAGTGATTATGATTCGTGCTTTGGGACCCAGGATTGTGATTTTGAGGCGCGGTACCTAGGGGTGATTCTTGTGTAAACCTTGTGTAAGAACGGTTGATTATTGGTTGCTACTTATTTTCCTTATTTGGTTCTACTGGTACTTTAACTGTGTTTTGATTACTTTACAGCGTTAGTAACTGTTTACTCCTTGTTGCTATTTGTTGCTTCTACTTTTCATTTGCTAGTGTTATATTGTTATTCTTTTCATGCTTTGCTTTATATTGATATTCATTCCTCTGTTAGTTTTATATCAACACTTGTACAGGTTATTATGTATAGTAGGTGTCTCAACTATCCCTCGTCACTACTCCACCGAGGTTAGTCTTTATACTTTTTTGGTACCGCTGTGGTGTACTCATGCTACGCTTCTACACATCGTTTATGCAGATCCAGGTACCTCTGAGCATGCCGGCCGTTAGCTAGCTGTTGGAGTTTTGCTACGGAGATTTCAAGGTACACCTACCACTATGCTCGCAGGCCTAGGAGTCACCTTCTGGAGTTTTACATTGTTACTGTTTACTTCCATTCCAAACAGTGATGTATTTGATATTCTTAGTTACTCTTAGAAAGGCTTATGACTTTGTACTAGCGATTTTGGGAATATTGTAATTGTTATTTAGTATTGAGGTTATTACGAGACTTAACAGCTTTATTTAATATTCTTAGTTGTTATTTCTGTTAGATTCTCTCGTATGTTAGGCTTACCTAATCTTAGAGACTAGGTGCTATCAAGACTACCTCCGGTGGGATTTTGAGGTCGTGACACTCAAGCTCCCATCCATCATAATTGTGCTATAATCCAACACATGAGACCTATCAGCATGGTACCTCCGGAGCATAGACACGTGAAATACATGATGAACTCTTGATAGGCTAGGAGGCAAAGTAAACCGGTATGCAACCTCACCAACTTGCTCCAAAACCTCTAATGGACTGATGAGTCTCAGACTTAGCTTGCCTCTCCTCCTGAATCTTATGATGCCCTTCATCAACGAGACTTTTCAAAATACCTTCTCACCCACCATAAATGACAAATCATGTGCTTTCTGATCCGTGCAACTCTTCTGCCTCGACTGTGCTGTGCGAAGTCGCTCCTGAATTAAATTTACCTTGTCCAAGGCATCCCTTACCAAATCAGAACCATATAACCTAGCCACACCGGGATCGAACCAACTGATGGGGGAACGACATCGTAGACCATACAAGGCCTCAAATGGAGCCATCTCGATGTTGGACTAATAGTTGTTGTTATAAGCAAACTCAGCCAACAGTAATAATCGATCCCATTTCCCTCCAAAGTCAATCACACATGCTCTGAGCATATACTCCAAAATATGAACGGTCCCCTCCGACTACCCGTCAGTCTACAGATGAAAGGTCATGCTGAGCTCTACCCGGGTACCCAACTCACTCTGTACTGCTCTCCAAAAATGCAAAGTGAACTGAGTGCCTCAATCTGAAATAGTGGAAATAGGCACGCTATGCAACCGTTGATCTTCTAGATATAAATCTGGGCCAACCTTTCTAAAGTATATGTAGTCATCACCGGAATAAAGTATGCAAACTTGGCCAGTCTATCGACAATGACCCAAACATAATCTAATTTCCTTAACGCCCGCGGCAAACCAACTATGAAATCCATAGCGATGTGCTCCCATTTCTACTCTGGTATAACCATCTGTTGAAGTAAGTCACATAGACTCTGGTGCTCGTACTTGACCTGCTAGCAATTTAAACATCTTGACACTTACTCAACTATGTCCTTCTTCATCTGCCGCCACCAGTAATGCTGCCTTAGGTCACGATACATCTTCGTGGTACCTGGATGAATGGAATAGCGCGAACTGTGTGCCTCCTCAAGAATTGTCTCCCTCAGACCATCTACATTAGGAGCACATAAGCGAACCGGGAGTCACTGAACACCATCATACCCGATAGTAACCTCCTTGGAATCACCTCGTAATACCGTCTCTCTGAGAACCTGCAAGTGCGGATCATCATACTGATGAGCCTTAATTCGCTCGAATAAAGAAGACTGAGCCACAACATATGCAAAATTCGACTGGGTTCTAAAATATCCAACCTTACGAGCCGGTTAGCTAAGGACTGAATTTCCAAGGCCAATGGCCTCTCTTATGCTAAAATAAATGCCAAACTACCCATGCTCTCAGCATTTTTGCTCAAGGCATCTGCGACCACATTTGCCTTGCCCGCATGATAAAGGATGGTAATATCATAGTCCTTTAGTAATTCAAGCCACTTGCGCTGCCTCAGATTAAGATCCCTCTACTTAAACAGATGCTGCAAACAACGGTGATCGGTGTAAACCTCACACGACACTCCATAAAGATAATGCTTCCAGTTCTTGAGAGCATGAACTATTACAGCCAACTCCAAATCGTGCATCAGGTAATTCTTCTCGTGGGACTTCAACTAATGTGAAGCATATGTAATAACTCACCCCTCATGCATCAATACATAATCCAACCCGACACGTGAAGGGTCGCAATATACAGTGTACATCCCTAAACCAGAAGGCAAAACCAACACTGGTGTTGTTGTCAATGCAGTCTTGAGCTTCTGAAAGTTCGCCTTGCAATCGTCAGACTATTTGAACGGAACACCCTATGGATCAATCTAGTAAAATGAGGTGAAATAGACGAGAAACCCTCCACAAACCGACGATAATAACCTGCTAGCCCCAAGAAACTCCTGATCTCGATCGTTATGGTAGGACGAGGCCAACTATGGACTTCCCCGATCTTCTTGGGATCCACCTTAATACCCTCACCAGACACTACATGCCCCAAGAAAGCCACTGAATCTAACCAGAACCCACAACTGGAGAACTTAGCATATAGCTTTTATTCCCTTAAAGTCGGAAGCACTATCCACAAATGCTGCTCATGCTCCTCCATGCTACGCGAGTAGATCAATATGTCATCAATGAAGACAATGACAAATGAATTAAGATATGTCCTGAATACCCGATTCATCAAATTCATAAATGCTAGCGGAGCTTTAGTCAAGCCGTAGGACATCACTAAAAACTCGTTGTACCCATATCTAGACCGAAAAATCGTCTTTGAAATATCTGAAGCACGAATCCTCGGTTGATGATAACTAGATCTCAAGTCGATCTTCAAAAACACCCCATCACCCTGAAGCTGATCAAATAAATCATCAATGCGCGGCAATGAATACTTATTCTTGATGAGGACCTTACTCCGCTGGCGGTAATCAATGCACATCCACATACTCCCTTCCTTCTTCTTCACAAATAATATCGGTGCACCCTAATATGACATACTCGGCCTGATGAATTCCTTCTCGAGCAACTCCTAAAGCTGCTCCTTTAGCTCTCTCAACTCCGCTAGAGCCATACAATTAGGCGATATATAGATAAGTTGGGAGCCCGGTGACAATTAAATGCCGAAATCGATATCACAATCCAGTGGCATGCTTAGTAAATCAGCAAGAAATACATCGGAAAACTCCCGCACCACAGGCATTGAATCTAATGTGGGAGTCTCCACAACAGTATCTCGAACAAAAGCTAGATAGGCCAAACAACCCTTCTCGACCATATGTCAAGCCTTCAAGAAAGAAATAACCCGACTAGATGTACCAATAGATGAACCTCTCTACTCCAGCCTAGGCAACTTTGGCATCGCCAAGGTAACAGTTATGGCGTGGAAATCGAGAATGGCATGGTATGGATACAACCAGTCCATGCCCAGGATATCCTCAAAGTCAATCATATAGAGAAATAGAAGATCTGCTCTGGTTTCATACCCATAGAAAGTTACTACACAGGTCGGGTAGTCCACAATAACAGAATCACCCACTAGCGTGGACACATATACATGAACACCCAAGGACTCACGAGATACATCCAAATAAGAAGAAAAGAGAGAAGAGACATAGGAATAGGTAGACCCTAGATCAAACAGTCCATAAACATAAATCTAGACCTACTTGAAGTCTCAAAACACCTAAAATAATATTGAAACCAAGAATCTCACCCCAAAACAAAATTAATCAACTTCTAAACTTCAAACTTTTTCCAACTAACTCCGAACGCGACGAACCATACTTAGAAACTTCAATATGTGCAGCTCAATAAAAGTATAATACAGAAAAAATATTTCGGAAAGACAATTACCGAAATAAAGGATATCAGCCATAAAGGTGCACAATCGGGATAGGGTAATAAACAAATTCTCCCAATTAGACATGTTGAAACAATTAAAACTTGCACCAACCCCGCTCCCAAAGAGATATGCACCATATAATGTGTGTGCTCAAACACTCATACTTGACTGTAAACATGTGCTCAACATGAACTGATTCCATATTAATTGCAAAATAACATATTCAAGAGAGCCTTTCAAGAATCCAATACATCAATGTATGCTGACAACCTTCTTTTTACATCAATCCGTTACATTACCGACAACTCAATAAAATAAGAGATATCAACTCAACATAGGTAAAACCATCTTGACAACCAAATCATAAAATAATAACAAGGCATATATTACCATGTTAAATGCAACGGAAAATCATGTAATAATGCATGACAAACATAAAGCGTTCACACGCATAATCAAGAATGTCACCCTCGTACCATTACATAAACATCATCAAGAAAATCACCCTTAAGCCATCACATAACATCATCAATAATACCACCCTTATTTTGCCGCATGTACAATATCAAGAAATTCCATCCTTATTTCATAACATGGGCATGTCACCACCCTTATTTCACCACATGGGCAAGCCCGATAAACACCACCCTTATTTCGCCCTATGCGCCCGTCCAGCCATTTCTGAAATGGGAACAAGGAAACATTATAATGAATTTTATAACTATTCTATATGACAACATATGTCATAATAACTCATAGAAGAGAAATTAAGTTTAAGGGTCATATTCTCCTTTATAAATTTTCGACCCTTTCAGGACCACTTAAGTAACAGCCACAGGAATGACTTAAGACTTGGATTAAGCCCTTCACTTAGGATCAATTGCATTTATTATTTATTAACCTTGTGGAAGACCGACACATTGCCTAAGTTCTTCATTCTGCAACATCATCTCCTTTTATATAGGAATGAAATTAAAACGTAACAGTTGGCAATGTTAACATCTTAACTAGTGCGTATTCCTTCTTACGGAAAATTTTTTACTTTTTGGAATCAAATACCAAGATCATAACAATCAAATCATCTTTGATACTTGGGAGGAAACAACTTATTGTTAATTTTGTGGTTAAAGTGGAAAGATTAAATTGGGTAGGACTAAGGACCTACTACCACTGCTTCCGCTAAAACAGAAAAAACCAAAGACAGTGGTGAATATCGCAGGCAAAGCGGCTGACTCCGTCGTATCTTTAAAATAACAAATCACTTCATTCAACTATGTATTTAAACTAGAATATATACACCATACATTGCTGTATTCCCACCAACTAAATGTCTCTTTATCTATGTGTGTATTTTGGAGAAGAAAGAAATTTAGAAATTCCTTCAAGAAAGAGAAGAAGTACGTTACTTCTTGGGCAGATTCAGAGAGTAGTTTTTTTGGATTTTTTATCACACTCTATACATTAATTACCCCACTACTAATAGTGGTTGTATTGATTTAATCTGCCAGGGTAACTTCCTTATCCCCTTTCTAGACGGGCCGGGTCAGTCCACATGGGCGACCCACAACTCAAACCCAAATTACCAACAAAATCTTTACGCAAATAGCTGACCTGTTGCATAAATAAGCGTGATCTTCAATTGATCATAGTTATACACATTATATACAGAATATACATATACTATATATTCGCATGTTATCTTTGGTTTAAACTGTCACATGGGCAGCTATTTAGGTTAATTCTTTTTCAATTACTTATGTACTCATTCTAACGAGTAAAAAAGATGGCCAATACCTAATAATCACAATGCACATGAACACCCTAGTTGTAGATCACTATTGCCTCTTCAAAACGTGAACAGGAATAAAAGTGAAACATATCATAACACATAAAAAAAGGTCTACATACATACATCAAGAAAAAGAACAGTAAACTGAACCAAAAGTTAAAGCATGCGTGATAAAAAAAAGCAGCTCGATCTACTAATTAGCTCTCGCTATGCGCAGGGTCCGAGGCTGCAAGGGTTTATTGTACTCAATCTTATCCTGCATTTCTGCATGACGTTGTTTTTACGGTTCGAACCCGTGACCTCCTGATCATTAGAAACAACTTTATCAGTTACGCCAAAACTCCCCATGTCAAGTATGCGTGATACTGATGTTTAAAATCTCTATGTTTCATCTGCTGGACTTTCAAGTGAAAGCAGCTTTAACCATTCAAACGTTCGATGACGTGTCCCGATTTGTTTCTTTTTGTTCTCCTTCATCTCTGTAACTTCCTTATAATTATCTTCAATATTATGGTCATTCATTTCCTCTTTCAAATTCATAGTGGTGCTGACTCTGTTTATTGTAACAACTTTAGAAGGAACTATTTCAACTGAATTCACTGAACATTTGCAGCTTCCAAGAAATGCCCTTTTCCTCTGCTTCTTTTTCTTGCTTAATATAATCCTCCTTCTATTGTCATTGCTCGAACTGCTACTGCTACTACTCGTGCTATTTTGACTTAAGAAATCCTTGTTGCATCGAATCTTAAGATCCTGTAATGCAATTTCTGGTGTTTTCACCAACCCAACACGAAAATGACTCCATATTTTCGGCTTTGGGTTAGACCTACTGATGTTTCTGTGTGTGATCTTTGAAAATTGAACCTGGGTTGTCGGTCTTCGTTGAGAATGAAACTGGTTTTGAATCCGAGGAACATTGGACTCTGTTCTGAAAAAGTACGAATTAGTCAGTGATGGAATAAAAAATTCTAACAAGAAAATTCAAAACAAAATAAATAAATAACTTTTGAATCACATTTGTCAGGGAATGCCACGTCGCATTCCAGATTATCCAGATGCTTACGTTGGATAAAATGCCCTTAGCAGTTTTTGTTCTTATATATCTGTAATTGGGATTTGTTATTTGTTCAGGATCGTAACAATTACTTGACGTAGTGGAAAGAACAAAAGATGTGCTCCAAGTCGTTGAACAGAATCCAGAAGATTCCATTATGCCAAAGACTAAGGGAATTCAATTATTATTGATAGATACTCCCTCTGATCATTTATAAATGTCATTTTGGCCAAAACAAATGTCGCTTTAAGAAACCAAGAACACATTACTTTTTTCTAAATCTACCCCTTCTCCAAAAAAATCAGTACTATATAATTTTCTTAAGAGTCTCCAACAATTATTACTCATTTCGAGGATAGATTAAAAGATTAACTTAATCAAATAATTCTTAAACGACATTTATGAAATTGTTACCTTATTTGCTGAGAATAACTTGTCGAGGAAGAGGATTCAATTGAACCTGGTTCATAATTACATGTAGTTCCGCCCTTGAAAAATTTATTGTTATGGCTATCATTTGGCAAACATTGTAGAGGCAACATTTGGCCTTGGAAGAAAACTTCATCTGCGGTGCACATTTCAGAATATTCTTTCAACAAAGAACCGCCAAACGAGCAGAAATCAAACTCTTCTTGTGTTAAGCTTCCTCTAGGAAATTTTTCATCTGTTTGGTTCTCTTCATTTTTAGGCAGATTATCGCGTAGCGATAATGCTTCTTCTTCCTCTTGAACAAGAACTCTCTCATCCTTGTCAGTACAACTAGAGTTCAGCCACATTTTGTAAGTAAATATAAATTATGGAAATGAAGGAATTAAGTACGAAATAGAAGGTACTATAATTAGTAAATGTACAAAAAGAGCAGAAACAACACAAGTTTTCTTGTTTGCAAGTGAAGACTACTGTTGACAATTGGGGTTGCAAAAATAGCCTTTTTATCAGAGCGTGGTCCTCTTTAAGTCTTTAATACTTGGGCACATTGCATGGATTTGGATGGAATATTTAAATTTGAATGGATCTTTTTAAAAATTTTGAATGGAATTGAGCTACTACACATATTTGGTATGGTGTTGTCGTTTTCCAAAGAAGATGACACCATAAATCTCAAATTCTTAACCGACACTAGTTTTATATGTCACAATGGCACACAACCACCTCGATCCACTTATGCTCTAATCGGCAAATTGTAAGGTTTGATGGGGAAAACAAATATATAAGAGGAATATTGTTGGACAAGTTTTAAGAGTTTAAATTTTATATATTGACATTAAAAAGAACTTTTGAGCTTTTGAATGTTAAATCACATGTTATAACAAGAAATTTATCATATTTCGCGGTTTATCGGGTGATGTTTGTTATAACCAATTACGTGTACCTCTTATTGCATGTAATTAACTTGATTAGATAGAAATAATATATATATATATATATATATATATATATACTCCCTCCGTTCACTTTTACTTGTCCACTATGAACTTTGCACACCCCTTAAGAAATAATAAATGAAGTGCACAATTTATCATGATACACATATTAATTAATACATATTTTTAATGAATTTGAGAAAATAATTTGAAATGAATAATTAATACTGTGGATGTAACAGGAAAAAAAGAAATTGTCTTCTCTTGGTATGCTAAAAGTGATAAGTAAAAGTAAAAATATATTTTTAGAATATTAGACAAGTAAAAGTAAACAGAGGGAGTATATCGGATCACGGAATTTAAATGCGAAATTTGATATTTTCAAAGTTGCTTTATGAATGGTGAAGGGGTATTTGGTTAGGTGATATTGAATATATAGGACCAAGGCTAGTTAATGATTTTGTGATGTACTGCATTATGTGTTCTTTTCTTGGTGAATTGTATTGAATGTTTTTCATAGAAATCTTGTGATTCTAAAATCTGCATTAAATCATGTATGGCCATTATTACTTGGGAATGTCTTCTCTAGGCCTACTGGTCAGAGAATGTATGGCCCTATGTCATTCGCCTCATCCTATGATCCTATCCCGGGGCCAAAAGATTTATTTTTGGGTTTTCACCTGTTTTTTACCCGCTTTGAAGCATCGATTAATTTGGATTCGCACCCGCAACCTACTAAATATAAAACACTTTCTATAAGAAAAAAAAAATTTATTTTCAAGATTCGAAATCGATAGTTAAAGATAGAGGAATACAATGTATATCACCACAACTCTTGATGGTCGGGGCAAAAGAAATTGATGTGGCTTTCTTGCTTTACTTTTAGGCAAAAAGGCCTCCTCACCACTTATACTTGTACCCGATTGTCATGCCGGTAAATAAACTTTCAGAATTCCTACACGAACACTTCAACTTGAGCATAAGTAAACTAATAAACACCTCTAACTGTTGAATCATAGCGCGTGCATTACAAATTGACAAACGTGGCAATCCAGTCAGCAAAAGACCAATTAAAACCTACCAAATGTACGGTGCGAAAACACACTAATCACCAACTATTTTCCATTCATTTTTGACTTACACGAACACTTCAACTTGTGCATAAGTGAACTAATAAACACCTCTGACCGTTGAATCATAGCATGTGCATTACAAATTGATAAACGTGGCAATCCAGTCAGCAAAAGACCAATTAAAACCTACCACATGTAAGGTGCGAAAACACACTAATCACCGACTATTTCCCATTCATTTTTTACTTAAAGACTCTAAAATCTCAACAGTTTTCAATCGTCTGAAATGAACGACCTAGGATTTTCCGCCTCCAAGATCATCTACACATTGGGTTTTTTTTTTCTTTCAAGCTCGGTTCCAAAACAAGAATCTGCTAGGTTTGTGCACCGTCGATTTCTCCTTCACCAGAAACGTAGAAGTCATTCAAGGTCCGATTGTTGTCTTTCATGTTATTTCTAGTTGTTTTCTTGTGTTTTTATGTGTTATTGATGTTTTATATGATAGATATATTTTGTATGTATGCAATGATTATTTCGTTAATAGGGTTTAAAATTAAGGCTTTTTGGAATGACATACTAAATTCTTATTCTCTCTGAATTTTGTCGGTTCCATAGCTGATTTGGCATATAGGGTTAAAAAATTAGCTAGGGCGTTTTATCATATAGAAAAATCTTGTCTCTTAATGGAGAATAAAAGACACAACTTTCCATTGCATTATTCACCTGAAGAATAAAATATCGATCTAAAGAAGAAAAAAATTGACTTGAATCTGTAGAAAATTTGAAGAGAAAATATGCTACAGAGTTTCAGTTCCTCAATAATGGAGGTTGTAGGCAAACGAGGAAGAAGAAGCCCTGTAAATAGATAGCCCCTGGGTTTATTACCGTTGGGCCTTGAAAAAAGGTGTTTCACGCTCCAACCATGTGTGACATACACGCACAACAACTGATTAGGAATAATTGATGTCACATGTGTTGAGTCAACGGTCGAAGGTGTTTATTAATTCACTTATGCTCAAGTTGAAGTGTTCATGTGGGAGTTCTGAAAGTTATTTTACCGACATAACAATCAGGTACAAGTTTAAATGGCGAGGAAGCCATTTTGCCTTATTTTTACTTTAATTTAGTCTTTCCCTTTACTTTTACTCTTTTCCAAAATTTCCCCATTATATTTCGATACATCAACTACTATGCTAAGATCTTGGGACGACACTCTGAAAATAAAAAGATTGTAAAATCGTTTTATTGTATTCCCTTTATTCTAATTTATGTGGCATTCTTTCCTTTTTAGTTTGTCCCAAAAAGAATATCATCTTTTTATATTTAAAAGTAATTTAACTTTAAGATTTCCCTTTTACCCTTAATGAGTTGATTTATAACACAAATATTTAATTATTATTTTGATTCACAAGTTTCAAAAATCTTTATTTATTTCTTAAACTGCATATCTAGTCAAATAGTAACACATAAATTGGGATAAAAGAAGTATAATTTATACATATGGTTTATAAATGGTAAAAGAGCATTACGCTCCGTTTAAATTGGTAGGAATACAACACGAACCTTGTATGAATTACACCATTGAAAAAGATTTAAAAAGACGTGGGGTAAAAACACAAGAGACCGTCGTAGAGACCAATTTAAGATTTAGAGTTAGTGCGTTCAAAAATACCGCGATCTTACAATATTCTATTTATTTTTAAGAGTTTCTTACGCATACATATTCGTCCTAAATTCACCTTTTAAAGGCAACAACCAAAGTAGCAAGGGAGCCAAAGCACTGACCTTTTAGAGTGTATTTTTCCTATTTCATAACACGGAGAGGTGTCTATGTTTACATAATATATAATGTGGCAGGAGAAACATATTTACTCCATAGTAAGATATTACGATTGGAAACGTACACTTAGGTACAGTTAAAAAGCTATACATTTCACGAATAAATTGATTATACAGAATTTCTCACGACTAAATTGACTATCTAATCCTTTAAGTATGTCACATTACGGAAATGTTTTTTCTAAAAGTGGTCTGTCATTTAACCCGTGTGTTATTTGATAGATAAAGGTTTGATTATTAGAGTCCAGCATAGACTAATGAATTTGGAAAAAAAAAATGTATTTCAATATAATTTATAGGTGCTATAAGTGAAAGGTTTTAATTTACAAAAATGACTACATTATTAATCTTACATATGACTAGATTAAGGGTGTTTTTTGTATGAAGTATTCTAATTTTTTCATGTTTGGTTGGCTCAAATGTTATGAAAAATATTTTTCTCATCAATTCATTTTCTTTCAATTGGAGAAAAATTCAAATTTTTTTTTTCAATATTTCCTACCCTATTCCCCATTCCCACCAACTCACCCCCACACCCGCACTCCCACACCCCCACCCCCACCTCCCACCCCACCCTCACCCCATAGTAATATTATTAATAATACTTTCTTTACATGTTATAGATAGAGTACTTTCTTTCATTTCAACAAATGAGTATTTTCTTTTCATGATTTAAAAAAAGTATTTTTTTTTATTTTAACAAAAAAAGTAATTTCTTTTCATGATGTAGAAAAATTATTTTCTTTTAATGTATTTTCTTTCATTTCAACAAAATGAGTATTTTTTTTTCATGATGTAGAAAAAATATTTTCTTTCATTTCAACAAAATGATGTAATAAAAGTATTTTTTTTCATTTCAACAAAAATAGTATTTTCTTTTCATGATGTAGAAATGATTTTTTTTTTCGCTTCAACAAAATGAGTACTTTATTTTCATGTTGTAGAAGAATACTTTTCAACCAAAAAAGAATATTTTCTTTTTAGTTATCGAGCGCAAATTTCAATGTTGCTTTTGCGTAAAAAAGGTAATGCAACACATTAGTTTCTTTGGGTTCGTGTCAAATTTTAATTCTTGAAAAATATAGAGTCCTGAAAATGTTGGGTATTTGAGTCTGGAGGGGGGGAGGGGGGAGAGGGAGAGCACAGGAAATATGGGAACTTGGGGAAGAGGGTGAAGAGAATAGCATAAAAATATATTTTCTACTCTCTAACCAATTACAAGCAAATATTTTTCGGAAAAAGTTTTTCACTCACCAACCAAACAAGGGAACATAATTGATTAAACCACTCATTTTTCATGAAAATATTATTTAAGAAAATAGTTCCATGAAAAATATTTTCGCTCGTACCAAACACACCCTAAGTCTTTCCAAAAAAAGATTGACCTGTTTGGTTTATGAGGGAAGCGGACACGTAGTCGCTTTCTAGCCTAGTTAAACAATAACCATCACTGAGGGTGTATAACGAAAATCGCACATACCAAATTGATAGTCTGAGTTAAACAGAGAAAAAACTCGACCAATGATTTAGTCTGGCTTGGTTTAGTATAGAAAAAATATTTAGCCATAATTAACTTTATTTGGTATTAATTAAAAAAAATTAAATCGAAACGGAATCAACCCGCCATTACATATATACATTTTTAAAATTATATATACATAAAAAAAATTATTAGAATATAATTTATAAATATTTATTAATTTCTTTAAATATTTTTTTGTATTTTAACATACTATTCATTTAGGTCTAAACCTCATTAGCTTTAACCAGTTAAAGGCTATATTTTTTCACTCTTTTGCTATCATCATCAAGCTAACTCTTCTCTTTCGATATTACGATGAAATAAATTATTGTTGAGCTACAATTATTGTACCATACAAGGATAAAAAAAATATTTCCAGCACTAATTATATGTTTTATGTTGTGGAGACCCTACAAGTAAAAAAAGCTCGAGAAAAGTGAACCAAACCGAAAAATTCAAAAAATTAAAACCAAAAAACTTGATTGTTGTTGGTTTGATTTGATTTATATTTAAAAATCTAACATAATTAATTTGGTTTGATAAATGAAAAAATCAAACCAATCCAACCTATGTACCTTAACCATGACAATGGAGTAAAGAACTGAAAATAAATGACCCAAAGTAACATGGGTAATCACCTGATTTCGGAGAGATGGATCCAAATCCAAGCGCCGTTGCAGTGTGCAATCCGATCTACAATAATATTGAAATCCATAATCAATATCCCCTCATAATATCTTTTGTGTCAGATCCTCAACTTTCTTCAATATCCATCTTTCCAACTCATATATATGCATATGAGATGATGTAATAAAGGTGCACTGTGATAAAATAATAAATGCAGATGAATATCAACATGAATAAAAGATAGCTATGGGTAACCATGTAATTCAACTTTCCATAACAGTTCAACATGTTCATTTATCATTCTTGAGTCCGATCGTGGCATCCTATAAGAATGTGTCATTCGATAAGAATGTGCCATTAAAACTTAAGGGTAAGTTCTACAAGGTAGTGGTTAGACCAACTATGTTGTATAGGAGAGAGTGTTGGCCAGTCAAGAACTCCCATATCCAGTAGATGAAAGTAGCTGAAATGAGGATGTTGAGAAGGATGTAAGGGCATACTAGGTTGGATAGAATTAGAAATGAAGTTATTCGAGACAAGGTGGGAGTGGCCCATGTGGAGGAAAAGATGCGTGAGGCGAGACTGAGATCGTTCGGGCATGTTAAAAAGAGAAGTACAGATGCCCCAGTCAGGAGGTGTGAGAGGTTGGCTTTGGGGGATAAGAAGAGGGGTAGAGGTAGGCCAAAGAAGACTTAGGGAGAGGTGATCAGGCGGGACATGGCGCAACTTGAGCTAACTGAGGATATGACCCTGGATAGAAAGGTGTGAAGGTTGAAGATTAGGGTAGAAGGTTAGTAGGTAGTCATGCGTTTCCCTTTGTCTTCACTAGTTCGATAGTATTAGTGTTAGTATGATACCCCTTTTATCCTTAGTTTGCTATTATCGCATTTCTTGTTCTGTTATAACTTGCCATCAGTACTTCCGTAGTTTGCTAGAAGTACTTCTTTCATATTCTCTATTGCTACCTTGAATTTAATTTTCTTAATATATTGTCTTGCTATTACTTGCTATCGGTACCTCTTTCATATTCTATATTGCTATCTTCGATTTATTCTAATTATATTGTCTTGCTATTACTTGCTATCAGGGCTTCTTCCATCTTCTTTAGCCGAGGGTCTATCGGAAACAGTCTCTCTGCCCTTCCAGGGTAGGGGTAAGGCTGCGTACATCCTGGCCTTCTCAGACCCCACTTGTGGGATTACACTGGGTTGTTGTTGTTGAGTCCGATTGTGATATCAAACATGAACAACAAGAGTCAATAATAGCAAAATCACAAGTCAAGTACGACAATTAATGATTATGGAAAGTAGAAAGCCCAACACGATAAAAGAAGTCCATCATGTTCAAATCATCAAGTGATAACTCTAGCATACTCTCCAGGCATGATTAAGGTTCATCTCGTTGTGATGATCCGATAGGTCATTTTGAATTTTGCCCTTTATTTCTGTATTTCGAGACCTTGATTAGCTTCATTTTATATTTTTTGATTTGCGTGCGCAGTTCATGTCTTATTCCGAAAAGTCTTTATGTGAAAAATTAAAGAAAGTGTAAATTGTTTTCTTAAAAATAATTTGAGTTGACTATGGTCAATATTTTATGTAAACAGACCCGAATCAGTATTTTGATGGTCCCAGTAGGTCTGTATCTTAATTTGAGACTTGGGCATATGCCCGAAATTGTATTCGAAAGTCCCTAACTTATTTTGACGTTATTTGTTAAAAACTAGTAATTTAAAGGTTTAAAAAATTTTAAAGTTTGACCGTAGGCTGACTTATAGCCACCGGGTTTGGATTTCGATTTTGGGACTTGGTATAGGTCCATTTTACTATTATTGACTAGTATGCAAAATTTGATTCAAAACGGAGTTGATTTGACATAATTCGGATGCTCTGTTGTAAATTTGAAACTTTTTAAGTTTCATTAAAACTTTCATATATTTTGATGTCCAATTCTTAGTTCTAGGTGTTATTTTGGTATTTTGATCGCTCGAGCGAGTTCGTATGATTTTATTACACTTGTGTGCATGTTTGGTTTGGATTCCGAGGGACTCGAGTGAATTTTGGATAGGCTACAGACCATTTCGGACTTAGGAATTTGCTGGTTTCAGCTATCTGCTGATGTATGACATTTTGTGCTTCACGATCGCGAAGCTACTCTCGTGACCACAAAGGGGAAATTGGGACTTGGGTGGAGTTAATCTTCACGAACGTAAAGTGGAGGGGGGCTTACCCTTCGCGAACGTGAAGCTTTGTGGGATCCTAGGGGAGGTGGGTTGTTACTCTACGCGAACGCGAGCTATGCCTCGCGAACGTGAAGGCAGGGGGGAGCTAAGCCTTCGCAAATGCGAAGGTGACATCGCGAACACGAAGGTGACATAGCGAACACGTATTTCTAGCCGTTGTTCTTCGCGAACGCGAAGAGCACTTGACGCCTAGTTAATAAAATAGCTGAAAGTTGGGTTTTTCCTCATTTTCACCATTTTCAAGTTTGAGTTCGGCCTAGACGCGATTTTGAAGAGAATTTTCATCCCAACTTCATAGGTTATGAGATTTTAACTTGTTTTCTTCCATTTCCACAAACACCCATTGATTGTTAACCTTTAATCTATGCTTTTCATGGCAAAAATTAGGGATTTAGGTTAAAATTGGAGATTTTGAGAAATTGAGATTTAGACCTCAAATTGAGGTCGGATTTTGAAACTAATCACATAATCGGGCTTAGGGGTGAATGGGTAATCGGGTTTTGGTCTGAATCTCGAGTTTTGATCAAGCGGGCCTTGGATTGACTTTTGTTGAGTTTTTCCGAAATCATTAAATGTTGAATCTTTTTCACTCGTGGGTAGTTTCTAAAGCTTATTTTGAATTGTTTGAACTATATTTGGTTTGATTTGATTTTTTTGGAGACTAATTTTAGAGGAAAGGCCCCGTTGAGCTTTGATTTGATTGCAGAGTGAGGTAAGTGTTGTATCTAACCTTGACTTGAGGGAATTAGGAAGTTTTGAACTATGTGTTGTGTGGACTATGTGAGAAAACGAGTATATGTGAGGTGACGAGTGTATATACGCCGTTGAAATATGTGTTTTCCATGTTTTTTGCTATTTCAGGAATTATCTTTCCATGCCTTAATTGTTACATGCTTTATTTGACTTCTATGACATAATTGTTACTTGTCATTTTATCATTCTCGTATTAAATTGTTCGTCTCTTCCATGACTCCATGCTTATTTGCTACTTGCCTTTAATTGCTTTGCTTGCTTATTTTGATTGTCACATGATTTACATGTCCTATTATTTTTGTAATATTTGTTGCATTCTCTGATTATCATGTGGTCCTTTATTGCCTTGTACTTTTACTCTTTTGATGTAGAATATCTTATAAATTGAGTTATTGGATTTTTTATGTTAATTGAAATTGTTTGGGTAGCGGATTGCACGCTGCAACGGAAATTGAAAGATAATGAATTGAAATGGTGGAATAAGGGCCGATTATGATATTGATAAATGAAGAAATAGTGGGATCGGGTTGTGCTCTACAACGGATTGTATACGTGGTACTTAATACTGATAAATAATGATATGGTGGGATCAGGTTGGGCGCCGCAACAGATTGTACATCTGGTACTTGACATTGATAAATGATGGTACGGTGGGATGGGTTGTGTGCCGCAACGGTTGATATATGTGGTACTCGTTGTTAGTGTTGAGTTGGCCTCGACATTTTTTAAATGAGATTATGAGACGTGTTATTCTGGGCCTTCTGATATTAAGGGTTGAGTTCATTTTCATTAGTTAATTGCTTTACTTCCACTTCCTGCTTCTTTTCCTGTTATTATTATTATTATTATTATTACTGCGTACAGGTTATTGTAAGTGACCGCTTTAGCCTCATCACTACTTCGTCGAGGTTAGGTTCGGCACTTACAGAGTACATGGGGTCGGTTGTACTCATACTACACTCTGCACTTCTTGTGCAGATACCGTAGTTGGTCCTAGCAGCGTTCAGTAGCTTTTGCTCTGATTCAGTCGTTGTCAGAGACTTGAGGTACAACTTCCCGACGTCCGCAACCCTGAAGTCCCCTTCCCTCCTATCTTTACTATTTATTGAGTTTCAAAACAATGTACTTTGTTCAGACCATATTTGTAGCACTCTAGACGTTCATGTACTCGTGACACCAGTTTCTGGTTATGTTTAGACTTCGTTGTTCGGTATCATTTTACTCTCCTTCAAACTTATGTTGTTATCATTGTTAATATCTTGTTATAAATTGTTAAAATCAGTTAATTTTCTGTTTCACGTCAGTTTGCCTAGAAAGTAGATGTTAGGTGCCATCATGATCCCGAGGTTGGGATTATGGGTCGTGACAAGTTGGTATCAGAGCACTAGGTTACTTAGATCTCACGAGTTTGTGACAAGTTGGTATCACAGGACTTGGACCGTTGTTACAAGGTGTTGCGCAACATAGGTATTGTTGAGACCAATGAGGTTGACTTTGTAGTGTTCCAGATGACCGGTTCTGCCAAGAGATAGTGGAGAGATTATATGTTGACCAGACCAGCTGGTTCTCCTTCACTTACCCGGGATCAGTTTTCACAGCTATTTCTAGAGAAATTCATTCCTTTCACTCTGAGAGAGAAGTATCGCAGGCAGTTTGAGTGCCTTCAATAGGGTGGCTTGACTTTCACCCAGTATGAGACTCGATTTATGGACCTAGATCTCCATGCCATTGTCTTGCTCTCTATTGAGAGGGAGAGAGTGAGGAGATTCATTGATGGGATCACTTTCAGTATCAGGCTACAAATGGCCAAGGAGACTGGATATGATATTTCTTTTCAGAGGGCCGTAGAGATTGCTAGACGGATCGAGATGGTCCGTGTAATTCATGGTTTTAGCGTTGTTTGAGGTGATTTGAGGATTCGACTAAGTTTGTATGATGTTTTAGTACTTGTTTGTATATTTGGTTGAGGTCCCGAGGGCCTCGGGTGAGTTTCAGATGGTTAACGGATCAAAAATTCAACTAGAACAGCTGCAGCAATTTCCTTATGTTGGAAATTGCTTCTGCCCAGAAATCGAGCCCAGATGTGAGCCCAGATCGAGCTCAGGGTTGAGGGCCATGACCGAAGCCCAGATTGAGCTCAGGGTCTAGGGCCACGATCGAAGCCATGATCGAGCCTAGAGTCGAGGGCTACGATCGAAGGCATGATCGAGCCCAGGGTCGAGGGTCATGGTCGAAGGCCGGGTCGAAGTCGTAATCGAGGGCCAGGATCGAGAACCAGGATCTTGAACCAGGATCGAGGGCCAGGACCGAGGACCAGAATCGAGGACCTCGATCCAAGGCCAAGATCGAGGGCCAAGATCGAGGCAGAACCGAGGATGTCTGGGCAGAATTATAAAAACAGGGACAAAGACAAATTGGAGCTTGAAGAGAGGTGATTTTTGATATATTTTCAAGGAAAACTTGAGGTAAGTCCCTTGTGATCATTTCTACTCCATAATATTGAATTATCATCGAATAATCCGACTAGATTATATGATTTTGAGGTGTAAATCGGAGATTGGAACTTAGAAATTTGGAAATAAGATTTGTAGATTTGAGGGTCGAGTTGAGGTCGGATTTTGGTAAAATTGGTATGGGTAGACTCGTGGTTGAATGGGATTTCAGATTTTGTAACTTTTGTCGAGTTCCGAGACGTGGGCCCCACGGGCGACTTTTGAGCTAATTTTCAGATTTTTATGGAAAATCATTATTATCTTGTGGAATTAATTCCAATGAATTTTATTGACTGAAACGAATTATTTATGACCAGATTCGAGGCGTTTGGAAACCAATTCACGAGGAAAAGGCATAGCAGAGTAAAAAATTTTACGTTTTGAGGTAAGTAACGATTGTAAATCTAGTCCTGAGGGTATGAAACCCCGGATTTTGTATCATTCTATTATTTTAAAGTGACGCACATGCTAGGTGGCAGGCGTGTAGGCGTGCACTGTTGGGGATTTATCACTTGGTCCGTCCCGTAGCAACTGTAAAGTTGCATACTTTGTTGAAACCATTGATACTTATATGTTTTAGAAAGATTTTCTATAAATTGGGCTGAATGCCATGTTTGGACCCTTAGGGGCTGTTTCGTATCATCCTCTCACTATTTTCGATTAAAAATTTATACTCAATCATGTTTATACTTGTTTACCGCATAACTTAGTTTTGTGACTCTATTTTGATGCACATAAATATTTTGGGCCGAATGCCCTGTTTTACTGAAATGCCTGAGTGGCTTGATTTGTAAGGATGAGTGTGGATCGGGACTGCCCGTCTGCAGCATACTTTATGACTGAATGAGGCCGAGGGCCTGATTTGTGAGGATGAGTGTAGATCGGGGTTGCCCGCCTGCAGCATACTTTATTATTATCGCACGTGAGTTGTCCGTGCAGATTATAGCGCTTGGGCTGATGGAGCCCCTCCGAAGTCTGTACACACCCCCAGTGAGCGCATGTACCTACTGAGTGTAAGTGCTGAGTGCCGAGTGCTGAGTGACTGGGAGACAAGAGTGATTGTGAGGTATGCCCGAGTGGCAAGAGTGATTGTGAGGTATGCCCGAGTGGCACGAGTGATTGTGAGGTATGTCCGAGTGGCAAGAGTGATTGTGAGGTATGCCCGAGTGGCACGAGTAACTGTGAGGTTTGCCCGAGGGGCTGTTTATGATTTCATCATTTTTGCTCACCTTTGCATTGAGCCTTTGTTTGGAAAACTGTTGGAAAAATGTCTTTAAATGATTTTTTTTACTGGAACTGGGTTTAAACGAGATGTTTGATTCAAATCCTGATATTTAAGAGCATGTGGTATTTTACTGAGATTTCCTGACATGAATGTTATATGCTTTATTGCTCATCACTATTGCTCAGTCTTTATTTATTATTATTACTTACTGAGTTGGCGTACTCACGTTACTCCCTGCACCTTGTGTGCAGATCCAGGTGTAGCTGGACATGGTAGCGGTTATTGAGTGTTCTGGTTGCAGATTTTCTTGGAGATAGTAAGGTAGCTATTTGGCGATCGCAGCCCCTGCTCTTCTCCCTTTTATCTTCCACTAGTTGTATTTAGCTATTTTTCGGGCTGAGTTATCCTTGATATTGTTAGACAAATTGTAGTATATGCTCATGACTAGTGACACCCCGATGTCGGGCTTTTCTTTTCTGCACTTCTATTTTTCTTTGATTTGAACTCTTTAAATGAAGGTTTATGTTAAATAACCTTGAAATTTTCTTTAAAAATAAAAATATCGATTTGTTTTGGAAATGAGTCGGCTTGCCTAGTTCCACGATAGGCGCCATCACGATAGGGGTTAGTTTTGGGTCGTGATAGATTGGTATCAGAGCCTAAGTTACATAGGTCTCATGAGTCATGAGCGGGTTTAGTAGAGTCTTGTGGATCGGTACAGAGACGTCTGTACTTATCTTCAGGAGGCTGCAGAACCTTTAGGAAACTCCACATTCTTGAATTCTTGTCGTGCGAATCTGTTGATTCTAGTAACTAAACATCTTTTGTTTCATTCTCTCACAGATGGTGAGGACTCGTGCTACCGGTCAGGAGGGCCAGCTACCAGTACCACTAGCCAGGGCTGTGAGAGGCCGAGGCCGTGGTAGAGGCTATGGTAGGGGTAGAGGTGCAGCCCGTACAACAGTTGGGGCAGTACCTACAGATCCACCGGTTGTCCCAGATCAGGACCAAGTTCCAGTTGTTGATGCACCAGCTCAGGCACCACCTGTGCCTATTGTGATTCCAGGCCTTCAGGAGGCCCTAGCTCAGATTATGACAGCGTGTACTAGCCTTGCTCAGGCGATCTCTATTTCGACGGCCGCAACCACTTCTCAGGCCAGGGGAGGCACTCAGACTCCTGTCGCTCTCACACCCGAGCAGGTTATTCAGGGACTTCAGACACCAGAGCTACCACCAACCTAACCGGTTGTTGTTGCTCAGGATTATATGGTTCCTGCTATGCCTGAGGATAATCAACATAGGTTGGAGAGGTTTGGGAGACTTCAGCCACCACCTTTCAGTGGCACAGAGAGAGAGGATGCTCAGGACTTTTTGGACAAGTGTTAGAGGATACTCCGTACTGCTGGTATTTTGGAGACTTTTGGGGTCTCATTCACTACCTTTCAATTTTCTGGGGCTGCACTCAGATAGTGGGAGACTTACGAGAGGCGTAGTCCTGTTGGCGCAACACCCCTTACTTGGAAGCAGTTCTCCGTGGTCTTTTTGGAGAAGTTCGTGCCTCGATCCCGGAGAGAGGAGTTGCATAGATAATTTGAGCGGCTCCGCTAGGGTGATATATCTGTTACGCAGTATGAGATGCGGTTCTCCGAGTTGGCCCGTCATGCTATCTGGTTGGTTCCCACGGACAGAGAGAGGATCATGAGCTTTATTGATGGCTTCACTTATCAGCTACAGTTGCTCATGACCAGGGAGTGAGTTTCGGGTGCTACCTTTGATGAGGTTGTCGACATTGCTCGGCAGATTGAGATGGTTCGTGGTCAGGAGAGAGTTGAGCGGGAGGCTAAGAGGCCTCGTGGTCAAGGTGGATTCAGCGGTGCTCCTTTTGTGGGTCAGTTCCAGCACGGTAGAGGTCTTTATTTTAGACATGCTCAGTCAACTCGGCCATTTCATCGGGGTGCATCATCTAGCCATGGTTCTCACAGTTCTCATCAGGGCCACTCATCACTTAGTGCCATTCCAGTTCAGAGTTCATCCCGTGCTCCACCTGCTCAGGGCTCTTCCATG
This sequence comes from Nicotiana tomentosiformis, assembly GCF_000390325.3. Lineage (NCBI taxonomy): Eukaryota > Viridiplantae > Streptophyta > Magnoliopsida > Solanales > Solanaceae > Nicotiana > Nicotiana tomentosiformis. The sequence goes on from NC_090820.1 coordinate 85,205,886, forward strand.
CCAGGTTCTTCTACTAGTCATCCTGGTGCTAGGGGTTCCCTTCAGTTTCCGCCGCCAGCACCAGGGAGTTATTTTGAGTGTGAGGAGCTTGGGCATATGTGGAGGCAGTGTCCTCGTCATCATGGAGGTCTATCTTAGCAGAGGAGTCAGCCTCCGACTACAACACCAGCTACTTCACCATCCGCCCAGTCAACTCGGGGTGGAGGTCAGTCAGCTAGGGGTCGCCCTAGAGGGGGAGGCAAATCAGGGGTGGTCAGGCCCATTTCTATGCTCTCCCTGCCAGACCAGATGCTATTGCTTCAGATACTATGATTACAGGTATTGTCTTAGTTTGCCACAGAAATGCCTCAGTATTATTTGACCCTAGTTCCATGTATTCATATGTTTTCTCGTATTTCATCCATTTTCTGGATACGCCCCGTGAGTCCTTAGTTTTATCTATATATGTATCTACTCCTGTGGGCGATACTATTATTGTGGACCACGTATATCGGTCATGTGCGGTGACTATTAGGGGTCTGGAGACCCGAGTAGATCTATTATTGCTTAGTATGGTTTACTTTGATGTGATATTGGGTATGGATTGGTTATCTCCATGTCATGCTGTTCTAGATTGTCACGCTAAGATAGTGACGTTGGCTATGCCGGGAATTCCGAGGGTTGAGTGGAGCGGTTCTGTAGATTATGTACCAAGTAGGGTGATTTCATATTTGAAGGCTCAGCGCATGGTTGAGAAAGGTTGCCTATCTTATTTGGCTTTTGTAAGGGATGTTAGTGTAGAGACTCCTGTCATTTATTCTGTTCCGGTGGTACGTGAATTTTCGGATGTGTTTCCTGCAGACCTACCGGGCATGCCGCATGACAGGGATATTGACTTTAGTATTGATTTGGTGCCGGGCACTCAGCCCATTTCTATTCCATCGTATCGTATGGCACCGATGAAGTTGAAAGAATTGAAAGAATAGCTTCAGGAACTCCTTGATAAGGGGTTTATTCGGCCTAGTGTGTCACCTTGGGGTGCACCGGTTCTATTTGTGAAAAAGAAGGATGGTTCCATGAGAATGTGTATTGATTACAGGCAGTTGAACAAGGTCACAGTCAAGAACAAGTATTCTTTACCTCGTATTGATGATTTATTCGACCAGCTTCAGGGAGCGAGGGTGTTCTCTAAGATTGATTTGAGGTCCGGTTATCACCAACTGAAGATTCGGGATTCAGATATTCTTAAAACAGCTTTCAGAACACGATATGGCCATTATGAGTTCTTGGTGATGTCTTTTGGGATGACCAATGCCCCAGAAGCGTTCATGCATTTGATGAACAGTGTATTTCAGCCCTATTTGGACTCATTCGTTGTTGTATTTATTGATGACATCCTGGTGTACTCCCGTAGCCAGGAGGAGCACACTCAGCATTTAAATATTATATTACAGAGATTGAGGGAGTAGAAGCTTTATGCAAAGTTCTCCAAATGCGAGTTTTGGCTCAGTTCAGTAGCATTCTTGGGGCACGTGGTGTCCAGTGAGGGTATTCATGTGGATCCGAAGAAGATAGAGGCGGTGCAGAGTTAGCCCAGACCGTCCTCAGCCACGAAGATTAGGAGCTTTCTTGGTTTGGCGGGTTACTACCGTCGCTTTGTGGAGGGATTTTCATCTATTGCATTGCCCTTGACCAAATTGACCCAAAAGGGTGCTCCATTCAGGTGGTCAGATGAATGTGAGAAGAGCTTTCAGAAGCTCAAGACTGCTTTGACCACAACTCCAGTGTTAGTTTTGCCATCAACTTCAGGTTCTTACACCGTGTATTGTGATGCCTCGAGGATAGGCATTGGTTGTGTTTTGATGCAGGAGGGTAGGGTGATTGCCTATGCCTCGCGCCAGTTGAAGACCCATGAGAAGAACTATCCTATCCATGATCTTGAGTTAGCAGCCATTGTTCACGCCTTGAAAATTTGGCGTCATTATTTGTATGGGGTTCATTATGAGATCTATACTAATCACTGGAGTCTACAGTATCTGTTAAAGCAGAAGGATCTTAATTTGCATCAGCGTAGATGGTTGGAGCTTCTTAAGGACTATGATATCACTATTTTGTACCATCCGGGGAAGGCCAATATGGTGGCCGATGCTTTGAGTCGTCGGGCAGAGAGTTTGGGGAGTTTAGCATATCTTCCAGCAGCAGAGAGACCTTTGGCATTAGATGTTCAGACCTTAGCAGGCCAGCTTGTCAGATTGGATATTTCGGAGCCTAGTCGGGTATTGGCTTGTATGTTCTTCAGGTCTTCTCTTTATGACCGTATCAGGGAGTGTCAGTATGATGACCCTCACTTGCTCGTTCTTCAGGACAGGGTTCGGAGAGGTGATGCTAGGGATGTGACTATTGGTGATGACGGGGTGTTGAGAATGCAGGGCCGGATATGCGTGCCTAATGGAGATGGGATTCGAGAGCTGATTCTTGAGGAGGCCCACAGCTCGCAGTATTCCATCCATCCGGGTGCCGCGAAGATGTACCAGGATTTGAGACAGCACTATTGGTGGAGGCGGATGAAGAATGATAAAGTTGGGTTTGTGTCTCGGTGTCTAAACTGTCAGCAGGTTAAGTATGAGCATCAGAGACCGGGTGGCTTGCTTCAGAGGTTAGAGATCCCAGAGTGGAAGTGGGAGCGGATCACTATAGACTTTGTAGTTGGGCTCCCACGGACTTCGAGGAAGTTCGACGCTATTTGGGTTATTGTGGATCGGCTGACCAAGTCCGCGCACTTCATTCAATTTGGTACTACTTACTCTTCAGAGCGGTTGGCTGAAATTTACATCCGAGAGATCGTTCGCCTGCATGGTGTTCCAGTTTTCATCATTTCAGATAGGGGTACTCAGTTCACATCACAGTTTTGGAGGGCCGTGCAACGAGAGTTGGGTACTAAGGTTGAGTTAAGCACAACTTTTCACCCTCAGACGGACGGGAAGTCCGAGCACACTATTCATATATTGGAGGACATGTTGCGTGCTTGTGTCATTGACTTTGGGGGTTCATGGGACCAGTTTCTGCCACTCGCGGAGTTTGCATATAACAACAGTTATCAGTCGAGTATTCATATGGCTCCGTACGAGGCTTTGTATGGGAGGAGGTGTAGATCTCTGGTTGGATGGTTTGAGCCGGGTGAGGCTAGGCTCTTAGGTACAGACTTGGTCCAGGATGCATTAGATAAAGTGAAATTAATTCAGGAGCGACTTCGCACGGTGCAGTCTAGGCAGAAGAGCTACGCGGATAGGAAGGTCCGTGATGTGTCTTTTATGGTTGGGGAGAAGGTTTTGCTGAAGGTATCACCCGTGAAGGGTGTTATGAGGTTTGGGAAGAGGGGCAAGTTGAGCCCCCGGTTCATTGGGCCTTTTGAGGTGCTTCAGAGGATAGGAGAGGTTGCTTATAAGCTTTCCTTGCCACCCAGCTTGTCGAGTGTGCATCCAGTGTCTCATGTTTCCATGCTCCGGAAGTATATTGGAGATCTGTCCCATGTTTTGGATTTCAGCACGGTTCAATTGGAGGGTGATATGACTTATGATGTGGAGCCGGTGACTATTTTGGATCGACAGGTTTGAAGGTTGAGGTCAAAGGATATGGCTTCAGTGAAGGTGCAATGGAGAGGTCAGCCTGTGGAGGAGGCCACCTGGGAGACCGAGCGGGAGATGCGGAGCGGATATCCATGCCTATTTGAGACTCCAGGTATGTTTCTAGACCCGTTCGAGGACGAAAGAATGTTTAAGATGGGGAGGATGTAACGACCCGGCCGGTCGTTTTGAGAGTTATAACCCTATTTTCCCCATTTCTACTTCTTTTTGTGTTATTCGGCTATATTATGTTATATTGTGTTAGTTGGTTCGAGTCCGGAAGGAACTCGAAGTGAAATGAGACACTTAGTCTCATAATTGAAAAATAATTGAGTTAGAAAAATGGACCGGATATGGACCTATGTGTAAACGACCTCGAATTTAAATTTTGATGATTCCAATAGCTCCGTATGGTGATTTTGGGCTTAGGAGCCTGCCCGGAATATTATTTGGAAGTCCGTAGAGGAATTAGGCTTGAAATGCCAAAAGTTTTATTTTTGAGAAATTTGACCGGGGGGTTGACTTTTTGATATCGGGTTTGGAATCCGATTCTGAAAATCGGAATACCTCTGTTATGTCATTTTGGAATTGTGTGCAAAATTTGAGGTCAATCGGACGTGATTTGATAGGTTCCGTAGTTGTTTGTAGAAATTAGAAATTTCAAAGTTCATTAGGCTTGAATTGGGGTGTAATTCATGGTTTTAGCATTGTTTGAGGTGATTTGAGGATTCGACTAAGTTCGTATGATATTTTAGGACTTGTTAGCATATTTGGTTGAGGTCCCGAGGGCCTCGGGTGAGTTTCGGATGGTTAACGGATCAAAAATTGAACTAGAACAGCTGCTGCAATTTCCTTCTATTGGAAATTGCTTCTGCCCAGAAATCGAGCCCAGATGTGATCCCAGATAGAGCTCAGGGTCGAGGGCCACGACCGAAGCCCAGATCGAGCTCAGGGTCGAGGGCCACGATCGAAGCCATGATCGAGCCCAGAGTCAAGGGCCACAATCGAAGGCATGATCGAGCCCAGGGTCGAGGGTCACGGTCGAAGGCCGGGTCGAAGTCATAATCGAGGGCCAGGATCGAGAACCAGGATCGAGGGACAGGAACGAGGACCAGGATCGAGGACCTCGATCGAAGGCCAAGATCGAGGCAGAACCGAGGATGTCTGGGCAAAATTATAAAAACAGGGACTTCGTCCCATTTGCCATTTTTGACAAATTGGAGCTTGAAAAGAGGCAATTTTTGATATATTTTCAAGGAAAACTTGAGGTAAGTCCCTTGTGATCATTCTACTCCATAATATTGAATTATCATCGAATAATCCGACTAGATTACATGATTTTGAGGTGTAAATCGGAGATTAGAACTTAGAAATTTGGAAATAAGATTTGTAGATTTAAGGGTCGAGTTGAGGTCAGATTTTTGTAACATTGGTATGGGTAGACTCGTGGTTGAATGGGATTTCGGATTTTGTAACTTTTGTCGAGTTCCGAGACGTGGGCCCCACGGGCAACTTTTGAGCTAATTTTCGAATTTTTATGGAAAATCATTATTATCTTGTGGAATTAATTCCAATGAATTTTATTGACTGAAACGAATTATTTATGACCAGATTTGAGGCGTTTGGAAACCAATTCACGAGGAAAAGGCATAGCAGAGTAAAATGTTTCACGTTTTGAGGTAAGTAATGATTGTAAATCTAGTCCTGAGGGTATGAAACCCCGGATTTCGTATCATTCTATTATTTTAAAGTGACGCACATGCTAGGTAACGGGCGTGTGGGCGTACACTATTGGGGATTTGTGACTTGGTCCGTCTCGTAGCAACTGTAAAGTTGCATACTTTGTTGAAACCATTGATACTTATATGATTTAGAAAGATTTTCTGTAAATTGGGCTGAATGCCATGTTTGGACCCTTTGGGGCTGTTTCTTATCATCGTTTCACTGTTTTCGATTGAAAATCTATACTCAGTCATGTTTATACTTGTTTACCGCATAACTCAGTTTTATGACTCTATTTTGATGCACATAAATATTTTGGGCCGAATGCCATGTTTTACTGAAATGTCCGAGTGACTTGATTTGTGAGGATGAGTGTGGATCGGGGCTGCCCGCCTGCAACATACTTTATGACTGAGTGAGGCCGAAGGCCTGATTTGTGAGGATGAGTGTGGATCGGAGTTGCTCGCCTGCAGCATACTTTATTATTATTATCGCACGTGAGTTGTCCGTGCAGATTATAGCGCTTGGGCTAAAGGAGTCCCTCCGGAGTCTGTACACACCCCCAGTGAGCGCAGGTACCTACTGAGTGCGAGTACCGAGTACCGAGTGCCGCGTGCTGAGTGACTGGGAGGCAAGAGTGATTATGAGGTATGCCCGAGTGGCAAGAGTGATTGTGAGGTATGCCCGAGTGGCAAGAGTGATTGTGAGGTATGCCCGAGTGGCAAGAGTGATTGTGAGGTATGCCCGAGTGGCACGAGTGACTGTGAGGTTTGCCCGAAGGTCTGTTTATGAGTTCATCATTTTTGCTCACCTTTGCATTGAGCCTTTGTTTGAAAAACTGTTGGAAAAATATCTTTAAATGATTTTTTTACTGGAATTGGGTTTAAACGAGATGCTTGATTCAAATCCTGATTTTTAAGAGCATGTGGTATTTTACTGAGATTTCCTAACATGAATGTTTTGTGCTTTATTGCTCGTCACTACTGCTCAGTCTTTATTTATTGTTGTTACTTACTGAGTTGGCGTACTCACGTTAGTCTCTGCACCTTGTGTACAGATCCAGGTGTAGCTGGATATGGTAGCGGTTATTGAGTGTTCTGGTTGCAGATTTTCTTGGAGATAGCAAGGTGGCTGTTTGACGATCGCAGCCCCTGCTCTTCTCCCTCTTATCTTTCTCTAGTTGTATTTAGCTATTTTCCGGGTTGAGTTAGCCTTGATATTGTTAGACAGATTGTAGTATATATTCATGACTAGTGACACCCCGATGTCGGGCTTTTCTTTTCTACACTTTTGTTTTTCTTTGATTTGAACTCTTTAAATGAAGGTTTATGTTAAATAACCTTGAAATTTTCTTTAAAAATGAAAATATCGGGTTGTTTTGGAAATGAGTCGGCTTGCCTAGTTCCACGATAGGCGCCATCACGACAGGGGTTAGATTTGGGTCGTGATACATCTGGAGGCAGGAGTACTTTTGGTAGAGTCCATCCTCCCAGGCCATTTTAGTCAGCACTTCAGGCATCTCACGGTGCTTCGGGCAGTCGTGGTCCTTATGTATCTCGTCATGGGCAGCTAGCCTACAGTGCACCATCCGTTCCTATTGGTGCGTCTCCGATCCAGAGTTACCATAGTGGTTATCCGGCCCGTCCGGGTCAGTATCAGCTTCAGCAACCGCAACAGCCAGGAGGGTGTTTTGAGTATGGGGGTACAAGTCACATTAGGAGGTATTGCCCTAGATTGTCGAGCAGCATGCCATAACAAAGTTCTCATGCTATGATTTCGGCACCGGTTGCTTCACCGCCCATTCAGCTAGCTATAGTCGGGAGTCAGGGTTCTAGAGGTGGAGGTCGGGCTATTAGAGATGGAGGTCAGGTCGTTAGAGGTGGAGGCCAGCCAGCTCGAGACTGTCCAAGAGGCGGAGGTCAGAGTGGTGGGGCCCAGTCCCATTTTTATGCATTCCCATCTAGACCTAAGGCCGAGTCATCTGACGCCATTATCACAGGTATTTTTCCAGTTTTCCATAGAGATGCTTTAGTTCTATTTGATCCGGGCTCTACTTATTCCTGCGTATCATCCTATTTTGCTTCATATCTGGTTGTGCCTCGTGATTCTTTAAGTGCTCATATGTATGTGTCGACGCCTGTGTGAGATTTTATTATTGTAGATCGTGTTTATCTCTCATGTGTGATCACTATTGGGGTGTTGAGGCTAGTATAGATCTCCTACTTCTTGATATGGTAGATATTGATGTTATTTTGGGCATGGATTGGTTGTCACCTTATCATGCTATATTGGATTGTTACGCCAAGATAGTGACCTTAGCCATACCAGGAGTGCCTCGATTAGAGTGAGAAAGACTCTTGGCCATTCTACTATCAGGGTTATTTCTTATGTGAAGGCTCGACGTATGACCGAGAAGGGATATCTAGCTTGTTTGGCCTATATTTGCGATTCTAGTGTGGAGGTTCCTTCCATGGATTCAGTACCAGTTGTGCGTGAGTTTCCAGAGGTGTTTCCTGCAAATATACTGGGGATGCCACCAAACAGAGATATTGACTTCTGTATTGATTTGGCTCCGGGCATTCAGCCCATTTCTATTCCACCATACAGTATGGCCCCGCCTGAGTTGAAAGAACTAAAGGAGATGTTGCAAGATTTGCTTGATAAGGTATTCATTAGACCTAGTGTCTCGCCCTGTGATGCACCAGTGTTGTTCATGAAGAAGAAGGATGGTTCGATGAGGATATGTATATACTATCGACAGTTGAACAAAGTCACTATCAAGAACAATTATCTGTTGCCGAGGATTGATGACTTATTTGATTAGCTTCAGGGTGCCAAAGTGTTTTCGAAGATTGATTTGAGATCTGGCTTCCATCAGTTGAAGATTAGGGCATAGGATGTCCCTAAGACAACCTTTCGGACTTGGTATAGGCATTATGAGTTCCTAGTGATGTCATTTGGGTTGACAAATGCCCCAACAACATTTATGGATTTGATGACCTGAATATTTAAGCCTTATTTGGATTTTTTCGTGATCATATTCATTGATGATATCTTGATCTACTCCCGCAGTCGAGAGGAGCATGAGCAGCATCTTCGGGTTGTACTTCAGACTCTGAGAGATAGTCAGTTATATGTTAAGTTTTCAAAGTGTGATTTTTGGTTGGATTCGGTTTCCTTTTTGGTACATGTTGTATCGGCCGAGGGTATTAAAGCGGATCCTAAGAAGATTGAGGCAGTTTAGAACTGGCCTAGACCTACTTCAGCTACAGAGATTTAGAGTTTCCTAGGTTTGGCGATTTATTATCGGTGGTTCATGTAGGGGTTTTCATCCATAGCAGTCCTATTGACTAGATTGACCCAGAAGAGTGTTTGGCAACTACATTTTGCTCTTGAAAAATAATAATCAAGACAAGAAATATAGCGACAAATATTATATTCGATTTCAAGTGATGGGGTTCAATCTCTAAAATATCTCAAATCTAAAGAGATGTAGTCCTTTGATTCTCCTCCTCACGAACGATTGTTCAAGAGGTTGAGAGCTTGATCTTGAACTTGACGAATTTCAGATTTGTAGTACGTCACGAACAATTTGAAGGCCGTCACAAACCAGGTTGGTGTTGAATTATCACAAACGAAAGATTTGAAGTCGTCCGCCTATGATTTGAGTTCGCCTTTGGAATTTGACCTCAGACGACGATTGTAGATATGGATGGAGACCTTGATGCTATTCTTCAGAGCTTCTTTAGTCTTTCCTTCTACTTACTTGATTGTCTCTCTAGCCTTCTCCTTTGACCCCTTTATATAGGTGTGGGGTGGAGTAGTCTCCAAGAAAACCCTAGTGGGTCATTGGACTTGAGGCTTATGGGCTGACCCATTTGATAGAAGACCAATTGATGGGCTAGCCCAATAATACATTGGATTGTTATTTAAATTAATTTATTTTAGATTTAAATAATTGATCTGATTATACTATCCCATAGTATCATTTGGACTACTATGTACTTAATATATGATGAAATCCAAATTACTTGTGGATTCAAATTTAATAAAATTTTAATTATCTACAAATGCCCCCTGCTTTAAAGCTTGTCGAGGTATAGACTTGTCGTAACTTGAAGACAGAATTTGAAGTAACTGTGCTGGAGCCAATAGACATTGTTAAGTGTGATCTGGAATAATGAAGAAGGTCTTAATCCAAATAAAATAGACGATGTAGCTTTTGCCTTGCTTTTTTTTTTTTTTAAAAAAACAAAATTCTGAATATAAGTTAATGACTTTCTCACGGCATGCAAGAACCCTGTAGAAGAATTACTCCTCGAATGGAGTATCTTAATTACCCATCAATATATCAAATGTTCCTTATTTGAAATCTCTTTTTTTTGGCAAACTGATTGTCTCCAAGCAACAAACCAATTTGATGGCTAAGTATAAGCTCATTATATGTAGATAATAACTTTAATTACAAATGAGCTCAAAGCAAACGTAAATTGCTTCTTTTGGACTTATGCTAAAAACTTTCCATAATTTGCCCAAATCGTTCTTACAACAAAGCTTATTCCTATTTTGAAGAGGAGTTGGAGCTTTCCTTAAGTATCCTTGCCTTTTGGAAAATAGGAACACGTGACCCTCTTTTATATCTTTTATGGAATTAATCCATTCCATGTAGAATAATGCTTACCATTCCTTCTTTGATTCGTACAAGCTTCTAAACGAGAGGCCTTTCGAAAATTCTCTTCTTTGTTTTCCTTACCATAAAAGATTTCCAAGTTAACTAGGAATTGGCTTTTCTTTTAAAGGAAAATTTTGTTCATCAAGATAAAGAGCCGACTCAATATTCTATATAAGGAGCATACCATGCAACCATGCTCACCACCTATTCTTGAAATCTCTTAACTCTTCGCTAGCTTCCTTTGAAGGTCTCACTGGTAAGCTCTCTTTCCATCATTCTTTACTTGTCGCTAATTTTTGGCAATGCCTCAAACTCATACTTGAATATCTTGTATGTTGCTGGACTCAGAACTCAAGTACTTTCTGTGATGAAATATACGATAATCGCACCTTTTTGGACTTGACTACGATTGACCCCCTTTTTTCTTCTCTTTGTCGCAGAAGCTGCCAGGAATCATGAGCTTTGTGCATTCTGCAGAAAAACATTCCTATCTCCTCGCAGGGGTGTCGAGAATACAAGACCCTTAATTCTTTTGAAACTAGGCTCAGAGTGCTGCAACATATCAAATATTTGGATTTAAATTCACATTGTTTGAGCTTCCTAAACTTGGTTCAAGTTCTGTAGCGGTCGACATTTCAACTTTGTGCGTCTTAACCAAAAAATTCATATCTTGGTGTAGGGACATTGAAATCACGAGCAGTTTATGGCTACAGAAACTAGACTCGAAGTGATACAATATATCAATAAATTTAAATTAGCATTGTATCATCCCAGGCGAGTTTCCTAAACTTGGTTCAAGTTCTGTCCCGCTCGACATTTTAGCTTTGCGTCGTCTTCACCAAAAAATTCATATCTTAATGTAGGAGCATCGAAATCACAAGCGGTTTGTGGCTATGGAAAATAGACTTCAGGAGCTAAGACATAACAGAATGTCCCGATGTCTTCCCAGATATTTTCTTGAATTTAGGCAATATATTATGATATGCTGCCCCCTTCAGTTTTGCTAGTTTTCATAGATTCTTCCCTTTTCTTTTTGTGGACTCTCGGAGCAGCACATCAGACTATGAATTCCATCAACAAGGATGTATTTTATTGACCACTATATACCATATCCACACCTTGAGATTATTAGTGACAAGCAGGATCCGCGCACCCAAGTTCTCGCTTTGAAAGTTCATCCTCCGGTGGTAGGTGCTTCTGCGCTCGCTAGAAAGCCGCTTGATGCCTACCTTGATCTTGCAGAATGGTCGACTAGAGAGATGAAGGATGCATTGGATAGATTTTCGGGCACAGCAACTAACATGAAGGTTCTACTTTTGAAGTCCTCCACTCATTAGAAGGTCGCATCTGCTAGTCCTCATCACCAGGATCATGATGGACGTGTTGCCACTTGGAGTGTTCCTCCTTACGGCTTTGGTGAAGTTCACTATATGTCTAAATATTGGGAGTGGGTAGAAGATGTTCTCATCCGCAATAACTTGACTTTGAATGGCATCAAGGTCTATGACGCCATCTTTGCTTTGTTGTTCACGTACGACTACAATGAGAATGTCCTTCGTGCCTTTTGCGAGCTTTGGCGTCCATCTACCAACACAACTTCTACATCTATTGGTGAACTCTCCATCTCTTTGTGGGACTTGCGAGCAATCAGATGCCTTCCAGTGTATGGATCCTTCTACGATGAAGTTATCCCCTCAGCTAAGGAGTTGACACAAGCAGACGATCAAGGAAAACCTTTCCTCCTAGAAGTTGCCTACACATGTTCTCGGCGTTCTGCAAACTCATGAAGGATGATGTACACGAGGTCTCCATTCACTACTAAAAAACTATCAAAAAGCATCCACAAAAATCGACCGAAGTCGGTCGGAATCGATCAAAAAGAAACTGCCCGATTACCGACCGATTTCAATTCATCGAAAAAAGAATGGTCGCAATAGGGTAGCGACCGCAGTCGGTCGATATTACCTATCGATTTTGGTCGGTATTCGTCAATGCACTTTGACCAAATTATCTGACAAAAAAATAACCATACCGACCGACTTCGGTCGGTAGTTTTGAAAATAATTTTAAATTATTTTTAAATTAGCGACTGACGTCGGTCGAAACTTTAATTATTAATTTCTTTTTAAAATTGTTCAATTCCGACCGATTTCGGTCGGAATGTTTAAAATATTTAAAATGTAAAATTAAAAATTCCGACCGCATTCAGTCGGAATTATTAAAATATTTAATATTTAAATTCAATAATTCCGAACGAAGTTGGTCGGTAACTTTGAATTTCTAGAAAATTCAAATGAATAGTTCCGACCTACTTCGGTCGGTAGGCGGTCGATTTTCTGGGTATTAGTTTGGCAGAATACAGCTGTTTTATAGCTGCACCACCTGCCAACAACCAATCACCTATAATGACAACATTACATTGCTATCATTCAACCAATATCAACAACAGTAACAACAATAACAATAATAATAACTATCAAAACTATATTATTAACAAAACATTATCTCCATCTCTACTAAACTATATTAATAAAATATAATACCCAACAACA